>NW_026571447.1:19975814-20575814 GCF_026225935.1 Boleophthalmus pectinirostris | reverse complement strand
AAAGGACATGAGCCTCTTTCAAAAGTTTTGAAAGTGGAGTGAAAGTTGCATAAAATGTATTCAGCTCAAACTAATAGGCAGCTGAATGGTGTGAATAGGTGGATTTTAGTGAAAGACGAGGCATGCATATGTAATAATGAGCCCCCGAAGTTTGTCAGATGTGTTTTCCTTGCGTTGTGTTATCTCTCGCCGTCTTTTTAGAGCTCTTGAAATTTGATGATTGCACTCTGGGCTTTTCAAAACTTTTTCTGTTGTGGCAAGGCATGCAGTAACAACAGCTGCTCAAAGATTGTTGTATTAAGTCCATGAGTTTATTTAGTTATAGCAGTGCCCAAAAACACAACTTCTTATGAGCATTTGAAAAATAAAATGCATACAGTTAAAGGCTTCATAAAAAATTCATTTGTTTAAATACTTCATTTTGTTTTCCATTGTATTCATTTCAGTACATTACAGAGTGTGCTTATCTTTTTTATCTTAAAAAAACAAACTAGACCATTTGCATTCTAAAGTCATCATGGTGGGTTAAAGGGGACACAATATTGGAGAGATTTCATGGCAGTTTTAGCAGTTTATTCTGTTATTTTCCAGTCATAACAAGACCTTCAATGTATTTCAGGTGAACGTCCCTTTAAATGCCCACAGTGTGACAAGGCTTTTAACCAGAAGAGTGCCCTACAGGTGCACATGGTCAAACACACAGGGAAGAAGCCGTTTAAATGTGAGGTGTGCAGCATTCGCTTTACTCAGAAAAGCAACATGAAGCACCACATGAAGAGAGCGCACGGCTATGGTCAGTACAAATTCTCTAATGTTGTGGGTTTTGTGAGTGCACATAATAATTTCTGATGAAAACCTGACAGCAATTTTGTGGTTGGGCTTTTAATGTAATTTTATTCGAGATTAAGAGTCAGTCATTTCTAATCGTCAATGATCATCTTGAGTCTTTTTAAATGAGAGGTCCACAGCCAGTCTTCTGTCGATAAAAGCATGTGGTTTGGAGCAGGATTCACACTTTGAAGGAAGAAATTAGATTTTGGTGTTAAATGGCTATAATTAAAAGGCTATTGTTTATTTTCAGGAAAGTAGTATTGAAAACCATTTTATTTGATTCAATTGGAGAAATTTTATTCAAAAGGAAACAAAAACAACAAAAAAAGAAATCAATGTTTTGCCATGTTGTTTAGTCCTGCAACCACATTGGCACATTGGCAAGTGTCCTGCCCAAGGATAAAATTACAGTTTACAATGTTGGTAAAAGGGTCTTAAACTCCCAGTCTGTGACAGTGAATGAGCAACTTAACTTCCCCATCATCTGAGGAACTGCTGCCTTTCAAACATGTGTTTTTACATTTTTATTATTTCATTGTCAGCTGGTACTTTGCAGCTCTGCTCTGTCAGAAGCTTTGTTACAAAAGTTTTTATGCCTTTAATCTGAGCTTTATTTTAACACAATCTGACCAGAAAGAACTGATTTAGCTGGAACTACAACAGATGAGCAGATCAGTGCTGTTCAACAAGTCCCTCTCAAATAACATTACAGTGACACGTTAGCTAGCATTAGCCAACAGTTTTTCGGTTAATCACTCTCACTTTTTTTGTTGATCAAACAAAATGTGTTGTTTAAATCCATTTTGTATTTTTCATGCTGTCTTATGGCAGTATCAGCTGGGTTTCACCCTGGTCACTTCTGAACATTCTGTCATAAACATACAGGGAGACCACCCCCAGTGTGACATCTCTGCAAAGTATCAATAGGCCGTGCCCCATCCGATCACTTTTATTCTTTGTCATTTCAACAAAGACATTCTAGCAGATATAGCTATAGTTCTCAATCGATCGCGCCTCAGCCTGTTGTCACTCTTGGCTCTTTTATTAGAAGTTTCTCATTAATCGGACTCAATAGCATTGCAAAGTGACAAGCAGTGGACTAATGAAATCCTCTTTATAACTTATTGTTGTGCTGTCCACTCATTTCTCTGAGACTGTCTGGTTCTCTATAGGAAGGAGCATCTCATTAAAAGGTAGCTGTAGGCGCTTCACTTTGGAGAGGCTTGATGGGCTCCCTTTGAGAGGCATTAACCATCCCTCAACTCGGTTTTGATTCAGTCATTTCCACTCTACAACTCCTCTTGTTAGAGCAGACTGGGTCTAATCAATCCTCTGAGGCTCTCACTGATCATATACATGCTCACACACGCAACATGTCTCCTTTTTTTACCTCTTAATCTTAGTCCAAGTTCTATTTAGTTAACCAGATGCTTTAAATGATTCTTGTATTTTGATGATTATTATTTTGCCTTGGATTAGTCATTGTTAAATTTTGTATTTTGTATCTGTTTGACAAAGCCTTTACATTGGTGTTTAATTTAACTGAAAGGTCCTCATTGTAGGACACATAAAGGTTCTCTTATCTGATTTAGTTTAACTTGTGGTGTCAAAATTATATTATAAAAAAATATAAAATATTAAACATAGTCACATTATCACATTTGTGCACTTTGAATAGGCTCTATTCACACTTGCCGTAAGATGTTTGAAAACATGCGGATGACGACTTCTGGTGTAATTACCAACACAGGGCACGTGATAAAACCATGGATTCAGCAGCAATGTCTTCACAACCTGCCAAAGCTTTCCATGGAGGATGTGACTCTCATCGCACTTACAGGCAGCTGGTAGTAACTGCCGAACATAACAGAAAAATTACATCTTTTTTTTATTTTTTATTTTTTTTATTGGCCAGATACACAATACACAAGTTAATAGACAGTTTATAAAAGGAAAAAAGAAAGAATACAATGACATGTAGATGAAGAAAAACGCGCCATTTTCCCAGTTTTTCCCAGATTTTGTCAGAGTTGCTATCGCCAACAGAGCCCAAAGGAAGTCATTGTCCGCATGTTTCCAAACGTTGTGAGGTAGGCGTGAATAGAGTCTACAGCTACTGACACGTGTTAATGGGCGAAGCAATAATTTGAGTGACTCTAACACAGGTCCAATGGCAAAAAGTGCAGTGGTTAGTTGTTTAAATTATCCATGTTAAAGGGTGTAAAATCAATCGGTTCACATAATAAAATGAGTCTTGCCTTAGAACAGATATATTGTAAAAGCAGCTCTTAGGGTCAACAGGGTTTTGGTTAAGGTTTACTTGTAAAATAACAATGTCAGAAAACAGGGCTGTGGAAACATAAGCCTTTTTTACATTTGGCTGTAGAAACATAGGAACGTGGGAACAGTTTACCCTCAGTAGATAAACTAAATATCATAAAATTGTTATTTGCTTTGATTTATGTGTTATTTAACAGTTTTGCTCATTGAAATATTTTAGTAGCAGCTGACAAGATAATGCTATAATAAACTGAAAAGCCACAAAAGCAGCCAGTAAAGGATGGGCGTACAGTCACTTAGCTTAGCTCAGCGAACATGCTCAGGGTCACCCCAAACACAGACTGCATTAGCATGGCTTACTCTGCTCATAATCAGCTCATATTCAGCCCCATGTTTGTTTTTGCCCTTCTGAATGGCCTCTACCGTCTACTAACTAGACTGAATTTAATTTTCAGTACAGTCACTCTGCATAAGAAAACACTACAGGTTACAGTGTGAAACTTAATGGGGTGGTGTTTTGAAATCTTGCAAAATAGGCAAGGGCACTGTCGAAAGGACTCCCAAACCAGTTTTATACATGTTCACAGTTTAAAGATATTTACCATGTCTGTATGATCCTTTACAAGGATCAATAATGATTACAAATATACCTGAAGAAATTACCCTATTGTTTAGTGTTGTTGTCTCCCAATATTTTTGAACTATTATTGAAATGAAAATCAGTAATGGTATACTTTTGTTTTGATGTGTATGATTGCAGGTCAAATCCAGGATGTGTCACTGGGCCAAGACGATACAGCGCCCCCTCAGGTGGAAGTGGGTCCTGAACTCGACCTGGAGGTAGTCCCCGAGTCCTCTGGAGACTGGCACAATGTCTTCTCCTAAACACTGTAGAGTTATATCAGTGCTGACTGTGGCCAAAAAAAAAAAAAAAACTCTAAAGAAGACGTTTATGGATGAGCTGCACTGGGGGCACACCTTTCTCAGGTTGACATTGAATTTAAGCAACAGATTTGTTTACATTTTAATATAGATAACAAAAAGGTTTAACTCAAAGACATTTGAAGGTTTTGATCAACTGGTGCGGAAATATTTGCTATATAAAATATCTAATCCCATTCCATACAAATTCATATTGTCAAAAATGGTTGGGTATCCATTTCAACTGAATTCTTTTGTATTCATTTGCAGAATTTTTATAAAAAATATACATACTATTCTTAAAAATGAAATGTAAAAAATCTGTTGCTAAACTCTACGTCTGACAATAAAGAGAAAGTTTATCCAAATGGAAGGAGAGTCTGCCTTCTTGTAATTGGCTTAATAACAGCTATAAAACTGTGATTGCCTTAGTACGGCCAGGCATCACAGCAGCTCCCCTTAAGGACACGTTGACCTGCTAAACAGAGAAAAGTGCACTCACTAACTCTCCACCTCAATAAGTGAGAACAGAGCTGTAACCAAAGTCAGCGAGCAACAAAGGGAAAAGCCACCTCCATGTTTATTGTTTACAACATTAAGTTTACATGTTTGTTCTAAGATTTCAAAAATACTCCTGAGCTGTACCTCATTGGAAAAACATCAACTGTATTATACTTTAAAACACATAAACATTGCTTTGCTGTAGAATTTATTTTGTTAATATGTAAATACTGTAGTTTAAGTATGTATATTTGTATATTTTTTCAGCTTAAGCAAAGTTTTGTTTTGAAGGAATGTACAGTCAAAAAGTTGTTTATTTTTTTTCTTTTTTTGCTGTTGTTTTTCTATTGGCAATATTTAATTAAGAAAATTAAATATTTTTACATAAGCTAAAAGACTTCTGTTTGTCATTAAAAATAGACTGACGCCCAGCTGATGTTGAATTGCAAATGCAGTCTAATAGTTTCTGTAGAAGAAGTACTACTGCAATATTACCAGCCCATTCCACTGGAGGTTAACGTCTGCCTCAGTGATATGGGGGGATTCATTTTTTGCATCTGCATTGGATCTATATTTCCTTATATTTTTCTCATTTTGTTCTCAGTGTATCAGTTGTGTCTTTTTTAACAGACTTAAGTGAGTGAGTTCAAATGAAAGAGCATTGCAGCTGAAGAGGAATCTGTATGTTTACACAACCATCATGAAAAAGTACAATTATTTTTACAGGACCCCAGGAAGACTAGCTTGTCCTTGGCTACAGTTAATGGGAATCCTAATAAACAAACAAACAAAAGTGAAACATTATGCATTTTATAGAATGTTTATATCTGTAAATATCATTTATATACCACAACAAACAGCAGGAGTTCTTGGTATCATCTGAAAACTCATACAAACTCTGCCTGTTAACTCCCTGGTGCCTGATTGAGTGGTTTAATGTTCTTTAGTTACAAGTCAAAAGTCTTTTAGTGCTGTTCTAATGGTTCTTTCACAGTGCGCACTGTGTCCTGCAGCGATTCTCTCAGCAGCAGAGTTAAACAAATGAATCATGCGTAAGGACCCTGGAGGCTATAGCTCCATCACTGGGACAGAATAATCTCATATGTATAGTCTTATATTGAGGGGAAAAGAACAAATGGGACTGACTAAGACTTTTATTTACTCTGAATAAATATGACACAAGAGACTAGCTGCCCAGAACAACACAAATGCCTGTACATTATCACAAAGTTGTTGTAATAGTTCACAAAAGTATGGTAAATAGAGATGGCGTCTTAGTAGTTATAAATTGAAAAGAAGTAAAGCTTCCCATACATTTGAGAGAAAATATTTGTACTTTCTACTTCACTGCATTTTTTTACTGGACTGAAAAGTTAAAGTATTTTTTATTATTGTCTGAGGCCTGCTGAAAAGGCACAGGTTGTATTTTTTATTTTTTTTTATTCATAATTTCAGTAAGCAAAAACTATACAAAGAAAAACAGCTCAGATTCAGCACAAAATCAGTACTTTTAGATCTAGAATCTGTGCAAAATACCTTTTTTTTTTTTACTCTTCTACATTTTTAAACAGGTATTTTAAACATTTACTTAAGCAGATTTTTTTCATGTGATACTTTTACTGTTTTAAATATTTTTTGCTCCAGTATCTGTACTACAAAATGTAGTATTTCTTCAACAGTTCTGTGGTGGAAGAAGTCCTGGATTTAGTTTTTTAATCGAGATGCTTTGGCTGCCATCATGGATCTATAATAAATACTTTTGATTTTATTATAGTCCTATGGCTGCCATCTGGAAGCCATCAATCTGAAAGTACTGGTATGAGAAGCTAGATTTTATAAGGGGAGGAGAAATAGTTTGGAAAGTGAACACATTAAACTTTGCCCATATTGCAGTACTCATCTACTCTGCTCCCCTTAGAGTCCTCTTCTTCTCCTCAGACCAGAACTTTCAGATTTATAAATGCTTCCTGGTGACAGTTTAATGTCTTGATTTAACAAACACTGTCCCTATTCCTTGCCCTATAAACCTGCACTAATCAGTATTACAACACTTAGCTGGTATATTATCAACTCTGAAGTACCTTATAAAATCCTATCTGGGCCTAGATAACATAATGCTTCATTAATCTTGTGTCTATGTGGTTGTGTTCTGACCCACTGACCCACTGACCATCTCCATCGCTCTTGTTCTTTATGGTTCAGTCACATCCAGGGAACAAAACACACTTCACTCGAGTAGGTTTTATCATTTTTATTTTTTTATTATCCGTTAAGTGGCTGGTCATGTTTATTACACTTAGAATGATGGGAAAGGGTGGATTTACATTCATTCTTATTGAAAAACAGCACGACTCAAGCACACACAGACATGAGAGAGACAAGGATCACGTATGCATTTTGAAAAGTACAGTACATAGTAGTGACGGTACTTAAATTGTATATATATTTCAGTATTTCAACTTTCTCATTGGACAAAAAATACTTTATCAAATATGGAGTTAGTCACATTGAGCACCATGTTGAAAATGTGTTTGAAATATCCTCTATGGGAAATTCCTTACTTTGGTAAAAATCTTTTTGCATAGTAGCCAAACGATACATATACTGAACATACAATTAATAATGTAAAACGTTTACCATGCACATTATAATTGGCCTGGACAGAATATGTACAATAATATTAGTGTTTTATCCAGATCAATCAGTTTTTTTTATTTTTTTTTATCTTTCCCAAAATGTATTTAGAAGTTTTAGACAAACCCACTCAAGTCACATCCAGTGGACGCCCTAACAACACTAACGACATAAAAAGACAAAGACATACTAATTACAAAGGGATATTGACTATTATGGCTCTCTCTGCTTTGTAAAATAGTTAGCCAGAAATATTCAGGATAAAATGATATATATATATAGACACAGACAACAAGACAGGACATAAAACCGCTCTTTGCTCATAGAAATGCACTGGACGTTTCCTCCCATCTTCAAGAGGCAATGACGGTCAAGTTTCATAGCTTGCAACCGGCCTTATAACCTTCAAATTCTCCAAGCACTTATCCATTGAGCCAGACTGTGTTAGAAAAATCGTACATTTACAATAAAGCAAAGACTGAGATATTGAGAGAGCCACGGCAGGGGTCACGGGGGGGGGGGTCATTCAGGCTGCACTTGCGAGCGGCTACAGGGCGTGCTCGGGGCATAATGGGACAATGGAAGGAATTAGCATAACATGAAACAGATTGTGTCGCTTATTACCAGCCAAAACGGAGCAAAGTTAGGAGGTTACAGTTGGATAGAAGGTTGTGAGTGCAGAAAAGGTAGTGACAGTTGGACATTTCTTCTCTGTTCCCCTCTTTGTACGGTGGGGTCCGATGGCACAGACAGGGTGGAGAGGCCTCAGCGTTTGGATGGAGACGCGCTCCGGCTCCCCTGCACAACAAGGACAGCTTTTGTAATGGGTGACGCACACAGCAGCAGGCCTGATAATGACGGTGTTATTAAGTGATTAGTATATTCACCCCTAACTGTCCAAAGGCTTTTAGCTAAGAACACGAATAAACAGACAGGAACTGCACTGTTTTTGTTTTTGTTTTTTTGGCAGTGAAATGAAAATGTAAAATTATATATTTAGTTAAGTAAACCATTGTAAACCATTACTACCAAGTAAAATGGTGCAAAGAATAATCAAATAGCATTACATTAATTGCAGAGGTTTGAGAATGTAAAGCTTTTAAAATGAAAAATTCAGACATTAATACTGTCATTCTCTGGATCTCAAGGTCACAGAGACACAAAAATACACACATCTATATAAGTACATATAATACTAACATAATATAACACTAGTATTTACACATCACCTTGGGCAGTGTTCAGTTGAATACATAGCCTAATATATTAAAGAGATCCTAAATTTTAAGTGTTTAAGTTTTACATTCTCATAACACAATGTCAACAGAGAAGCTCCCAAGTCAGTCAAGTCATGCGGGGCTTATTGTACAGCTCCACTAGTCCTGCCCACGCCATCTCGATCCACTATGGAACATTTCTGGTAGAAGGCATGAACACCACGGGCTTCATAAAAATGTTATTACTCTGTTGACACTCCATTACTCTCCACAGGCCAAGTCTGTCCAGTAAGAATGTCTGTTTCAAGGCAAACGCCCATAAGTTGATAAAAGCTGTACAGATACATTATTGGAAAATGCGCTGAGCTTAATGATTTTTTATTGCTGTAGTGTAAACTAAAAGCTCATATTACACTATTTTCTGATCTCTGTTATAATGTTCTTTTCTCAACACAAACATGCTTCGAGTTGTGTTTGGTTTATTCACACGTTTAACACACAAACACTACATATTTATCTCGAGTTCTTCTCTGAATCACTCTGTTCCACATTGTGATGTCATGTGGTAAAACAGGATGTGCCCCACTCAATCTCAATCTCCATCAAACAAAAGGTAAAAGGTAACTGTAAACTTGAAAACTGCCATTACATGACATCACAAGGTGGAGCAGAGCATTTTGAGCTTTTGAGATGTAGTCAGATTAAAGGTTTACTCAAACATGTGAATGAAACAAAACACTATACTGAGCATGTTTTAGTCGCGGTAACAGCGTTATAGCATGGGTTAATGCTCACAAAAGTCTATTTTGCATAATATATGACCTTTAAATTTTCTGAAAAACAAACGAACAAACCCCAGGACTTGAGAAATGGGTAGCAGCGTAGAGAAATGAGATAAATCTTCATGAATGTCATAAGTCGATAATCTGTACTGCGCTGCTGCCTGCGTCTGCATATACAAAATCTGGGCTTTTGTTTAAATCCAGTCAGTTTAGATACATTTCATTATCCTCGGAACTGGCTAAATATCAATATTGTGCAACTGTCCACAGATTTAAATAAAGACAATGGTTAATTAACAGCTAATGGGGCTCTTGAGTAAATTCTACAACAATAGCTGTTTATACGCCAATTAGTCTCACAAATTTCTTTTTGGATGCGTGTTCCGAGATGCCCTTCGCCCCATGTGGTTTTGCTTGTTGTGGCTTAGTGACAACCATTTAGCCTGTTTCTGATGGGGAGACGACCTCTGGGAAATTTGGGTTTGTCTGTGGTTCGATAATTACGAGTCTAACTCATTTCAGGTAGTGTGAGAATGAGTCCGTAATTAAAAGCAGACAGGGGAGACCCAGTGGAGCGTGAAAGCTGCCACTCCTTTTCAAGATGGATGTAAACAAATCAAGTTATAAAACCAAGCTCTGTAAATGAGAAAGTCCTGCCACTGGGAATAGTCAAATCATCTCTGTCTATTAAATTGGGAGTAATACTTGTCTGCAGAACTGGATTTTGCAGACTTACCTGTTTTTTAAATTTTGTTTCAACTAAACTGAACACTCTACTACACTCTCCTCTATTACCTCCATTTGGCAGTACTTTTTTCATAATTTTCAAATTTAATTTTCTTTCCTCCTAACTGACTACAACCTCACCTACAACCTTTATTCTCATAGGCCTAATATTATGCAAAACTGACTCGTGAGCTTCTAGCCATGTTATGACACTATTACCTCATCAAAACATACTTGGAGCAGTCTTTTGTTTTATTGAGTTCTGTTCAATAACCCTTTTTTATTAGTTTGTCTGTCTCCAAAGCTCAAAATGCTCTGTCTCACCTTGTAAATATTATTGTAATATTTCTATATTACCACACGGCATCACAAAGCAGAGTTTTCTGTTTGAGAGAAAAACTCTCTCAACCTAAATATGATGGGTTTGGTGTTAAAAATGTGTGAATGAAACAAAACACAACTGCAGGTATGTTTTTGATGATAACAGATCACAAAATAATGTGTAATATGGCTCTTTAAGTCTACCCATGTCCACTAAAAGACTGTTTAACATCCATATAAAATGACATTAACTACTACATGTTTCTAATTTCCAAAGACATCAGCTACACATGATTTGTGCACATACAATTGAATAATTATAATAGTACAACCAGTGTATTTTATCAGAGATGGAGGCAGTATTCGTCGTCTGAATGGACCTTTTTTCTATACCAAGCTTAAATGCAAATCAGGCAGCAAAACATGTCAAGGCAACGTGACTTTTATGCATGAGTGCATAAACTAAAGGGCTCATTATTTTCTGATTTATGTTATAATGCTGTTTCCTCATCAGAAACATACCCGGAGCTGTGTTTGGTTCATTCACACATAACACACAAATCTTGCATATTTAGGCTGAGTTCTTTTCTCAAACAGAAAACACACAAACAAATCATTTGTGTTATTTCAGTCTATCGATCCCTACTGAACTAAAAGTAAAAGGCATATGTTAACTTGCAAACTATCACTCCATGACATCACAAGGTGGAACAGAGCATTTTGAGCTTTGGAGATGTAGACCAACTAATAAACCAGGGTTACTCAAACATGTGTGAATGAAACCAAACACAATTCCAGGTATATTTTAGAGGAGGTAACAACATTAAAACAAGAAAGCTGAAAGCTCCCAAGAGTCGATTCTGTGTAATATAGAACCACAATACTGATGTAACTTCTGCATGATATTAACCTTGCTTTGAAACCGTCTAACATGCTCGATATCAATATTCATGTGTTTCATTGTTCAATCGAAATCCCTTATGTCATAGTTTCATGCTCAGACATCATAACTTGACCTACATTAGCACTAGTTTAGCATGAGAGCTTGTGAAGAGCCTGGAAGCACCATGACCCTCTTGAACATAGCACGATAAAACATAATGATGTTAGTAAATGTGCATAAGCAATCGCTGGTTGGCCCCCAGCCGATTCCCTCCCAGCACCTGAGCCGACTCTTCGTGCTAGAATTAAGCATCGCCTGTCCACTAAAAGCTCTTTGTTATTCTGCCGCTGCCGTGATGGTAATGAGATTAGGCTACTGTCTAAGTATAAGAAAGACAAGAGAGTTGCCTGCGTCTCAGTTACTCACTCACTTTGTTGTTGTTATCACTAGAGCAGGGAGAAAGAAGGGCAGGGAGTCATTAAAAAGACAACAAATATACCAGAAAACAGGGACTATACAAACTAATCATATGGTACCTACTAATACTGGTACTCCTACTGTATATTTTACCATTTTGAACATCCTAGTCAGGGTCCCTTTGCCGTCTCCTGCAGCGGCCTTCTTGGCTTTTGGCTGTGACTTCTGATCACCCTGAGAAAGTTAAGAAAAAAGGAATAAGTTAGTTTTATTAAAGCTGCAAAATATGAATAGTTATTTTATTAAATTAATTGTATTTTGCAGTATACACTAGTACTTTTGCTCAAGTAAAAGTTGAACTACTATTAATCTTGTGTAATAATAAGCTGGAATAAGCTTTTATTATTAAATATTGGTGTTTCCTTCAGTTATGATTTAGACTTTTTTTTGTGTGTCTATCAATTGAAAAGATCAGATTTTGTGCATTTTTTATAGCAAATTTTGTGCATTTTTTCTTCCAGTCATATTCATTTAACAAATTATGAATTAAATGTTACCTTTAGGCAGTTACTCTTTTAATTCACATATTAAATAGTAATTTCTCCAAAATACGCACTTTTACCTGTGAGGATTAATCCCATATACGGTTTCATAAGAATAAATTGCAAAATACTGGATTGAACATTTATGGATTTATAAAGTTGCAAGAGAAGTCGGAGGACCTGGCAGCAAAGTCTAATCAAATAAGTGTCCTTGTTCTTTCACTGGTAGTGGCTATATTGTAATACGCTGCAGGCTTACTAACACTGTGCAGTCTCTACACCTACAAGCAGCACTCTAATTAGTTTACCACAAGTCTGTTTTCTGTCAGCCACTGCCATTTACCAAGATTTATGTACTTCCTAGGAGCTGATACCAAATGTTCTGTGCTCTTTCGCTTTCACAGCATTTTTATGTAAAATATTAATTTGTCTTTCATCTGTCAAAAATATGCAAATTAAAAAGTACTTCGTATTTTGTTGTTTGCAATTTGATGTGAAAACTAAACAACATTTTTACTGTTCTTTTTTTTTTTTTTTTTTTTTTGTTCTCCAATGCTGATTGCAAGTTCTCAAATTTTGTCACAATTGTACAAAAATAACTTTGATTGTGACTTTTGATTGTGGCAGTACTTCACAAAGAAATACTAAGTGATGACATTTTAGGTCAAATAGCAACAATCCAGGTTAACTGGTTCTTTCCTAAGGACTATGGCCCCAAGATTGGGTAGACAGATTGTCCAGTTTGGGACATTATACTTTTTTTTAGTTGGCCTTTTGATATACACTTGTTTAAACATACACTACCAGTCAAAAGTTTGGACACGCCATAAAATAACACAGCAAAAGTGATAGCTTCAGAGTGTTCTCTTACTTAAAAATACAGAATAGGTGCTCCTCAAGGACAGGGCTCAAATGTGAGCAAACAGTAAAAATGACCGGGCTTTTGATATAAAAACTTACTGTGACAAAGTTTTAAAAAGTAGTCAAAAAGGTCTGAAGTGCCCTGGTAGTGAAGGCAAAAGTTCTTTACTGCTTACATGGGATGAGCCAACACATTTCGACACAGATTGTGTCTATGTCAGGACACAATCTTCACTAACAGGGTGCCTCAGACCTTCTGGACCACTTTTTAAAACTTTGTCACAGTAAGTTTTTATTCTACAAGCACGGCCATTTTCACTGTTTGCTCATACCATTAAATTTTTTTTTTTTTTTTGACAAGGTGAAGGATGGCTACTTTCGGGATTTAAAAATAAAATAAAATAATAAAATATAAAATGTGTTATATAATTCCATATATCTTACTTCATACATATGATGTCTTCTCTATGTTTATAAATTGTACAAATAGTCAAATAAATAAATAAATGAAATCATTGAATGAGATGATGTGCCCAAACTTTTGACTGGTAGTGTGTATGCCTGTTAATGACAGCATAGTTGACAAAGAGAAAAAGCACACATAATGAGAAGTTGGATAACGCTTGTGTTATCATGGGATGAGTTATATGGCGGCAGTGCTGTGAGAAATCTTCAAAATGGACTGCGCTCTGAAGCAAATGAGGCCATTACAGCTGATGTATGGGCAGATTACCACAGCTAAAGTGCTTGATGGACCACGGCCGCTGATGGTAAAAAGCTCTGAATCCAATCCCAAGTATCGCATCAGTTTAATTAGGCATGAGCGGTTGTTTTTTCTTTCTCAGAACCAAACCTACCAGGCCTATCTTGGTGGCTAGTCCTCTCCACTAAGAAGACAAGGAAAGACAAGCAAACACACACAGAAGTAAAACACAGAGGATAGAACGGTAGAAAATGAGAGAGCTTACTCAATGCACAAGGAGAAGTGTAGGGAGAGGTGGTGCAAGGGTCCGTCCAGGAGGGTGGAAGGGGGAGGTAAGGCAAGCACATAACCACAATGAGTAATGGCACAATTAAAGTCAGCCAAGCACAATACACAAAATGCAATTACATTTTTCAGTTTTATCAGAATTTTCTTACTTCACCTGTTTGCGAAATTTGACTGATTTAAAAAGCCGTTAATAGAAATAGCTTTTTGATTTATAGGCTATATTTCATCCTATGCAACTTCAAAACAACATTAATTCATTCTTTTATTATTTTGGCTCTTACCTCTATAGGCATTATTTTATATTGATAGATAAAATGTAATGGAAACAATGCCTTTATTCTCCCTATGTCCTCAGCCTTACAGCTTTGATGCACACAAAATGAGATGTGCAATCATACATTTTAATCACATTTCTTACATATTTTGTACATAGCTTGAGAGGTAGTTACACTGCAAACTTCTCTGATCTGGCCAAGATTTTAAAACTTATATCAGGTTATTCATCTTGTTTACAGGTTTATGATCTACTTACTAGTTCTGAGACTGCTTCATTCTAGTCTAGAGTTCGTTTATTTTAAGAAAACTTGTCAAGTAAAATTATCTTGCTGCATGGACAGATAATTTCACAACTTTGAAATAATTTTCTGATAGATTTAAGTGTTTATATCTTTTGGTGTTTAAATTTTGGCCAAGATTTTTTGCAGTGTATTGCTTTGCCTGTAATGTTCCATAATAATGTATTTATCTCTATGGGGATTAGCAGGTGACCAGGCCATAAATGCACCACACCCCACCAGATTTACTATTTAGTTTCAAAAATAAATCTGGAAATAGCGACAAGAACAAATCTTTGTCTGAATTATTCTCAAGTACCACAGAACATACATTTTTCATCGTCTTCCTCAATAAGTTTACTTCAGTATAAAACAGGTCTGATTGAACTCACCCTAGACTTGGGAGGGGCAGGGGATACCTGAGAAAGAATTAGTCACACAAAGTTAGAAAGTTTGACAAACAAAGACAAGAAGAAAGTCAGCTCCACAAGAGAAGCAATTAACAACCAACATTTACATTTGGTCAATTATTCAAAATGACTTACAATGCTACGAAGGAACGTGACCACGGCGCTGTCTGCTCCCTTCTTCTTCTGAGAGGCTGCTGCTTTCTGAGGAGCAGGAGAGAGAGCACCTCGGAAAGAGCCCTGTGGAAAACAAAGGGGTACAACTGATACTTTGCAGAGATTTCATGCTGGGGGTGTTCTACATATATCTCTAAGGAGAAATGTTTAGGAGTTACCATGGAGACACAATTAATGCATTAACAAACAATGTCAAAGAAAGAAATGAATTTACACAGCACATTTTCAGTAGCCTATGATCAATGTGAGCATTCATAGTCCTGTTAAAGTGTTTGATTTTCAACAAAAAGTGGTAACTGAAAAACTGCTGGCTCATGCAAACTTGCTTGTGAATATAATTTTATGTGTGAGAGGCTTCTTTAACAGCAGAAATCAGCTCTCCTGTTGTAGTTCCAGCTATAATCAGTTCTCTGTGGTCGGATTGTGTTAAAATAGAGCTCAGATTCAATTCTAATAAAGCCTCAGACAGAGCAGAGCCTTCAGTTAGCTCCACACCCCTAGGGAACGTTGATGATATGAGCTGTAAAGTATCAGTAGATTTGATCCAAGAGCCTATGGGCAAGACAGTGCACAAGCAACATACAGGAATCAGATAGGATGATTGTGAATAAAAAAGCACCATACTCACCTGCTTGAGGCTAAAAACACTGCCAGATTTCCACAAACTGAATGTAATTTTGGCATAGACGTTTCAACAAGTATGAAATGTATTGATGACAAACTAGTCTATATTACACTTGTACACAGGGGAGTAGATGCTGGAGCATTACTTTGGATCATTGTCAACAGTGAAGAGTTTGCTCATGTGTTGCCAAAACATCATTTGTGGAGCCTTGCAATAAACTGAGTAGAGCAGAGTGTGTGGTTATAAGAGCGTATATTTCCCAACATGAGAAAGATATGCTATTATTATTATGATTATTATTATTACTATCTTTTGGTTATAGAGAGTGTGAGGGATACAACTGGCTCATTTATTCAACTGTCATTTAGCTCTGAAACCATCACCATTTAAATGTATGGTGCACTATGTAACTTTTCTGACACAGGTCCCAGATACTTGTTTCCATGGAAATGTTATTGCTTTGTCTGTAATGTACCAAAGGTATGGCATTAAAGATATAGAGACAAGCAAGAGCCAACACCAGGTCAAATTACAGGCGAGATCTGTGAAGAGGAAACCCTACTGACAGTCAGAATGCATCATTTGAAAAGTATTTTGGAGCAATAAAACCATCCATAACTGAATAAATGCATTTTCTAAGTTTAATATCATATTTTGGAACTTTACAGGCATAGCAGTAGCATCTCCATGGTAGCTGCCCCCTAGCCTGAAAAGTTACTAAGTCCATCTATAAAGCTATGGGTCAAGCAACCAAGACATTGAAGTGACCCCAGATCCTGCAGCTTTATTTCATTATGTAATTCATAATATGATATTTTGTTCACCTTTTCTTTTGGAAAACTTATCATGAAAGAATAAAAATAGGGAATAATGGTAGTTAAATAATTTAAAATAAATATGGGAGCTTGAGTGTAATAAAATATTAATAAGTAATTCTTTCAGACAGTTTCATTGCCAAGTTTTGGTGAGATACTTTTATTTTGTGAAGA
Source organism: Boleophthalmus pectinirostris (assembly GCF_026225935.1). Taxonomy (NCBI): domain Eukaryota; kingdom Metazoa; phylum Chordata; class Actinopteri; order Gobiiformes; family Gobiidae; genus Boleophthalmus; species Boleophthalmus pectinirostris. The sequence goes on along the minus strand of NW_026571447.1, from coordinate 20,559,155 downwards.
GTTCTCTGAGGGATTGACTGTCTCAACAGCAGACAGATTCAGCGCTCAGAAATGGCAGTGAGGGGAATGCATGATAGTGATAAAATATAGTTGGCACTGGTGATTTACTTAAATTTATTCCACTCTATGCATGTGTACTTCAGTTTCAGCCAACATTAAAACAGATTGCTCCCATCAGTATATTCTTGATGCCAGCCCAAAGCTTGCTCTGGGAAGAGTCTAATGTACAAAAACAATCTCAAATCTAAATTCAAATCACGCTCAGCAAGGGGAAATTCGTTCTTCCTGAAAGAGAGAGGGCAAAGGGCACTAAATGTAATCAGAAAAGCGCTGAAAATAAGCAGTTGTGGGTTGTTCCAGTTCAAAGTGTCTGTGCCATTTGGACGCACCTTGTACTTAACCTCTCCAAACCTGCAACTGCGTGTAATGGAAATGAACTCTACTGGCATTGATAAATTCATGTAGTGACATACCTTATAGTAAATACATGGTATAACACACTGAAATAGCCAATAGCCTTTTACAGCCTACTGTGTAAACTGTTCTCATTGAATCGGATGGCTGCATGTCTATGTATGCCTATCAATATGTAAATGTCATATCCTACTAATGTGATCTTAGAATGCCTCCACCTTTACCACACAACTTGTTTTTTGGAGTACAGGAGGCACTATGGCTCACTGGATCACTAGATGTTAACCAAAGTTGTTGCTCAGATCCTTAAATGAACTAAAATGAGACCCAGGACTCACTTAAAGGTGCACTGTAACTTTTCTGGTCACCTGTTTGTCTCCATGGAGATGTTATTGTTTTATTTGTAATAACCCAGTATAACATTAAACATATCCATCTTCCTTTTACATCCAATCCATGGATTTTTATTGACCTAAAAACTTGCATTCTCACTGTGAGTGGGCTTGCCTCACCACATATCTGACATGTAACTTGGCCCTGTGGCGTCACCTACTTTCTTCCTAAAGATTAATAAGTGTAATACTGTGTGTATGGCATTACACTATGTGAGCATTCCAGGCAATATGTCCATGGAGAGAAGCAGGTGACCAGAAAAGTTACACAGTGCAACTTTAATATCAGATAATGTAAGAACGATACATTTTTCCACTTGTTCCATACAAATCAATGTACCCAAGTTTAGAGGGCTTTGGCAGGTATTTGCTTGCTATAGAAATACTCTCATGGTATAACAATTTAACAAACAAATTATTCCAATATGTTCTTTGTTCTAAATAAACTGTGCAAAAATGTGTGTTTACAAAAGGTTAGAAGATTACAAAATGTACTTGAATGCTATATACAAGGTGATGGTGGTCAATTGTATTTACTTTGTGGCACATAAACCTTGAAACAAAAACCTAGCATGAAGAAAGCTGTAAAAAACAAAACAAAAAACAGTTTATAATTTCCCTAATACGAATACATGCCACCTGCTGCCCACAGGAGTACAAGCTCATTTCCACCTCCAGGTTGAGTGTAGTCTTTTAGATAATGTCGCCTCCCTTGCTCATACTTTTTATCTGACCCTTTAATGGAGGTGTGAGTGTGAGTTTTGCACAGTCCATTATCTCACATCAAAGTAGTTTCAAGTAACCAAAAATAGACTCCATTTGCAGGCGGCGATATTGTTACTGAGTCTATATCATGGACCAGCAATTTGAGAGACAAAAGAAAAGAAGTTTGCCTGTGAGTTTTAAAGGAAAATTGTAGGATGGACAACAAATTGACCACTTCCTATTGTTCAAAATATCCTTTTCTTAAGAGCTTCAGTTTCATTCTAGTGTGGTCCATAATGATGCCTATTTGCAAGTGTGCGTCATTCTCCTGTGCTTTTCATAAGGGCGGGTTCTGATAACAGTGATATATTGGACACATGGACACTGAAAGACCAAGGATTCAAAACTAGTATGTCAGAATTAGATAGATGTACAGATAGTGCGCTATTATCCACTATGTTTCACACTGATACGGACTTCTGTCTTCTATCTTTGGCTATTTTGTTGCTCTTTTGTCTTTTTTTTTGTTTAGTTTTTTTGCCTATTTTCAATATCTGATCACCAAAACGACTCCCAGGAGGTTAAAGAATAAAAACAGGCTAGTCAGATGTTAATGTGATATTGAAAATGTTATATAATAGAATATAATGGTATCTATTTGAAACAGCAGGGTATCATTGCTGTGCCCTTTCGACTCTTTGATTGAGTGAGACAGAATAAATAGGGCACAGGTGCACCATGAATAAGTGAAAAAGCTCAGGGCTTGAGTAAAAGCAAAACAACCACAGCTGCAGTCTTTGGTGTCATTTTTTCAGCTCTTCAATAGTTTTATAGACGTATTTAAAGTTGTCTCATATGAAGTAAGAAAATAAATGTATTATTTAAAAGACATTATCTCAGTTCTGTTATGCTTCTTGTTTTGGGGCATGTGCCAAATGCCTTAACAGTAACAGAGGCAGTAGAGTAGACAGATTAATCCAAAATGTTACAAAGAAAGTAAAAATAAATAAATTAATTAATACATTAAAAATATAATGAGATTCATGTTTCGACATCTGTGCAACTTGGATTTGTGTCAACTTTTTGTTGCCAAGATTTCTGTAGTTTAACTCTAGAAACTTTGAAATGAAGAGATGAAGCCCTAGTCTTCTGCTTTTGACCTGCCACTCAATTCCACATGGGCAGCCTGTCATGAGCAGATCTTACCTCATAGATGGGTGACTTAGTTGAAAGAGTGCACATGTTTTAGGGTGATGGGAAACAGGAGAACTTGGAAAAGACCAAAACATCAATGTTGTGGGTTCAACCAAATGTCCGTCGAGTCTCTCCCATGCTGACCTGCCAGTCCCTCACTCTCCTGACCAAAAAAAGCTTTGAGTTTGGGGGAGATTTTACTTTCGCTAACAAGCACAACTAACTTAGTAACTAACTCTCCATCTCCTTCCTCATTCTAACTTCACAAACTAAACTTCTTCTCTCCACCTGGGACAAACAGCAGCCTAACTGTATGGCCATGTCTGGAGCGTCTCTTGTCTGTGGCATAATCATTTGTTAATAAGCCCTGAGTTCAGCTCCCAGCTGCACTTTTGACTTATAAATGTGTATGCAAACTTTATCTTCTGCTAAACTGTGTAGGCTCCCTCCCATCTGGTTATTATTCTCAATACAACAGAATAGCGGGGGAGACGAGTGCTGGCATTCGCTATTGTTATCAGCTTTTTAATTGACATATTCTGCCATTCTTCTTAGACTTAATGATAGGATATACATATAAACCCATACAGAGAATAAAAGATTAAAGGAAATTCTGTTATTTTTATTCTCTGACAAATATGCAAATCTCATTCAGTCCAATCTTGTTAAAAATTGAATGCTCTGAAAGGGATTATGCCAAATCTGTCCATGTTGGGAAGCTTACTGGCACTGTTGAAAGATTGGTAAATAGACTGGGCTTCAAATCCTGAACTATCGCCTACTCACAGCATGTTTCCACACACAATACCTGTCACTCAAAGTGATTTGTTTTCATAATGGTCGCTAAAGTAATCATTTTCTGGGTCGGTTTGACTGGCTGGATCAGTTTCTCGAATCCAGATACTGGAGAAAGGGAATGCTTTATACGTGATTGTGTTTTTTCTGAATCAAACCAATGTTGTAAAGGTTGTAATTATTGTTGACAGCAATCCATGAACAGTAATCCGAGAATTGCCCATCTGTGTTGGGACAGTAATCCAATCTCCCTCTCCTGTACAAAAGAATACAACATGCCCATCATCACCCATCTCCAACAATACCTTCTCAGCTCCCAGCTCTTCGAAACATTTCAGTCTCGTTTTAGCTCCCATAACTGCTCTGAAACAGCCATCCTGAAAGACACCAACGATGTTCTCTTCACTGCAGACTCTGGTTCCCTCTCCATCCTTCTCCTCCTCAGACCTTTGACACCATCGGCCACACCATCCTCCTCCACCGTCTACTGGCATCTTCAGCACTGCACTCTCCTGGTTCTTCTTCTACCTCTTTCTCACCACCTCGTCTGCATAAATGCAAATTGCACACCTCCCTTCTTTCTTCTGGTGTTCCCCAAGGTTCAGTGCTTGGACCCCTCCTCTTCATCATTACATGCTTTCCTATCTGTCACCATGGACTAATTACACTGATGATATTCAGGTTTTCAGCCCAGTCATACTTTATACCATCACAAACCTCAAAAGCTAGATGGACCACAACTTCCTTCAACTCAACAGCAATAAAACAAAACTTCTCATCACCGAACCCAATGTCCCCCCTTTCTTTCAAAGCTCACACCAGCCACCTGTCCTCCCTCTCTCACGACCTCCTCCAACCGCACTGTCCCACCCGCCACCTCAGATCAACCGACCCCAACCTCCGCACTCCCACTCGTCAGAACAAAGCATGAACCTCGGGGGACACCACCCACGCCCTTTGGATCTCAGAACTTCAAATCACTACTAAAAACTCACCTGTTCAGTCAGGTATTCCACCATGATTCCACCGATGTCTTCTTATTGTTTGTAAAGTGTCCAAAAAAGCTCTATACAAGTCAACTGTATTATTATGATTATTTTATTATTATGACATGATGTTAAAGGAGTAAGTAAAAAGTAAAACATGTTTAGATATATTAACAGATCTTTGGTTTCCTTTCAAGTGAGAGCCAATTTACAGGGAAAAACAGTGGAAACCTACGATATAATACACTTTGGAACAGTGCACAGTATCAACACCACTTGAAAGTTTACAGTACACCTTTAAAGCATTTTTCAGCTACAAAGCTAAAAATAATATTAATAGTTATGAGTTGTGTTGGGGATACAGTAAGATGACCTTTGACCCCTACTATCATTCACTGAAGTAATAGGCAACTCTTGTAAAACTCAACATAGCTTTCTATACTGATTTCTGTCGTGTCGTAGAACTAAAGATCCACATGTTTAAGGCAATAAACGGCTGTGATACTCAATTTGTCCAAAGAATGCTAAATGTTTGTCAATGTCATTCATGAGTTAGCCTCTTGCTTTTCAATTTGCAGAGCGCGGTGCTATGAATGTTCAGATGTGTTTCGTGTTTGTCTTAGCAACTGGAAAATCTGGCATTCACTTCTAAGTACTTTCCACAGAAGAAATTACATGCTTTTCTCTATTTTTTTTATACCTGTCTGTTTGTTACATTAATTTGTCTGTTCAAGTGAAGTTTATATTCAGTCAAATCAAAGAAAGAAGCTCTTTTCTTATCAATTCCCATATAATTTCTAGCAGTCATTCAAATGCTTCTCAGGTCTGTCTCCTCAAAACAGTCATTTAGCTTTACAAATCTGAAAATGTTTGTGTTTTTATTGAACACAACTTGCAAACTTTGGATATTTCTCATGCGCTAGTACTTTTAACATACCCCAAAATACAACATTTCTCAGACCAATAAACCCATTTGCCTGATCTTCCCTTTGGTCATGGTCAACTTACTCCTACATTTAATTTAGGATTAGCAATTTTAAAACTTTATGCTACTTTAGTTTAGACCGACACCAGCAGAAGAAATGTTAAATGTGTCTTTTTGTGTAGCTCAGTGTTGCATGACTGGATCCCATGTTAGGATGACTTTCACCAGCTGTTAGGGGACACATTAGAAGTTTGGTTTTAACACATGGACACATCATCAGCCAAGTTTATTAATAAAACAAAACAAAAAAGGCATGACAGATGTTGTTAAAGAGGTTTAATCAAGCAGTAATAATCAAACACTAAGAACAGAATCAGGTTAGGAACAGCGAATACAAACATATATAGAGAAATAACAAGGCTTTTTAGTACAAATCTGGTTTTAAACAGCTTTCCAAAGAATGTGGTCCTGAGGTGAGCTCGGAGATGTTTGGGAGAGAGGCCCCTCCACTTTCAAGACACTGGAGTGACTGACCGTACAGTTAGTACTTCTGCCAAACCCAAATTTTACATCAGTGATTTTGTCTGCCTTTCAACAGATGCAAACTGAGCCAGAAAATATGCCAATTTTTCATATTTCTGCATGAAAAGCTTATTCTTATGCAAAGTGTATTTCTTTTTAATGACAAGATAATGAAGCTTTTAATTAGCTTTGGCTTTGTGATGCAAATTAACCCACTCTTTGTTTTTGACATCCTGAGATATTTTTCAATCATTTTTGGTATAATTTCACTTTCACTAAAAGACAGCTGTAAGCATTCATTTTTGATTCGAAAATGTTCTAATTACAACAAAGAACCATAAAATATTTTTAACCTAGCAAAAAATGTAAAAGAAAAATACCAAAGCAGCATGCATTTTTAAACACAGAAAATAAGGGTATGGTACAACACTGGCGTACATAGGCAGAAGGTGGCATCTCCATTTCACATAATGGTAGTGTAATACGTGTGCACTGTTGCCCATAAGAAAAAAAAAAAGTGTATATATACAGTTACTATATGTATATAGTATATATATCATCCATAACTATTAATATGCCTACACATCCCGAAATATCATAGCAATTATATTAGATGTATTTAAGAGGTAACTGATCTCTATCCAAATCAAATGGTTATTAAAAATGTCACAGTTCAGTCCATTGTCACATTTTCCCCTTAGAATCCAACAGTAACTACAAAAATCTCCGCTCCCAAAAAAGTTTGAAAGTTTTCAGTTTGAAGAATAGCAATTTACTTTTTACAATTTTACATGTTTGTAAATGTTCAAGTTATTGTCAAATCAAACATTGATTTCTCCGTAATTTGCCACAGAGACGCTGATACCACATTTTGCCTTTGTACATCAGATTTTTTAGTAATACTGCACTGATGGAAGTTTAAAAATCATATGTGAATGTTGGCACACAAACAGACAGAGAGGCAGGTTGGGTTCAAAGTGAGGCTAAATCACAGCTGTCTCCATAAAAAAGCTGGAAGCTAAAAAATTTGTTTGTGTTTGTGAGGTGGAGTGAGCCTTCTCGTCTCTTATCTGCAACACCAACACTAATCATTAGAAGGCAAATCCACGGTGAATACATAAACACAGATTAAACAGCTCTTGTTTTTCTAAGTAACAACAGCATTAAAGTGGAGAGCAGCAGACAGTTTTCCTGGCACCAAAAATACTGCAGCAGAAGTTGGTCATAGCCTTAGCTACGTAGTCAAAAATCACAACTTGTTCTGACATTTCCCTGAACAATCTCAAAGTAACATTTCATAAGACTGATTCTGGTAAAAGCATTTGCAAAATATATCTTTTTATTCCTGAATTCTCAACTGCGTTTCATAGTTGAAGTAGACTGTGTAAGGCAAGAGGGAGTGCATATTTTTGTTCATTATATTTAAACTTTTTCATATCTCTTTATTGTTAACAAAATATGAGCAAAAACCTAAAGTATTCTGTCCTCAGCTTTAAGGTTGATGTCTTTCCTTGCACTGCAGACATGATGGTATTTTCAATAACAGACAGGAGTTTAGTTAACACATGCTGTTCTAGCCATAAAGTTTCAATATAACTCCAAAATAGCTGAGTGCAAGCAAATCCCACATAGAGAGGAGTAATTATGGTGGATATTTGCAGCCAAAGCTACAGTATATTGTGTGCAAGCCGCCATTTAGATGATCCCAAAACTAGCTCAGACATCTCTGTATTCTCTTTTGAAATTAAAAAAGCAGTTAAGCAAAATACTAGTTGGATGTCTTGCACCTTCTTGTTTACATTCCCTGTGGCTTCCAATCACATTTAATGGCGTAGTGTTCATAGCTGAAAGCCATTGATTGTTTCATTGTAATATAGTCATTACCTCTTTCAACAGGGGACTAAATTATTCAATTGTACAGTGTATCTATGAAGACTTTTACCAGAACACCATAATGAGTCACACTGGAGAAATCTTTGCAATCTCATTAGGAAGTACCATAAAATAGCTGTGTGCCAAACTGCTCTTTTATACTCGACAAACTCCGTCACAAACAATGCCAACATTAATTTAAGACTAAAGCATTTTCACAATAAAATTCTACTTGAAACAACATTTCTTCTCGTGTCAGTACCTTTCAAAATTATACAAATAGAAATTATAAAGAAAATCAGTAGCCTGCATTCAACATGATTGAATAAAAATGCAACCCCGCCCCAAGTCGTTCAAAGTCCAGTTATAACCTCTTTGTGGACAATGTCTTGGCAACTTGGGGGTACCATCAAACGAAAACAAAACTTAAAATATACAATAAAACTAAAAGAAGGTAAAAGTGGTTCTGAGAGTGATCGGCAGGTGGTGTCCTGCTACCTCACCTTGCTCTTCTTCTTTTTGTCCCCTCCAAAAATCTTTCCAATGTGATCCAGGACTCCGGGGTTCTTCTTGCTGCTTGCGGAAGCCATGGTGCTATAATAGTAGTAGTCTGTGGGTTTGTATTGGTCAAAAGTGGCTCGTTTTGGAGGAGGGAGAAGAGATTAGCGAGGAGAGGAAGGGTTAAGCTAAGCCTACTCTAGGTCCTGTTCTGGGCTCTCCGACCCGCACTCCGAAGCCGCTCCGCTGTGCTCTTGGATGGTCTGCAGCTCGTCCGATTCGGAGGGTCGCTCTTTGAAGGTGTTGTCCTCCCTCCCCGGGGCATCTCGGGAGAAGAGGCGTACCAGGTGGGGGCGTGGCGTGGCTTCGTCAGGGTCAGCTGTAGTCGGGGGGGTCCCGGGAGGATGGGGGCCCTCAGCGCCCGTGGAGTCAGTCACCGCCGGCTTCTTGGAGATGCAGCCATTGTTCTGGTTGGCATCTGCCTCACACAGGCCTAGGCGAGAGACAAAAAGGGTCATCTATGGCACACAACACACTGTACACAGGACAATGGGCTCTCTATATAGTCTGGGGCTAACTACTGCAGCTAGCATTTTTCATATTTCAAATCAACTAAACTTGCCTGATGGAGAGCTATAACTTTGCTAACTACTTTATTTCCTATTATATTTTCTTGAACAAACCATCACAATTGTTCTCTTTTGTCTCATTGGTTTCCTGTATTGATTGTCTATCCCACTAATTATGGGCTGTAGACAGGACACATCGAGAGCATTGTGCATTTTATTTTAACAGAGAAAAATACAGAAAAAGACAATATTTGCTTTTTGACAACCTCCATCACCTCAGAGTAATCATGAGAAGGCCAATCCAAAAATCAAACCTTTCTGCTGGACTGCAATTGCTCTAACTATTAAGGCGCCATCACCCCAGGACACTGATACTTCTCTATGTGATGATAAAAGGAAGTAGAGGGCATTGAGAGTATTTCAAATAACTGCAGGGGGGCAAGACACAGGAAAACTCGAGGGCACAGGGCAGTTAGGGTTATGGCTTTCAATTGTGTTTTTCCATCGGGCCTATCATCTCCACCATCAGCGGCATGTCCCGGCATATTGAGCCCATTCATTTAGGAGCAGAGCTATTCCTCAAATGTCCACAGTTGACAGCTATCCATTAGGCTCCCACCGCCAAGGAGAGCATCCAGTGCATTCCTGCCCTCACACAATCTCCTCACTGTGCTAGCAGAAATGGCGTTGTGCTACACCAGGGAACTTGCATGCTAATATCAGCCTAACAGTGGGCTTGTTGTTGAGTGCCACATAGTTATGACAGAAAAAACAATGGCGCTTGTGTCACAAAAATAACTCCTATAAGTAAGACTTTTCACCAAGATGCACAGTGATACTTATCGGGTTCGAGGCGAGCTGGAGTTGTTGTTGCAGACAGCCCTGCAAATGAGATCTCCTATTATAATGAGCTGGTTTACTAAACTTTTTTGCATCAAATTAACAAAAATCTATATGTGGGTGGACAAGTCAGTCTCCTCTTGAGGGCTGATGCAAACTTTTAAAAACAAGCCCAGACTGTCTTCAATTCCTGTGAGACAAAAGCACAAAAAGCTTGTACAGCTAATTGGTTTGAGGGTTAGGGAGAGATGATCTAGTACACTACATGAAGCTTCACAGTATAAGTAACCAGTAGACTTAGTGATATGAAGTATGCACAATGGGTAGTGCCAACACCTGCTCTTTTATGGCTTTCTGGTTCATGGGGAAATTTTAATGTTATTAAATCAAAAAGGAATTATTTCCACAGAAGATAATCCATAATTACATGTTGCCATCCTGGGAATAGTGTTGTTGCAATGAGTACACCATACATTGAACCATTTGGCTTTAAAAACTAATAAAGATGTTTCTGTCAAATCAGCTGTGTCCTCTTTCTCATATCATTTGTCATATTGCGAATCATACCGTGAATGTTATTTATTTATATATTTATTATTCCATACATGCACCTTGATGTACATATGTGTCTGGATACTGTACTCACACATTTGCTTTAGTTCTTCCTACATTCATCATTGTAAATGCAAACATAAATAACAGTGCTGTATTGCATGCTGTGTGTGTAACATATACAACTCACAATAGTAATCCCTGACATTGCATTCTCTATTATTTAGCACTCAACGCTTCTGTCAGTGGAGGCAGCCTTGGATCCACACACAGCGCTGACAACAAGTGTGTTTTTGACATGTTTATACTGTTGTGTGTAGACGGTGCTGTCTACCGCAAAATTAATCAATATTTCTTTCTGCTGAATTTGGCAACGAGACACATGGGGCTAAGCAGCAAATACAAGAAACTATGGACCTGAGGCAGGCTTATATAACAACCATTTACTCTCATATTTGCTTCTCTAATTGGAGGAGAGTAGGAAGATATACAAGCTCTACAGATTGTTTATTTACTTCTTCTAAGATGTATACTTTAGTCATATATCCAGTTTGTCAAGTAAGAATCCTACTGTGGTCTTCCCCAGTGCTGTTTCAAGGGCATTTTGATTTAATTTAGGCTAAATGTTCACTTTATATTTTTGTTGTTTGCTGCACTAACACATGTTGATTAATGTGCACTGTCCCATATTTAATAAATAAGCATAAAATATGAATCCACTAAGATTTTTAAGTTTTTTACACCATTCACTGACCTTTTACCGACCTTTTATTTCGATTTCCTGTATTATCATCCATCTGCAGGACCAGTTCCACCCACCCGCATTTCATTGGTGCTTACAAAACTCAAATATTGAGCCATGATGTTTACAATTCCTGGTTCGTGCTGTGGAGATGTGCTAATGACTGAGACCGTTGGCGTGTCATTACAGGTGCATTATGGATGTGTCCAGGGATGTTTTTGTTGGGCCTCTTGATCACTGAGCGTGACTCACCAAAAAGGTGGCCTGGGCGTTGTGTTCTCAGGCTAATCACAGTCCAACTGCTCTTTAGTCTGTCATGCAAAACAAATCCCAGAAGCTAAATGTGGGCCATGAGTAACATCTATAACCATAAAAATACATAAAACACTTCAACATTTTATGACCAAAATGCAGTAAAAACCAAGCAATATCTTTCATTTGTTTTTCCCATGGGTGTCTGAAGCTTATGCCAGCATCTAGTTTAGTCTTTTGGTGCAGTAGAACAGGGACATAGGACACATTCACACATAGTAACTCGCATAGCATTTTAGAGCACACATATTAAGACTAAGTATGGATCGATTGTTTCTCTCTACCTCCTTGCCTCAATCAATGCATTAGCCATCACTTTAAATCAAAGATCCACTGACGCATTCACGCAAACATTCATACACAGGGGGTGAGGGGTCTTGCTCAACAACACAACAACCATATTTATGTGTGGAAGCTGAGGTCACACTGCCAAACTGTGGACCAGTGGTTCTCATTGCTCCAACAATATATATATGCGAGGAGCAAGATTTGAACCTCCAAACTTTAGATCAGATAACAGACCAACTGAGCTATCATCCCCCGCTGCATGGCAATAGACAGTGTGTGACCTGAATAATATATAAAAATATTTGTGTACTACAGAAATTGGGGCTACATCTCTCATTCCAATCTCGATGTTTTTTTCCACATAAACTATATATGTACTGTGTTCTTGTAGCCATGAAAAGCCCTGGGTTTGGAAAGAAATGAGCATCAAATATTGGTGTGGAGTAAGCACAAAAGCCCAAGGATGAAGTGTGCTTTTGTGGGGAGGGTCCACACAACACGTCGAACAATGGTCCATGGAAGTGCAGTTAATGTGGTATGACGGAGACAGCAGGCTGGGAAATAAAACTGAAGGGCGAGATGTGGTGTTGTTTGTCTGTTGTGTTTACTGAGGAGATCTGGAGGACGCATAGGTAGTAAATGTATAAATAGTACTGGACTTGTCTGTAAAGTGTAGCCATTAAACTAACAGCTTGAGGCTAAAGAGAGAAAATGGCTTGAAAATGCAGTTGTCCTTGAGAAGATCACCAGAAGCATCAACACTGTCATTTTGAATGTTGCTTTTATAGCCATTATTATAAGCTTGAACTATGGCGAAAAGGGTAACATAAGGTCTATAGACTGGCACAGTGTATGCATCTGACCGAGCACAGATAAGATAAGAAATAGGTCTGTCAATATAATTACTATATTGACTTATTGTTCAATGTATGAAGGATGGATTAAATAATGATAAAGGGAATATGTTAAAATCTTAATGAATTCACAGTGAATATATGATCTTCCTGCCTATTGTTAGAACAACAATTCACAGCTCTACTCATTCTCCCTGTTAACTTTCATTGTTATCTCTGTACTTATGCCTGCCAGACACACACACACACACACACACACACACAGAAAAATACGGTGAGATGAAAGAAAGAATATAATGGTCTAGTCTTTGCATATAACATTATCCGTATGCTCTTTTGTCACATCCTTCTTCCAGACGTTCACCAAAAGGATTCAAACCCAGCTTTGTAAACAACACTAAGGGCCAATTACCTGGCGGTGTGGAGCACAGCAGAGATGGAGAGGCAGGGGTTCCATCCTTCATAAATACTAAACTTTATTTATGCGCACATACCCCCAGGGTCCTTAAAGCCACCTCACAGGAGCAGCAGAGGTAGCAGCATCCACTTATTGGCTCAAAAGCACACACAGTACATATGTAAAACACTTTTTAAACTTGCTTTTTATTGTCAGAAGAAACGCTATGTTACCTAACAACAAGGTCAAATCAATATTTCTGTAGGAGGTAACACGATAAGCACTTAGACTTAGACAAACTTTATTGATCCATGTGGAAAAGGAAAGGAAAATTTTTTGGACCCAGTGGCTCACACATCACAATATAATTTAATCTTACAACAAAGAGCAAATATATTATTGTTAATAATGAAAATACTGAAACACTGAAAATAAGTAGCAAAATAACAAGAAATAAGCATCAAAGTGTAGTGATTTGAAGTGCAGGGCCAAAAGGAGTCTATATACAGTATATACTGATTATGCTTCATTCAAATGGATATACCTATGGGAGAGATTGTCATGTGATGTTTATCTGAAAAAATTATAATAATAAAATAAAAAATAAAAAATAAATCACACAATGCTTTTGTCTCCAGAATAAAAAAAAAAAGATTGGAGACCACTGGATTGAAGATAGAAATATCATAGATAAAGTTGTGGTGATGGTAAAGTAATCAAAGTCAAATCAGTATTAAATCATTAAATGTATTGTGTAAGAGTAGTCAGTCACAAATACTGAAAACCAAAAGCAGCCAAATCAACATTGAAGTATGCGAGATGTGGGCTCAATCTCCCCATTTTGCCTCCTCTTCTTCTAGTGTGAAGAGGATGTGTAACCGTGCATCTGGGACAACAACAAAGATAACAGTGGGATGAAGCACGGGAAGCATTTTGCTGAAAAACCATCGATAGTTATGTGGCTGCGCACCAAACCTCCCACCGGGCCTCTGGCAATTCCTCTTCAGGCAGAATCTGAAGCACCCACCAGCTCGGACCGAACAGCCCCTCTCTCTGTCTCCAAACCCATCTGGCATTCGGGACATTGTTCTGGACCAGATAAGAGTCAGAGAAGAGCCACTCCCTATTTCTAACCCAAGACACGTCCACGTAGGCCTGTCACGATAACAAACTAAAGCACATATATATTGCACAATATAATGCTACAGAGAAATACAGCAATAAACAATAATGTTTAAACTACTTCATTCCACTAACGCAAAGCAAGATAATGCTCCAGGAAACAATTTTTTAGATATACTGCATCATTAAAAACCTGAGCTGCAACAAATAAAAGGCTAAATGAACCAAGAATTAGCCATAGAAGTTATTTATTCTAGCCTCTACAGCTCAAACCTTACATTACTGTACATAAAAGTGGGAAAAAAGCTCCACACTATTGCAAATAAATTGTCTACACGATAAATATTGAGCCTCAAACTATATTGTTAGGGTTTTCATATACTGAATGATAAGTCCATCCCCTTTGAGTGGAGATATACATTGATTCAAGGATGACATTTGGAAAAATTACCCATACAGTACAGCTTTCCATCTCAAGAAATCAAAAGGGAAGAGGAGAAAAAGACAAGGTGCAATACAGAATACTGAAGTAGTGACCTCGAATAGATGAGCAATCACCCCATTGAGAACAGATAGCCAAACAAATCCAGTTGAACTGCACTTGGTGTGACAAAGTGACAACCATGACAATTCCATTTTGAACTCCAACCTCACAAAAAAACTGTCCTAAGATTCATTACATCACCTTGAAAACAGTAGACACCCATCGAAATCAGTGCATAATGGCTTTGAAAGTAGGGCTGGGAAATGAATCACAATTTCCTCATATTGATCATACTGTTCACAATTTTAGAAAAAGGATTGGACTGTGCCGCTCTCTTAAATTGTCCCCAGAAAATCATTATCAATTAGAAATGACAAAATCTCAAATGGCCCTATTTCAGAAGTAAGCATACCTTTAATATCCTGTGCTTTAAAAAATCCACAACACTCAATTTAACAACATGGAGAGATTGAACACTTAGCTAGAGAAAATACTGACATAAAAAAGTAATAAAATGGAAACACAGGGACAATAATTTCTCCTAACTTCCTCTTGTTATGTTGTATACTCCTTTGATGTACTTCTTGTATGAAAACACTTAAAAGTGCACTGTGAAACTAAACTATTCCAGCTGGGGGTCCGCTACAGTGGAATTGCTATTGCTTTGACTGAAATGTTCCACAATATGGTATTAAATTTATATAAAATGCATTTATTCAATTATGGGTGTTTTTATTGCTCAAAATACCTTTAAAAACATGCATTCTGACTGTGACTGGGGTCGCCTCTTCACAGATCTCACCTGTAAATGGACCTGGTGTCATCTTCTGCTTGGCTCTATGGAGATTGGTAAGTTTAATGCCAAACTTTGGAACATTGCAGACAAAGTAATAACATCTTCATGGGAACAAGCATCTGGTGGGTCCTCTACCAGAAAGGGTACAAAGTACACTTTAAAATACATATCTTCGCAACCGCAATCGAATCATATACTGTGGAAGCTAGTCCTATTGTGCGCACATTTCAGGTTTAAGATCTTCATTCATCCTACAGCTGTCAGCAGAACTGTCAGACCCACCAAATATGATCGATTCATGTTCATTCAGACGACGCAACAGCCTAGTGCAGCGCTCATACTTCCCCTGTTAGACCCAATGTGATTTCCACATCTTCAGCTTTTCTTGACAGTTTCATATTAAATATTTATAACTCCGCTTCAGACAAACGGGGGTGATTCATGATGTTTGAGTGCAATGAACAAACTAGAGAATAATTAAGTATTTCAGAAAAAGGGCAGGATTTGTGTAAAGAAGCTTAAACCAGTGACAGCGTGAATAAGAGTTCGGTGTACCCAAACTACACCTCCTGCATCAGAGCTGTATGGATGCAGGATGCACTAATCCAGCTTTTACATTCCCAATACAGATTTCAATGCTGGCTTTAAGTATCTGCTGAAAGTCAAGATCAACTGATAATGGCATTTATTTCCTTAAAACAAAAATAAAATAAGACAAACTGATCCAAATGTGTTACAGAGCTGTTATTTATCTCTCAAGTAACTAAAGAACAGCTTTGTATATAAAAAAAAAAATCAAATATCATGAGACTTTCTGAGCCAACTATGACCAGTAGTTAGTCTTATTACATTAGTTTATATCCCTGTACAATGTCAATTAATACTGCTGCTGCACAAAGTGAGGATGACAAGAAAATCCAAATCTAAACCTGGGCCAAACACAGAAAACCGGTGCCACATTTTGAGAGCCAAAAGTTTAAGCTGTGGAGATTTTATGTTTGAAAGGAAGTCAGAAGATGCACTAGAGCGACAAGAGGTTTATACAATGCACTTCCTTGGCTGAGCAAACGCTAAAAGACCCACCAGGCCAGCCAGACTAAACACAAGCCCCACTGAGTTCCTTGTGCAAAACATTTTTTTTTTTTTTTTTTTGAAAGCCTCTGTAGCACTCCTCGAAGCTATTCAAAATTTTCCTTGTGGTTTATAGTTTAAAGATAAAAACTGTGCTTTGAATAGACTTGGTCCTGCTCCTTTCAAGTGGAACAGGTTCATTGGTTAATTTTTTTGTGGAATTCGTTTAAGAAATACATTTTTCAATTTTCTGAGTGGGACAATCTTTTTATGAAGTGAATAGTTTTGAAATCTTCTTGGTACAACACTGATTAGCACACACACACACACACACACACACACACACACACACACACACACACACACACACACACACACACACACACACACACACACACACACACACACACACACACACACACACACACACACACACACGCTTTCAGAATCTTTTCTAAATGATGCAAGATTGAGATGCTCAGATTTGATATCAGTTGCTTATGTCACTTATGAAGAAAGGTTTAAACTATAAGATTTGACACAGAACTCGAAAATCACACTATAATTGGTTGAGTCTGTAGGAGCCTGTTAATGTCAGTAAAGGTCGTTTTCAATTATTCATCATTCATTCTTCTTCTTCCTAACAGGGGTCACACACAGATGAAGTCCATGCTGCCACTTTGGGCCCAACATATTCTGCAGACAAATTGCATCTTAATTGATACGAGGAGTCCAAGAGAGGGAAAACCTAATTAACAAAGAGAAGACATGCAGGGACCCGGAAGTTCTACAGACGTATCATAATCCCTGTCCATGAGATCTATAAATATCTTTTCAGAAAATTATATGAAAAAAAGTACACTAACCAAGACAAGAGCATTTCACAAATACAATAATAAAGGAAGGATTTGAAATAAACTCACAAACAGCACTACACGCTAAAATAAAAACTAATGAATGGACTAAGAGTAACAGTAATCTGTGTAGTGACAGCAGCAACAATTAGGATCTGTTTTGTTGCCCGCACTAGAGCACATGTCAGATCAGCACAGATGGAAGATGGATGCAGTCTCTTAAGAAGAAACTGAGCTGAAAGATAAGAAGGATTAAAAGGTTCATCACAAGTTGATCTCAAAGGAATACAAACCAGCTGCTCTAAACCAAAAGCTCTGTCAGTAATGGGCCTAATTTGCACTTATTCATCTAATATCTTGAGATGATTACACACATATTCAACAACCGAAGACAAATAATTTTTAATTTGGTCCCGAGGCGTGTTCTTGGATTTCAATGATGGACTAGTTTGCCGTCTGTGTTAGGATAGGCACGAATGTGGGGAGCATCTGCCATCTTTCCCACTAAGAGCCACAGTGGCGATGCCAGATCCCTCTACAAGTCATCGACCCAGCCAGCCATGACGGACATTATCTAATGGAGAGTGTGAAATGTCATCTATGTTCGGATGTGGGCGCTGTCAGGATAAAACATGCGATGAGACTTGTTGCATTAAGAGGAGTTTGTTGTTTGGAGCGGAGGGGAAATGGCTTGTGTTCATCTTGTCTGACATATGGGAACACAGTATCCATGGTAGTACTTTTGTTCTCTGTTGGCTTCTCATCACTGCCTCCCCACTGGACTCTCGTAGCCATAGAGCCAGCTGCTAAGATGCACACACACTCGCTGATTGTGCTGCCAGATGGTCCAAAGCAGATGACGCAGTGGTCCTCCTGAATTCGCTGTCATACAAAAAACTTTGCACATTACGGAAGAGTGGTAGCAATAAAAATGTTATAATGGAGATGCAGAAGCTTAGTTTAGAGAAAGTGTCAAATCAGAGAAAAAACTAAGTCAGAATAAGACTGAAAACAATGGTGCAGTGACGGATCTTGCCCTTTAACAATCAAAGCTTTTGAGATGGGGATGGGGGTGGAGAGTTGGCAGTACCAGGGCATGTACTGGCCAGTGACAGCCACGGCAACAGAGACAAGTAACTGTCTCAGCTGTTGCATTCAGACATGCTCAATAAGCAAAATCAAAAATAATATGTCTCTGACAGTCTAAACCTCGACCTTATACTTTCTAATAAAATATCCTGCATTATATTTGAAAGACTATGGACAGCTCAACAATGTCATAAAAGCTGCTGAAAAAAATCTGAAAGTCACAATTTGTAACTTGGATATTATTGCTTTTCCTGGAATGTTTCACAGTATGGCATTAGACTTCATTTAATCTTAATTTATTCATTTACAGGGGCTCATGGGAAGCAAACCAGTAGAGGACCATCCACAAAAAAGTTTTAAGTATAGCCTTGGAGGACCTAATCATAAACTCCAAACTTGAAATAAGCAATACAGTAATATACTTTCTGGAATTCTTGTTCATAAAACTTCTGCCATATACCTGCTGGCAAATCTGATGAAGAGTGAAGCACTTAAACACTTTTGGACTCCCTTGCCTTAATGTTTGCCCTTACCACACATTTCTATCATTTTATGACGCTATCTCTGCACTTTCTTAGATAGCAGTTTCCACACTCTACGCCCACCCTGTCACACTTGGATAAATAAACAAGGTTGCCTTGGTCTCTGTCTTGTGTAGTAGACTGCATTTTCCAGAAGTCCCTGTGCTATATGCAAACATGTGATAAATGGCTTAAACTATATCATCTCATTTTTGTGGGAGAAGAATTGAGTCTCAGAGGGAACATGAATCAGTATTAAAATGATGTGGAGAGTACTCCCTGCACTGTGTTATGCTCAGCACTCCCGCAATGATTCCTATCATTGTTCCAGGCAAGATCAAGTATTTAAATTTTTTACGACAGTAGTTTAACTAGCTCCATATTTTACATTTTTAAATCGATTTTCAGCAGGATATTCAGACCTAGTTCTCACTCAAAAGCAAAAAAAGTGTACAGTATCTGCTTGGAGATGGCTGAAGCTCCTCCCATAGGGGGTACAACCTGACAGCAACTATTTAGGCTGATCTCAAATTGGCCAGAGAAAATCTTCAGTACATTAAAACTAAAGCCAAAGATTTGAATCTATAAACTCAGTTCTGACAGACAGGAGCTACTCTCCAAGTCTCCATTTTATGTCAGTATACTGTAGATTTTGTATGAGAATAAAAAGGATGAACAAAATCACCATTTGAATATTTGTCGAAAGCATCAAGCCATTTAAGGTCAATACTAGTCAGTAGAGACAGTATCCTGGACAAAACCATTATGCAACAGACACTGAGGCAGGCAGAAAGAGGGTCTGCTGTTCTGGGCGGGGTCCTGCCACAAACTAGGACCAGGTAATGGATGTATAATGGGCTTTTAACTGCCACGGCGCTGACAGTGGTGTTTGTCCTGCAGTGGAAAAGTAGAGCAAACAGGAAGCAGTGCACGGAGACATCCCCGAACGGACCCTTGACGCCGACAAAGGACATCTCCAAAGCACCTCGCCCTGTCATCATAAAACGCTTACGCCGCTCAATTTGTTGGAAATCGGTCTTATTTGGTTTGGAGCTCGCGCCCTGAATCGACCAAATGGTGTTAAATTAGGTAGGCCTTAGTGCACAGGTCAAAGACAGGTTTCTAAATACCCCTCATAACCACAATGTTCCACCTGTGAAGCTAACTAAGTGATAAGAAAATGGGCTTTTTTCACCTTGTGACCGGGTCAGCCAGTTAAACATTAAGCATGGCACTAACATCTGCACATGCAGACAAAGTATAGTTTCTGGTTTCTACACAAAATGTATATTATGATAAAGAAGATATCCATCACTCACAAGTACTACTAGTACTTTAAAGGTCCAATATTACTGATTTTTATGAGCTTTTAGCTATGCTGTACCTCCTCAAAACATATCTGGAGTTGTGTTTTGTTTTACTCACACATGTTTATTATTAGTCTGTCTACATCTCCAAGGATCAAAATGCTCTTCTACCTTGTGATGTCATGAAGTGGTAGTTGAAAAGCTATCGTTTCTTTTTTGTTCAGCAGAGATGTTCAGCAGTAATTCAAAGGATGAAATTTTCCAAATTATTCTAGTGAAGGTGTATGGAATTTAAAAACACAAAGGAGCATTTTCTGTATTACCACGTGACATCACAAGGTGGAACAGTATTTTCTGTTTGAGAGAAGAACTCAGGCTTTGTGTGTTTTTGATGAAGAAACAACATTAAATGGCAAAAGGTAAATGGTGAATGCATTGCTGTGTGAAAGGAAAAAAGGCCTGAGATACACATGACGATAAAAAAAAAAAAAAAAAAAGAAAAAGTCATGCAACTAAAATGTAAAAGATGAGTTTGATAATTGTTATCATTATCTGGCATATACAGACTCTAAAACACATCTCAAAAGACTTTTACAACAGCAGCATTATTAAATCTAAATGTCAAAAAGGAATAAACAATTTCTGATTTACATTTTATTCGTAGATGTTCAGTCTCCAGAAGCCCTTAGTCACCATCTCTCAAAAACCTTTATTTTGTTAAGTCTATGGGAAAATATCTCACTGTACAGAAGAAATGATAACCTGAGACAGTCGAGTACTAAAATTATAACTTGCTTCACACCTAACAAAGTGATATTCCTTTATGTGAAGCTGGTTTCTCTGCTTCGAAGAGATTTATTTCCTGTAACAATCTCAGCTCAACAAGCTAATCTCGTATCCTTTTCTAACATCCATTCTGAGCACCACTGTGTTATTATCATCCCTCCCATTGTGCGAAAAAACTAATTATGGACCGGAGGGGGATGTGGAGAAGTCTGCATCCCTCTTCGCAATACACGGACCATGCTTAAATAGATCACACAAGTTCACCTAAAGCACAGGACATCCCATTGGAAATTACATAATTGTGACACTGTGATTTACAGGGCAGTGCATAAAATTGGATGTAATAAGCTGCTCTTATTACACCTAACCCCTGTATGTCACTGCCACACTGCTGATGGCATCAACATTTCCTGCAGGTGCGATGCTAACTGAAAGCACTACTCTGTTAGAAGCTGTGTTACTAAAGTTAGACTTAATCTGAGCTTTGTTTTAACACAGTCTGACCAGAAAGAACTGCCTTACTTGGACTTACAACAGGCGAGAAAACCAAATCTCTCACACATTAAATTAACAAATGTCTCACACATTACATTAATCTCACATTGTTGAAAATCACCTAAAACACCTAAACAGGACCACAAATGCTCGTACTGATCCTGAAAATGTACTGTTTAAATCCATTTTGTATATTTTCTTTTCTTTTCAAACAATCTAAAATATGTGCACTGTGTCACCATGGTAACTTCTAAGCTTTCCACCATTAAAGATACATGTAGAAAACCCCTGGCGTGATGTCAGTGCAAAGTCTTCTGGATATATCCACTATATTGGGGAACTCAGTGGAAGTGTCAAAGCCGGATTGCCTATATGCCTGCACCATGCTGTTACAACGCAGGGAGCATTAATTAGCTGCTGTAGAAGGAGTACATCGATTGACAAACTGATCAATTTTAGTGAGACTTCAGAAAGCTAGAACTTTCCGTGATAAGTGACTAACTCCTCGGTAAACACATTCAGACACTAAGGACAGATAACATCGAGCCAGGCTGAAATGACATCAATAGACAGCGTAATCTTGGCCACGCAGGCTACGGTGTAATTACTAGAACAGGTTAAATGTATGGGGAGCTGATTGAATGGTTCACAGCCTTAAATCATTAGTATTGTTTGGAATGTACATTTGCATTTGAGGCTGATTATGAAATGAGTTCCCAGCATCACTGATTGATGGAGTATTGACTGCTGAGCTCAGAAACTAGGGCAACTTGAAATAGGAACAATGTAATTTTACTGATTTGGTTGAAACGTTAACCCTAACATTAACTCAGACACAAGAATTAACAAGTGAAGAACTAAAGAAACCACTCGTAAGTATTGTGAAAGGCGGACTGAACAAAATTAATATGCAAATCACTGCGGGCTAGGAGGCAAATGCAGTGGGGATCTGAAAAGAGGCAAGTGTAAAAGGAAGAAGAATGCACCATCACCAATCACTTTCTAGTACCAGCACTGCGACCTTTATCATTGGCAGCTTTAGTTAATTACTTCAAAACACAATTCATTATCTGCAAAAGGTGACATAGAAACTTAGGACAAAAAAGACTACATGAACTGTATGAACTCAATCCTAGAAGGCACTGTGTAAGCTTTGTGGAAAAAATATAAGGAAACTAGCAAGAGTAGAAAGAAACTCTACTTAAAATTCGGCAACTCTCTGCAATGCCAATGTATTGTCAAGTACCATTACAGTGTGATCGATAGCCACTGTAGACTTTAGGAGGGCGTGTATAGTATACCACTGTACAGCAAAACGAAAATACTGCAACAATAGAACTCAACTTTCAGGGTTCAGGGCAGGAGCAATGACCATTAAACCAATGTGCCCTCTGAGTTTCCTTAGATGAAAATAATAAATCAGGATTTCTCAAAAACTACAGTCTCCACATAGCTGCTTCTTGCCCCTTGCACTCCACCTCAGTGCAATATACGATTACTTTTTGCCATGGCCTGCAGTGTCTTTGAAACATACTGTAGCACAAACTTATCGGACACAGATCCAACAGGAAGTCAATGTACAGTGATATGCTCGGTTCAGTTGAGAAAGAGGAAGTGACTTGCTTTAACCTTGGTCTAAATATAGGACAGGTCTAAATCAAAGTCTATATATCTGCAATACCATTCTCATTTTCAGCTCCAGCACAATTCTTGATTATGCTGAACACTTCATATATTATTCATGCAGAGCTGTTTTAATCAATCCCATTTGAACAATCTTTTGATATTCTATGATAATGGGCATCTTGCATTAGTCCATAGTTATTACCAAAGTGGCCTATATTTATTGTGTAATGGACTCTGCCCTCCTCTGCTGGGGTGCAGTATTGCAAAGGCTATATTCTGTTGGCTAATGAATGTTACATAAGTATGAGGAAAACTTTCTAAATCTTGTGCAGGTTATGACAGACTTGAGTAATGGTTGCTATTAAAAGATGAGTAAACAACCATGTATCATCATTAACCCATAATTTAACCTTTCAATAATTAAAAGTATTTTGTAGCAATGTCCACAAAGTATATTTTCAGTATATTTCATGTGATTTTATATGTTTGAGTCTTACCAAAGACTTCATCCGTCTCTCCTGGGTCTGTGGCGTCGGCTGCTTTGGGTTCAGGTGCCTGTGATGGAAAAAACAAAAATAGGTGAAGCTCTTAGGTACCATGGTAACAAAGCAAAGGACGATCCGGCACTGGGAGAAACAAACAGGGACAAAACATCTGTCATTATGTTTGTTCTTTGTTCGGTTTTAGATTTTTTTTTTCATTGTGAGTGTAAAAAAATGAGTGAACCAAGAAAAATAAAATGAAATATTTACTGCAGAGATATTGCTATAGCAGTTCTCTATCAGTTTTGAAAGTACGGTTTAAAACACTTACCCTCTTTGTGTTTTAATAAGTACCTATACTGCTCTTATTACATACTACCTACGAGAAATATGCTGACAATTAAAACAAAAACATTTTAAAGAAGTGGGTCCAACTTTGGTTTGTTTTTAACCAGGACTTGAGTCTTGAGGTGAACAGCTTAAGCTCTGTTATGCACTGACTCTCTAAATGTGGTTCTGCGGCATAGGATTGTACACTTGTTACTGGAGGTGCTTCTGGTGACTCTGTTGCTTGTTTATCTCTAAATGTAAGTAACTAAGTAAATGTCTCTGATGCTAGATTATTAATGCATTTGAATAACAGTTTAAGAGAATATAATTTACTAAAGCTTTCAAAGCTTAATAAATTATATTTCTTAAGTATATTACAGTGATAACAGATTATTATTATTTTTTTATTATGTTTTATTGCTTGATTGTAGAATGACTCAGTGTGTTTAGTGATTGAGGGAGCTCCCTGGGCCCATGCTGTCATGCAGTATGACATGAGAGAAGATCATAGCATGCGTGTACAGCAGGGCCGCCTGGTTTGGGATGTAATGCCTGATGCATTTGAAACAGCTGAGATTGCTTTAGATGGTTTTGGATATTTTTTTGACATGTTTATCAAATTTAAGTTGGGGATCAAGAACCGGACCCAGATATTTGAATTCTGTTATGAAAACCACAGTAACTAATTCCCATCTGCCCTTTATGCTATGCCACTCTGTTCACACTCTTGAGTTTTAAGACAGCTAATAATTTTATATTTTTTCAAAAAAAAAAAAAAAAAAAAAAAATAATTACAATAGAAAAGATAACATGATAAACAACTTGGGGTCAAACTGCAGATTTCAGAACAATGATTTCGCAATTGACGGTTTATCCTTGTCTCCACGCATTGCCTAAAGAGTTCTTATTCCTCTAATCTGCTCTGTCTGTTTTGATCTCCAATTAAAAGGCTGTGGGTGAAAGATAACTTCTATATTTGTGTAAATATGCAGAGCATCTTAAAAGATTTGTGGAAAGCTACTTCTTTATCCCAGTAAGATCTGTGACAGAATAATCTTGAGGAGAGACAAACATCTCTATATAAATATCTCTCTATATATATCTCTATATAAAACCCAAAATCTAATTAAAAAGATTTGCATTGTTGTTACACCAGCGTTTGATCTGATTTTCTGCACTTAAGGCAAGACACTGCAGGTGAATAGGGAAAAAAAAAATCTTAAATTTAGAGGTATCAATTTGAAACTTCTTCTGTAGTGACATAAATATGAGAGAAAATGTAATAAAAGTTTTTTCATCATGTCATGTTTTCATATAAAACTAATTAATATTTCTCTTATTTAGCATTTGAATAAACTAAATCTCACAGAAAAAAATGCCTAAAATAAAAAAAAATTTGCCTAATTTTTGGGAGATAAATCTAAATATTGTTAAGCACAAGACTGTAAAGTTTTGTGTCTGTAGGTACTAAGATGATCCTAATGATCCTTATGGGGGGAAATACAACAGAATGTGTTTAAAACAAACAACTTTAATACATAATAAATAATAATAAAGCATCAAATGTATATTTTTGTACACTCAAAGGAGCTTTGTGCATAATTCACTCCATACTCCATGATGGTAAGATACTATTGCAGCCACAGTTACCCTAAGGCAGATGTGACTGAAGCAGGGCTGCCAATCTGCGCCATCGCTCCTTCGACCACCACAAATCATGCACGCACACACCACTTTCATAGTAGGCAATGTAGGCGAAGTGACTTGCCCAAGGACACACCAACAGTTTTTTGCCACTGGTACCCAACTATGGCACATGGAATTCCCAGCAGTCTCCCATTCAGGTACTAACCAGGGCTGTCCTTGCTTAGCTTCTGAGATCTGACGGGATCAGGGTTTGACAAGCCGTTATGGCTTTATCAAGCAACTTTGACAAAGTCTGTGGGCCCAAAGAATGAACATGATTTGGACTTATAATTATCTCAAAATAAACTTTTCAACTTTCAACAAAACGCAACTATGCCAATGAAGTACCATGAACTGACAAGTGAAGGCCTTGTAGTGGTTTAGAATTCAAATAAAAAAAACACAATTTTTCATGATGTCTTTTTTTTAGACAGTGAGACGTGAGAAAGGCAAATAACCTCAGGTGTTTTTTGTGCAATGAAACCCTGTGGCTTCCCGTTGGCAGATCATGTGATACTCAGAGTGCATTAAAAAAGGATGTTTCAAATAGCCCAGACTCAAAGACACCAATGTGATTCTCTAAACTCTCTCACCTATAAAGCACAGAGGCCTCATATAACCTTCAGACAAAAACACAGGAAAAGGTAACCACTTGGAAAGACCAGAAAATGTGAAAATGGGATGCTACCAGTGATTGAAAGAGCTAAGAGCAAAGGTGAACAAAAATGAGAACTGAGTCAGCAGCATTTCCACTACCAAAGTATTACTATATATATATATATATATATATATATATATATATATATATATATATATATATATATATATATATATATATATATATATATATATATATATATATATAGTATTATAAGGCTTAGGCTGCATACACACTCCTCCTGGTGTGACCCCAATTTAGTCCTGAATGATGTACACTTGGTTTGGTTTGGTTCTAGTCAGTCTAGATGCAGTGCGTGTGAAAACTGTGACCATCATTATAGTTTATTATCCAGTTTATGTAACAAAGAGTTGTAAGCCAAAACAAAGCTATTGTTTACTTATAATAAGTTTGGTCATAAACAAATATTGTCTTTTTGAATTGCAAAGCAATCTCTCCCTTCATTAAAACAAACAGAACTTATTATCAATAAGCAATCAGTAATGAGAAACTGAGGTCAATACAATGTTGTATCTAGTAAAGTCAATACATAAGTCAAGACACTCAAGTCTTTTTGAAGGACACATTGTTCACGCACAAACAGGCATCAACATGACTGCTTTTATCTACCCTTTCCAAGTGTAAACTGCACTGGCGTTTCACCCCAACAATGAAGCTAATTTTAGCATCTCTGTACATTTCCACCTCTGCATCTGTCTCTGCACCAGTGCTCTCCTATAACTGCTGCAAGCTCAAGCATGAAATTACATTATTACAAACTCCAACAACCTTATTACTCCTATGCTAAAAAGGTGGGTTAGCTACACTGACCAAACGGACAAGTTCAAATCAATTCACAGTAGTACAACATTATATTTATGAATTGTACACTATGCTCAAGTGCATTATTTCAACATTTGCTTTGAAAAATATTGGACAGGAAAGTGACTCAGCATGTACAATGTTCTACATATTGGCCCCTTAAGATTTAACTTACTTTAAGTTTGAAAGCTGAAATTAGATTTGGAGACAAATGGCCTCAGAAAGAAAAGTTTACTTTGAAAACACAATTCAGTGCTGCTCATAAATAGTTAGCACTGTGTAAAGTTTTAAAAGTACATCTGGCAAGTGAATCTCTCCCAAATATCCACAGCTCTTGTGTAGAAGGGACAGTGATGATGCAGCCCATTGTTGGTAAAAATGGTCTCCATCAAACACGGCAGCAGACCGTGGGCGTCTGTTCTGGCTCTATGTCCGTAGAGCATGTAGTAATGTTGTTGGTCTGATTTCATTGGGGAATTCTCCATTTGGGATTCACTGAACTGGAGTGAAGTCTTTATTTACACCAGCCAGTCACTGCATTGTGACCACCTGCTGAATATGCTGCTCCATATGTTACACACTTCCTTTTGGAGAGGACATTAAATTATTTAACTATTTGACTTCCTGTTCTTCTCCTCATCCTCCCACTTGATACTACTAAATGTATTCCACGAACACAATGAGAAGTTGAAATTTGGTTGAGCTTAAAAAAAAGTCTGTGACTTCAAAGTGTCGAAACAAAAACATCATGTGTGACATCAGGCAGAACTAACAACCAAGACAAACACTTACATTGTTCATCTTTAAATATAAGTCCAATAAAATAAGTTTGGGAAGGTTTGGGAAGGTTTACTGCTGATCTACACCATGAATCCCCTGCATTAGGTTGAGCTGCCTTTCCTTTGTCTCACACACAAGGAATCCAAAGGAAAAATGATATATAAATCCAAGTGGTTGTTCTGGGGAAGGCTGGACAATCATATTTTGTGTCAGGCTTCACCTGTATAGCCCTGAGTTATTGTGCGAAATAGATACATGTGGTTTCAAATAAAAAACACAATTAACAATATAGTGTCAATATTTAGTCCTTGTTGCATTTGACCAGAGCTATTGTGCTCAGCTTGTTTTTTTTTTTTCGTTTTGTTTTCTTTTTTCTCAGCCCATTGATCCCATCTTGAGTCATATAGTGTTTAGTTCTTATAGTTCTTATAGGTGAGATCATCTCAGGTCTGATACCTCCACAAATATTTGCCTAAAGGGTATAATTCAGGTACGATTTGCATTGAAAACATGGTTATGGTCAGGTGTGTTTGCATTAGTGTGCACTCTATAATCAAATCCAAACATTACCATAATGACATTTATGCAAACAGTGTGGTTAAACTATTAAAATGTAATAAATAATGTGAATACTTTTCCTATAGGTGTTGAACTTGTTAGTAGAGATGGGCCTTGTTGCCTGCTATGACCCTGATTATTACCTTATGAAGGCTAAGGAGCGGACCAGGCAGTGATCTCACAGCCAGCTGATATTCTTGGGCAAGAGCTGTCAAAATGACTACACACCTACTCAGCACTGGCTCATAAATCACCTATAGTTAAACTGAACTTCAACTCAGAGACAAGTGTGCACAGTGAAACATGCACTACATTACACTCACACTGGGACATTTATTAACAGGCATTCCATGGTGCCATGATACGGCTATTAAGTAGTGACCATAATAAAGTATTTGAGGCTATTCTGCACCTAAGTAAGCTAAAACATTTTTCACAGAGATTAGCCCATAAAGGGCTGCAAATGCAGTGTTTAGAAAGTTTCCCCACCCGCCATAGGCTGGCAGAGTGAACCCCGCTGGTATAGGATGGGCAAGTCACCCACAATTTGGTGTATGAATGATTGATGGTGATCAGAATTATTAAAAGTGCTTGATTAAAAGACTGCAGAACAGCAAACAATAGGTCAGCAAGTCTGTTAAACTACTGTTTGAAACACAAGATACTGCTAATAATGACTGAATATAGTTAAATTGATAATAATTACCCTAATACAACAGAAAACAGCAGTCTTAATTCCTGTGTTTTTTTTCTTGAGTCATCACATCACACATCAGTAATTTGCCTTTTACATTCACATACAATTAAAAATCTATCAATGGCAGATTTAACAACATCATGCAACAATGAGTTATCTCACAGTCGTATGAAGGAATATGAGACCACACTGGACTTTAGGAGAGATGTACGGCACATGGAGGAATCGCATCATCACACATCACACATGGGGAGTGTCATGGCAAAGTGCTACAAAGAGGATAAAAGGGCCTAAAATCCAGCTAAATATCTGTGTTCATGACTTAAATGGATATCCAATGCATTTGAACATAAAAGATAGGCCTATGACTCTGAAAAACAATATGACTTTCAGAGTCTTTTTTACAGTTACTGTATTGGGATGATTTTGTGCTCTAATACTCGTCATGCTCCATCTCCACTCAGGCCTTTGATCCCCATTGGGGGCAGGAGCAGTGGATGAGCTGCTGTAAGTGTAGCTGCTGTAAGTGTAGGTACAGCCTAGGCTCGAGAGGCAAAGTGCACAAGGAGTGTGGTGATTTGGACACCTTTCAAAGGCCAAGGTGATTTGAGACAATCAAAGGAATCCTCGCTCTCCTTCCCATCTGCTGCAGTGTGGGGATAGGTGTGCCCTTCAGAGCTCCATCCTGTCCATGCACTTTAAAAATGGAAGACAAAGAGCACCCTTCATCTTGGCTTTTTGACTAAGATTAAGGAAAGCAGGAGGCAGGATTCTGAAGCAGTAGAGTGAGAGTGCTGTGAGAAAGAGGCGATTGTATCGAAGGAACTGAGTGAAAAAAACAACAGTTGTTTTTCTTTTCCTGTAGATGAGAACACAAGGGAGTGCTCTGAGGCTGTCTGGCTGACCACAATGCACAGCGCGCCCTCAGTGGTACAATGGCGTTCGCTGAATCTATAAGCTGCAGTTCTCCCAGATGAGTCTCCTGCTCCCTCGTCTGGAGACTGCAACCTTCAGCTCAGCAATAGCAAAGTGACTGACAAAGCCCCTTTTTAATATGAAACCACAGTCAAATCACAGAGGAATATTCATGGCATGGAATGCATTATTCTATTTGAGCTTTCTTCAGCAACTCAGCCCTTTGAATGTCTAGTCAAAATTAAAATCTATGCAGAAGTTAATTCATGATTCACCTGTTGTCTGTGTGGATTTAATTCCCAAAAGATGTAATACTTTACTTTTAGATTGAGAGCCATTTTAATTAGGGGTTGGGAATCATATGTCTCTTGCAATTCGATACAATACACAATACATGGCTCACGATACGATATATTATGAGGATATGGCAAACATGCAATAATTGATGCATTGCACATGATCTATTGCTGTCTTTTAAGAACCAAATACATTTTTGCAACAATATTTCTTTGTTAATTTATTAATATGAAATACATAAATTTAAAACATCAAAACAGGGAAGTGAAATGCATAAACACGTTATCTTCAACTAAAGGAGCAACAAAATTGTAGTACAGTTACAAAAAACAGCAAAAAAAAAACCCAAAACACTCTTGGTGATATATCGATAAAGCAGCCCATGATAACAGTACTGTATCACCAAATTTAGTATTAAGATATATCGATATTCTGCAAATCCCAAATTTTTATGTATTCCCCACTATAAACAGATACAGGAAAAGTGTTTTGCTGAGTCCATTGGAAGTCTGGACCTGCACAGACCTACAGAGGATCCATACAAAGCAGACACACTCAGGGTACGATCCGCCTTTGAACTGATGGATTTCTTTGCTTGGTTTGAGTTTCTGTGTGATAAGCAACTGTGAAAAATCGTCAAAACCCTAAGGCCCTTATGACAAATAAAAACATTTTTCATTGCTGTTATCAAAAGAAGCTGAAAAATTGGGTGAAAAAACATGCCTCTAGCAGCATGATTTTGTGTTGCCTGACCTTTGTTGGTAGTCTAATTGCATTTAAATTTTTATGACATTCATGAATGAGTACTAATTATTGCAATAACCAAGGTCATTTAGCAATTATTAATTATACTTTCACAAATAATTAATTTTTCTAATACTTAAGAAGGAGGAGAGAGCTCTAGGTTGGTCTTACCTTTTAGAGAAAAATATTTGCTTAAGATGAGCAAAGAATTGGACCATTTTAGGTAAGTGAGTCATCAGTTGCAAAACAACATTTACCTATGATGCCACTATAGTTATGAAATCCTATATTATTGTATGTAGACCTTAGTATCAGTATTACATCTAAAACTATGTAAACAGTGACAAATGGTTTTCAACTGTTCATTAAAACCGGCTTAATTTCAGGCTGTGTATGTTGACCGATTGTGGGTGGCAAAGTAAACACTACACTGGTGACATTTTACAATAATAGACCAGAACAAAGCCGGCAGACTCAAACATATTAAGACTTGAATCCACTTCATTATTCAACTAATGCATCACAGATTAGTTTGGTGTTATACTGGGTGTTATAGAGGCTTGTTGTGGAAATACTCTTTTTGTAATGTTTAGTGTACATCTGTTGTACATCTGAGCTTTTTTATCCCTTTGTCAATGCAAAAGTATGGTTTTTGTGAGCATCAGCAAACATACAGTTATGTATCAAGAATAAAGTAGATATAATACAGGTGCAACACCTGGCCTGATAAAATAATCTCTGTTTTTTCATATTGTACCTGGCACAAAATGATACTGCCTTGCAACGAACTCCAGCTGTCTGTTACAGGGGAATGTTCCAGAGCTAGTACTAAAGGGAGCAGTGGCTACCTGTCATTCAACATCATTATTCAGCCATCATTCAAAGCCACTGGGACTTAGAGTGGGCTCACGACTCCTAAACACAAACCTACCTCTGACTGTCACGCTCTGCGCCAGCTTGACTGTTCCTATGACAACCAGCTGTTGTGCCAGACCTTTCAAATTGACTCTGATTGTTGGCTCCAAAGACAGAGAAAAGGACATGCAGGTATGGGAATAGTCGGGCACAAAATACTTCAGTTTTACAGGTCTGGCATCTTCTGCTTATTTAACAAACTGGGCTGTGTGGCTATATGGACACATGTTTTTTTGTCATATCATGATTCACTATTTCTATATTTAATGCAGTCTGCTCAAATGTAGACCCATTTTCCCACTGACTTCACCAATTACCCAGTATCTGTAAGACTCTGAGTGAGTGACAGCTGGATTTAACCTATCACAGTGAAGTGTCACTTTCAGAAGAAGAATTTTACTTTGATGAGTTTTACTGTGAAGCACTTTGTGACTACATGTCTGTGAAAAGTGCAATGTAAATAAAGTTTACTTACTTCATATTCCTCTTAAAAGCAATAGAAAAAATATACATGAATGAATGAGTGATAAAATTAAAATTGTGAAAATCTCCCTCCCTTACTCTAGTCTCCAGGCCAAACTGAGTTACATAAGTTCCAAGATTGGACCTACTGCACCTACAGATTATATACTAGGTCTATCCTTTCTTCTCACTGTGCTTGAAGGTATCAGAAACATATGAAGTCTGGGCTGCTACAATGGTCTCCCTGCTGGTAGCCACGTGGCCTGATCTGCACCAGAACTCCCCATTACACAGATCCACAGACTCAACCCAGCAGCACACTGCAGTCCCCTGACACTGATGAACTCTTTTTTCTGTCATATCCCTTTGCCAGTCTTTCCTTTTTACTCCCCTGTACAGGGGTAGGAAAGCTGACAACAATCCGGCAACCTCTTCAAATTTGATTGCAACCTCTGGGCTAATGGGCAAACTCATTATATTGGCAGTCACTTTGAAAAGCTGTGACAAAAGGAGTCTGTGCAGGGCTGAGGTTAATTGCATGAAGCCATTAAAACACATTACCATCTCGGTATAAGCCCAGACAGCCCACACAGACTAGACAGAGCAGCAATGGACAGTCATTACAGTGTTCAAAGAGGAGAACTCATATCTTGATTATTCTGCTAAGATATAGAATGTGTTAGTTTCACCTTTCCTTTCTTGATGAGGTAGTTTCATAGATGATCATATTAAGAAGTGAACTAAGGCAGTGTTCGGCACCAGTCAAATGAAGCTCACAATGCTAGTGGATATAGGGGTGAATTTGGAGAAGAATTCCATATTAGAAATAGGATTTTATTTACAGACAAAATAATGCCACCAGAATCATGTAAGCAGGTTAATACGAACATTTTAAGACCAAAATGACGAGGCTCACAGCAGCAGTTACAGAGAAAGGGGTGACAGTTTTTCAATGTAAAGTCAATTTGAAACAAAGTCCATTAGTAATATAATCAGAATCTAAAGTGCTTCAGGGCTGAGCTAAAATCATTTATATATTTTAATAGAAGTCCAGTGTCAGTGCCATTGCTCTTCATCATGCGCACCATGAGTTCAAACACGGCTCTCAGTGGTGGTGGGCTAATATGAAAGACTCAAACTCATCGCACTGTAACCATGGCCACCAAATTCAATTAAAAATGGACACTGATAAAGGCAGACAGGCTAAATATTATCTTTGAAATATTCTCCAGTCATGCATTCAGAATAATTTAATTAATTTTTCATTTGATCCTTTTATTTGATTTATTTGATTTTATGATATGTGACTTTGTAAGCGAGATCTCCAACAGAGACTAGAGGGTTTAAACTAACATGGAATTCTACTTTCTTCCATAACTTGGAAGTGGAAATGGATGCTGTTACTTCATTTTTGCTTTTTATCGACAGAAGTATAGATATTTAGAGATTATCATAAAAAAGTACCCAAAACACACCTCATAGTGTTTGTTTATTTTCTAAAATAAGTTAAGTTACTGAACTTTTTTCAGAGATGGCATCATGATGTTTGGGCTGATAGTGTTTTCAATGACAATATAACATGACGACTTATGAATATAATATCATGTATAACAGGGGTTCTTAACCTTTTTGACGCTGAGGCCCGATTTTTCCAATGCAGAGTGGCCCAGGGCCCATTAAATATTAACACTATATGTCAAATCAACGAAAATACAAGTTAAAAATATTTCAACAAAAATACATTTTGTTAATACTGAAACACACAGTAGGCCTACATTAGATACAGGGTGCAGTTTAAAATAGAGAAAATAAATAAAAGGGATAAACTGCATCTTAAAACAAAGTGCTTAATTTCAGAAAAAAAATAGGAGCTTGAGTTTCCCTTTTTCTTTAGCTTTCACATCTCGACTTAACAGTCTCAATACCTTTTTCAACAGATACCTCAAAACCTCTTTGCTCTGTGTCTGCATTCAGAGTTATGATTGCCTTGAATACACAGATTTGATTGGCTAAGTAGCATCACGATTGGTTTGTATGGTCCTTGGTCCATTAATACATTGCTGTGAAGTTAGAATCTAAACTGAATAGGCCCTATTCAATTGATTCAACTTATAAAATAAACTGCATTTAGCCTAGTGTGAGAAATGCTACAGTCGGACTAGATCCAAACCCAGAGTCCTGAACCAGCAGGAGCAGCAACCAAACTGGATTCACGCCTCTGTCCAGATGCTTTGCACCACTGTAGTCTTCGAGCACAGACGACTTGAGGCCCAAGTTTGGGCCGCAGCCCTAAGGTTAAGGATCACTGATGTATAATATCCTCTTTTTTGGATTACCGGTATATTATTGCTAATAATAGTATGGAAATCACATTTATGCCATTAACACAATGACCTTAACGCTTGATAAAACATGATCTGCTATAAATAAATACCACAATGAAACTAATAACTAAATGAACTACAGTGGTAGTAGTAGAGTTGAGTCATACATAAGTTAAGTATTTCAACACTATAGGTAAATTGTAGTGCAGTACCAAAGATAACTTAAGCCCCGCAAAATGAGAAAAATGAATATGAAGATAAGTGGGTTGTTTTGTGCAGTAGAGGTGATATTGTATAATGAGTTTATCTGTGATCTGTGAGCACAGCACAGTATCTTAAAAACATAAACATAACGTTTGTGCATAGCCCTGTGATATCAGATTTAGAAGCTGAATCTTAAAAAATAAAAAAATAAAAAAACTTAGCATTTTTTTACTAAAGTGTAATATCCCAGACTTCAGCAATGCTCCTGATGTCTCACTCTAAGTACTAAATCAAAACAAGTGCAGAAGTTGGACAGCTTGTTTATGGCAGGGTCTAGAGTCCAGCTGATAAAGGCCAGTGGGAAAGGCCCAAGTAAAATCTCACAAGTGATAAAAGCAACAGCCTGAGGGCTATTTAATACAGTGTGTAGTCATACCTTAGTGTCCATAGAAGTCTCCCTCTTTCCTAGATGTTGGCCCATGCTGCAGACAGAGACTGCAAGAGAGCACACAAAGACAGGTCCATGAGAAGAAGAATTTAAACCACAGTGTAGCTGGGCACTGCTCCTTATCTAAGCAAATTAAGCTCAGAGAAAATATAATAAACAGTGACTTATTCAGTGTTTGATTTGAAAGGCTTTTTGTAATGGAATTTAGGATTTTTTGCATTTTTTCAAGACATAGAAGATCACACCAAGGTGTGCTCATTATAACATCTTGCATAAACTCACATAAACCTCTATTTTCATTCCTCTGCATTCAGAACATGTGGAAAGGTCATAGGGAGAGGTCATTTGCTACAGTAAAGGCAGAATCTGAGTGAAACAATTGTATATTTTCCATCCATTTCCTTCACGGTTAGTTATTTTTATATCAAATGGGAATGCCTTTTTAAACCAAAATGTTTGGAATATTGAGAAACTGCTCAAACAGAAGGTTGTCATATGATAAAGAAAAAAATATCATATTAACAATAGTCAATTTGCCAGTGCGCCACTACATTATTCTCTATTGTAAACAGAGGGGGATATTTCTGAAGCAACATTTGCAAACAATTACAATTCTGCTTCTCGGTCCCAGGCAATCAACTTTTCTGACTAAATATTTGTCCAGTCAATTGGAGCCGTGAGGTGACATTTTTGAATGGCAAAGGCTGGTTTACAGCAGCAGAGGGGAAAGATGTTGTTCTATTTTCAAT
The DNA here is from genome assembly GCF_026225935.1 of Boleophthalmus pectinirostris. Taxonomy (NCBI): domain Eukaryota; kingdom Metazoa; phylum Chordata; class Actinopteri; order Gobiiformes; family Gobiidae; genus Boleophthalmus; species Boleophthalmus pectinirostris. Next base: position 20,523,076 of record NW_026571447.1, on the reverse strand, counting down.
TCAATTAAAAGAGCTTTTTAAGGCCCAAGGGAACATTGGTTCATTGTCATGCTGTTATTGCCAAAAGATTTTTTTCCAGTACAGATGGATGGTTTCTCCAGCCTTCTGAAATAGATGTCAGGCAGAAAAGTTTTTATGCATTCAATGTAAATACAAGTGCAGTGACATTTGCCAGTGTTACAGGTATTGTGGTTTTATTAGCAGCAGAAATGACAGACCTTAACCTACTCTTGTGTGAGTCATTTCAAAATATTTTAGTCAAAGTTTATATCAAACTGGTTATTGCATGAGTCAAATCCCTACCTTTCAGAGCAAATATCTTTCTTCACAGGAGGCAGTCTCCTTTTAATGATCGCAGCACAGACTTGGAGAGTTAATTCAGGCTAAAACTTTGATCTTAGCTGACACGGTCGTAATAGTAGTCAACTAATACAAGAACAAATATGGAACTATAAGAAGATAGAAGTTGTCCAATGTTTCTAATGCATTCTCAGTAATGGGGTTATCAAATATTATCCCAGCAACTAAAGCAAAAGATGAAGTATACCCTGGCAATGGCAGTAACCACTTAGTATAGGTGACAGCCCCTAAACTTCCTTTTTCCTTATCAACCAAAAAAGGTCAAAACTAAAATATGCAGACAAAACATCTAAATTCAACTATTCATTTGATCAAGTCTATGTATGCTACAAAGCAGACTTTCATGCAAATCCCAAGCCTCTGTCATTTCCTACAACAGGTCACTGGAGCCAAAAGATTGCAAATTATGGTGATGTTGACTTTTGCTAACCCTTGTCTAGCAAACACGGTCGGTCAGGTGAGGTGTATTAAAGGGTTACACCTGTTTCCACAGTGAATAGAGATTACTGTGGGGGAAGTGCGATTGCGATAGCATTGTTCTCTGAAACGGGAACACAGAGGGGAACAACTATTTACTCAGAGAGAGCTGCTGCTTTTTAAACTACACACTTAACATTACAACTAAAGGAAACGTGATTACATTTGAGTAGTTTAAAGGTTTTTCAAGTTTAACACCATGACTGCAAGGACACATGTCACATGTGTCACACAAACTAAAAGTGAAATTGCAGGAAAAAGGAGATGGACACCTTATCTTCTATCTATCTAAGTTTCTCCTCCACAGTCTCATCTCACTTGTCAAGCAATTGTCCTCAAGTGCTATCCTGTGGAGTGGGTCAGACCTCTTATTGGCCAAACTTGTCACATTTTGCAGGTTCAGTCAGGCCGGAAATGTAAAACTAATCATGGATGTTCACATTGAAGAGGGAGAACTGTCCCAGACTCTCAATGAGTATATTACTGTGCTTTAATCAGATTACAAACCATCTAGGCATCGTCTGTGTCTACAGCAGGCTACTCATCTCTCTGCAGCTTGGTTATAGGCAAATGGCACCAGCATATGTCTCAAGATTATATTACTATATTACTTTATACTATAATACATACTCTAATCTAAGAAGTGAGGGTTAGGGTTAGATGTTAGATGTTATAAAATACTATGATACCAAAAAATATCAGAACACAAACTGTGAATCTCCAGTTGGCCTCAGAGTTGCAGTTTATTGCCTGAATACAGAGAATTTGTCTCTCCTGAGAAGTATTTTTTAAACATATATAAACCAAAAAGCGTGCCTTGTTCCCTCTTGTTCTTTAACTGTGTTTTTTTCTTCACTTTTGCCATTTCCAACACTGGGAAAAGGATAATGAATCCTCATAATGTCTTATTATTGACACAACTAGATTTCAAGGCAGAAGGACAATTTATCATACTACTAACTAAACAGACATTCTGAGTGATTGAAATTACCTTTTCTTTTTGTGTATTTTTAGTTTTTCCAGCCAGGTAATTCAGCACTGAAGAGTGATGAGGTAACCTCTCCAGAAGCACTAAACAGCTCTTCATTTTAGTATTATGCACAGCAGCTGCACAGGTCTAAAACAGTGACTACTTTATTAAAGCTGAGCGTCTCTTCCACCTGGGCTTTAAGATGCTGCCTGATGGTAATAGGGGACTTTACAGCCGCTTCTTTCGAGGCACTTTGCTTTATTTAAAAGGTTATCATGAGCCATAAAACTCTTGATATATTACTGTTGTCAGACTATGAGGGCAGCTCTGATGTGTTTCGGCCCACAGTGTTACAGTAAAAGTCTTTGAAATGACTGAGCGGTTCCCAACATAGTCTGAGTCAGAATCATGCTCTGGCCCGACTGTAACAATAGTGCTGTCCCACGGAGAAAATGAGACTGATGGTTCCCTCTTAATAATCTTACCAATTTGTATGACACATTCTCATCACAGACTGGGGCTTAGAGCACCAAAAGGCCTACGCTATCCAGTGTCCTGTGGGTTGGCTAAATGCTTCAAGTAGAACTTCTCAGTGTTTCAGTCAATTATAATAAAATGTGTGCTCAAAAAACGATAGCACTAAAGGCATTTTTTGACTAGCATGGCTCTGAGTGCAGCTACATCAGCAACTGATGTCACCCAAACACAACAAATGTTTTCTTAATAAATAAGGCCGAACTCAGAAATTGACAAAAAGAGTAATCCCAAGTTTGTTTTCAGTCTGTACTCAATGTCCTTTTGATGTGAGTGCCGAGCATCAGAAAACAGGAAACCATATTGTAACATGACAAGTGGTGGCAAGCCACCCGCTATCTATTTTTAAATACTTTTTGGCCTCATCCTAGCAGAGATTACCGTCTTGACCTACTGATGCACTCATTCTTTCAGTTTTTTCAGTGTTCTGCTTTGTTGCTTAGTATACTAGTTACTATCTTCAGCCTGTTTAACACACGATCAAGTAAGTTTCAGCTAAATATCTGCTTTGTCATGCCTTGTTGTCACCTGAGTATGCTCTCATACAGCAGAAGTGCATAGCTCCTTCTTAGCCAAAGCTGACCTGGAGCATGTCCTCGTGGGACCCCTCAGGAAGGTAGTTCCTCACAAGTGCCTCTTCGGACCCTCATATCGTCCAATATGGGTCACTTTGGAAACACTTAAATACTGCACTGATACCGATTATAGCATAGGGGCTAATTCGTATTTCATCTTCAGACTGGTGGTAAGTGCTGTCTGCACTAAACACTGGCCTGACTGATGCAAAGTGGCAAGTAGCTGTCAATCTACAACACGCGCCTCTTCAAAAACCCCCACCTCACTCAACAAGCCACATGTACTGGAGGCACAGTGGGAAAGTGGTTAACACTCTGTATGAAATCATAAACAATCCCCAGTTAGTCAACATTATAGGCTCAATATTTACACCCACAAACATACATCTATGAATTCTGTCACACATTCATTTGGGCCAAACCAAAACAACTGTAGTGAAAAAACAGTCTTTGGTTTGTGAATGTACTGTATCCTTTTTGAACCCAGCACTTACTCAGCTTTACCGGTCAATAAGCCGATGAGTTGACAAAAGCCTGCTTACTGCAGAAATTCAGTGTAATGGTATGGGTCTAAATAAGAGTCTGTGCAGCTAGTTTCACTCCAGCTCGTTGCACAATCTAAACTGCGATCCTCACGAGGACATGCAAGAAAACGACTGTTGCACAATGGAGTGAAAGGCATGGGCAGAGGAAGAGGGCGGGTGTGAGACTACGCAGAAGTAGCAGCTCTTAAACTTTTTAACACTTCTGTACAAAAGTAAAATCCCCTGCCTTAAATACTGAAATACAAACAGGGAAACACAAGCAATAAGCACAATTAAAATAATGAAACAATAGATTTGGCATTTTTATGTAGCATACCGTGATCAATGATTTGTGTCATGTTACACAAATGTTTTAAATTACTGTGCAGGATAGGACCAATTTTGTCTCTTAAAAACAGGGCTTATGAATAGGGAATATAGCAAATGATTAACTTGGGGAGTGGATCTGAATCACACATGCACAGTGGAAAAATGCAGACCACACCAAACTCAGTGTGTTTACCCAATGTGCCCTGGAACTTAATTTAACAGTTTTATGAACACTAACAACTATCACTAATCACTAACCACAATGTTTCCTGGGCAGCTAAAACCACATCCTTTTACCAAGACATACAGTCTGGAATCAAATCCTCATGTGACAGACGGGGTAACCACTCAGAGAAACGCATGGTCAATTTGTGTCAAAACAATCATGGCGACTTAAAACAAAAAATAATGCAGAGGACTGAGAAACAGCATGCATTTCTGTAGAATCAATGAGAAAAGTATGCATCTATAAAATCTGAGGTTAAAGTAGTTCTATTTCATTCTGAATGTTATGAGGATTTTTAAGATGAGTCTTCCACATTTGAGACATGCTTCAAAACTGGACAGTTGTGCAGTGCATTCTTCCACAATCAGATTTAAATAATCCTAAAATCATGCCACGTCTAAGAAGAAGCATGACTTTTTCTTTTCAAATAATTTTAAAATTTCAGATTCCTTTGCATGATCATGGAAAATACACAAACATAAATTCCATATTACAAGTCAAAGCATGAGATCGGCCTTTACATGTAGCACCACATTACCTGGGGGCCTTCAGCTCTCTCAAACCAGACGGTGAGGAGATCATTAGATGTGTAAACACACTGCATGTTGACATTCAGACAAACTAAAACAAAAACTACACACGCATCTCCTGTCCAGCAGTTCAAAGATGGAAGCAGGATAATTATGAACAGTGATAAGATTTAATTAAGAGTTAAGCAAAAATTAACTGGATACATAGATGGAGTTTCATAACAGTGGTGCTAAAGCTGCCTAAGTCAGGCTTTAGGTCTTCAGAGATAAAAAGGTTTTGTGACATAAATCCTCCAAATCAGGATTACAAGAGTCTTTTTATAAACGCTGTCAAATGGAAAAAAGGATAACCTCACTATAGCCATAAAACTGTTGGTGAGCTATCAGGCGTTGAAAACAATCTTTGCTGTACCAGAAACAGGCTTTATCCACCTGTTAAGCACATCTGTGAGCCTTTGCAAACTGTTGACAATGTGCCATGTCTTTTTCCAAAGACAAACAGTTGGGTGACACTTAAATGATTCATGCAAGAATGGAATTTGAGAAATGATGGCTGGAGATAAACAAAAAAATGCAATTCACTCTATCCAAGTGGTAAAAAACAAACAAACAAACAAAAAAAAACAAGACATGGAAAAGTGCTGTATCAAAAGAAAAAAACAATGGCTTTAACTTCTTGGTCTAGCCCCTTCAGAGTTCGCCTAAAGTCAAGTTACTTATAACTAATTAAGCCAAATACACAGACCAATTATGCAAAGACTTGAAATTGTATGCAAAGCGAGGTGTTGTTGGCGTGTTCGGACATTGGCAGCTGACCATCAGTTTATGCAGAGGATTTCACTATCGAGCGGCTATTGACTTGCAGCTTGATGCTCCAGATGTTATGCCAGTGTCAGCTAATAATGCATAACTGACATTTTTCATCTTAGGGAGAGGCTACACCAAATTTACGACAAGATTTAGATGCTTTAGTATTGAAGCAACTTTAGGTGACTAAATATTTTAAATATTTGGCCAAAGCAGGCATCATTGATAGAGGAAACTGTAGTAGTAAATCAAGACAGGAATTCTGCAAGTATCAAGGACGGAATTCAGGGCCCAGTCAAGTGGCTTCATGCCTGTTGTCACAGTACTTTGTTGTCTAATTTTTGGTTGTCCATTCTTACATTTTAATAAAGCTATTCTGAAACATGAAACCACAGCTTTTAAGGACTCCTAAAGCCTGCTTGCCTGTGAAATGAATTGTGCAAGTCAAAAAACAAACAACCAAACAAAACAACAAAAACATATGTCAGGCAAATTTGCACAGAAGCCAAATATTACAACAAACTTTATTGCCCCGGACATGTCCGCACACGCCAGCATGGCTTTAACCCGTCAGCTGCTTCCTGTCACTATGCTCCCAGTCAATTATGTAATAACACAGAGCATGTGCATCGGGGTCAGTGGGGGAGGGGGAGCAAAGGCTGCTTTAACCAGAGAAACACACTGTAACGTATAGTACAAGAACATACATTATTTTTTGATCAATACATAAATATTCACAGCTAAATTAGGATGGTATTTTATTCATCATCTGGTATTTGAATCTTTCTTTCTACAGCCCCAAAAGGAACAATATTTGACCAGACCAGAGATATTAAGATCTGCAATTTTGCATTGTCTGCTTGGTTTATTAGTTTCTCTGTGCATATTTTATGAGATGAGGTTGCCAGAGCAAGAAAACTCTAAGGTTGAGAGTAGAAAAAAAATTATAATAAAACAGAAACGGCATGCTCCAGTTATTAAAGATTTCCATGGTGAAATCAGCATTTCTTGGTGAATAATCAAAGAGAATATGAGGCTGGCTGTGCAAGACTTGAACCCATATTAAAACAAGAATACTAAAAGAAAAAGGAGTCCAAATGTCACTTATGAGTGCACTAAACATGTCCATATCCAATAAAGTGGACATTACACAGAGCATGTTTAACACATGGTTATCACGGGGTAAATGTTGACAGTTGGAGCAGATGGGAGTATGCAGAATTTGGACGGCTCTGTAACTGCTGAACCGCGAGCATCGAGTCAGACAGATTTACCCCTACACACAACTCAGGCCTGCCCAGAGACTGCAGCTCACCACCAAAACAGCAGTGTACGCCAAAGCTATATGACACAGACAGAGAGGACATTCCTGTTATATGCAGAACAGCAAGTCCCTGTACACTGTGCAAGATACACTGCAGCTAATAGCTAACAATTAGCTAATATTTGTTTTGGTAATTCACACATTCTGTCCTCTAAGTCCCCCTGGGGTTTCCTTGGCACAGTGTAAGTAGCCATAGTGTTTAGTAAATACTCTAGTGAGGAAATGACTTCTGGAGTTTGCCATCTTCTCCTTGAGCCTCAATCTCTTCATGAACATCTGAAGTGAGAGTGTTCAAGTAAGCCATCTGCTGGGATCACAGTGAGTTTCTTCAGATGCTTTATGCTCTGACACTTCAGTAGATGTCAAGAGACTCAGTCTGTAAAACCACGCCTTGGGCAGAACTAGTGCGTTGCTACACAGGAGGTAGAAGCATAGCAGGTAATGTGACTCAACCTGTCTGCCAAGAACAAGCAGTACCAACTGGAAACTGAGAAAATACAGGAAGCCTGTCAGTCTGTGGGGACGGATGTTGACTAACCTCAAACGTAAACTGCAAAACACAGATGTAGCATGAGGATTTGCTGCTATTCAAACAGAAGCTTCTGAAAGCAACTATGGTGGTAAACAATATAGCCTCAGATAGGTGGAAAGCCTGCCTGTTTTTGACACGAGAAAGGAATGCTGTGCAGTCTAGACCATGTGAAGGCTAGGCTTAGCAATTTTTGAGGTATTTCTCTCCTGGATATGCTGAGGCCAGTTCTGTCGAGTACAAAGGAATGCATTCCTGCACTATTCTGAGCTAGATTTAACCTGTAGTTTAGAATAAAATTGAAACTAGGCAAATCAAAAAACGCTGGCATCTCACAGTGAAAACTTTTCATATTTTTTCTTATTTTACTACAGCCTTTCAAACTGAACAAAATCCATTAGGTCATGCCAAAGAGATTCTTGCACAGAAAGTAAAAGACAAGTTGGATCATGCTGACTAAAAACGGAGGGGGCAGGACTGAATTACATCCAAGTTTCAAGTTCCTGGGATATGATACATCAAAATTAAATTACTCACAGTTTCATCCAACATTTGATTTGAGAAAGAGAAAATCAATGCAAATATCAGAAAGAATATTATGTTCATACAGCATACAGATTAATACAATCCCAAATTTCTCAACTAAATATTTGCCATTGATACCTTAAATAAATCCAAACACTTCTGCTTCATCTAACCCAGTGTACATTACAGTGAAGCAAAGAAACATCATCTGAGAATTTAAGTTCAAGTAAAAACAGCTTCATCTGATCTCAGCCCTATAGACCCTGAAAGTGCAGCCTAAATGAGATAGACCAAACTGCTTTGTGATCAGTCTGGCAATGTGTGGAGCTTATTGTAAAGCACTTCTTGATTAAGACAGTGATGTAACATGGTGCCCAAGAGCTCTGGTAAGGACCCACAATATTTGCTGGATACAACTGCCCTGTTGTCTTGTACTGTGTGTAGCAGAGCCAGTGATGGATGTGCACTAGAGCAGCCCTGCCACAGCCTGTTTCCAGCAGTTTGTTACTTTGGCCTATACTCACCAAAGCAAGAAAACATCGCATCTGGCAGCAAAGCCCATGTGCGTAGTCGACAGTTGTTCCTTTTTACATGAACTGAACTAGAAATGAACGCATTAACATACTGGTTATAAAATCTGACTCTAAAATAAAGGTGCAGAAGGCTAATACACACTAACTAATGACTGGCTGGCTTTGCCCTCCTCTGCTCTTCCCCCCTTCCTTTTCACAGCTGTACAGATCGATTAAAAGCTCTCAATTTAATGCCATATGTTCCTGCTTGTAAACCCCATGTACTTTCCGATCTACTCAGGAGAATCTAGTCACGTGACATACTTTTATACATATATAATCTATAGGTCCCGCCCTTGCGCAAATGCTGTAATAGAAATTTAAATATCTAAGATTTCAGGCGAGATTGGGGCAAGTGTGCAGAGCGCATCTAGTGGGGGTTGCAGCGTAGGCTACGTAGTGCAGTGCAGAGGTGGAGGGGGCGAGCACATGACTAAAATACGGTGACAGCAGTGACAGTGATGCGAGTAAATAAACAGTACTTTAACGTACGCACACCACAAGCGAGCAAAACAGCTGGAGCGCCAGTGTTGAAACTGTAGCGCGTTTACGCCAGCAGCACTGGTAATTTCGTAAGTGCAGTTGTAAACAAGTCGACGTGGAGTAGCTGCTGTTTTAACACCCCGTGCGTGCGTACGTAGTGTTTGACAAATTAAAACACCATCTCTTATATTTGTCCACCTTTACACATTTCCATTTCACAGTGCACATACCCGTGTCCGATAAGTCTGTGCCAAATGCATCCAAAGCGCAGCCTCGTACTAGATGTGCCAAATTGTCAGTATTTTCTTGTCGTCGGGGCTCGTAAAAAATTGAACCTCTTCCCCTTTTGTGATGGTGCCTCCGTTGCCTTGGCCACCCGAATGCGTCCGTAGAAAATAAATTAATAAACCAAATGAAAAAAACGAGAAGAGAAACGTGTGACGAGGGTGCTTCCTGATTTAGGTACAGTGTAGTGATGATGTTTGTAAAGGGGTGGGGCGGAGCGCAGCTTTAAGCCGCCTAGAAGAGCGCTCGCTACAGCAAAGCACGCCTTGTAGAAGATGCATATGTTTTTAGCTTTTACGCGCGTGATTTATAATAGACTGATCTTAAATATATATCTTAATAGCAATCTGTGACACGTCTTGGTTTAAATGCGCGTACTTTTGACTGAAGTTGTGGGAATTGGATCGCAAAAAGTGGTGGTAAAAAATTTAATCTTCATAAAACACAAATAGCTGGGCAATTGTTAACCTATTGGGACTATGTCAGTACCCAGTACTGATCTGCTGTGTAATGTTGCAACATCTCACACTTGCGCAGGTTTGAACAGGAAAAGACTTGTAGCTACAGTATTTTAGTTCAGTCTTTTAAAAAATGCAATAAATACCTCAAATACTTTCCCATGTGATGATGTATGTGTGCATGTTACTTTTAATTAAAACAACTCCACAAACTGAAGTAATCAACATATAAAATACATGGGTAGTCTTTATTTTAATTAATTTGAATGTTAATGGTTTGGATTGTTTATTTTATGCTGGACTCCCCTTTCCACAGATCTGACCTGTAACTTGACCTGGTCACTTCATATACTTGGCCACTAGACAAGTTTGAAGCTGTACACTGAAACATTCCAGGCACAGTAATGTAATATCTTCTTGTGGACAAGCAGGTGGGGTGTCAGAAAAGTTACGTAAGGCACCTGCGAGCCTGACCCAGAGCGGAGAGAGTTCCCACTGTGAGGGTGATAGAGAAGATCCTCTCGTGGGCTGGGCCATGCTGCTGGCAACAAAGAACCAAGTGGTGCTTGTTGCCAGCGCCTTCACCTGTAACACAAATGATTTTAAAGAAATCTATATTCACTGTATCAATCTTCTCACACTCAAAATCACAGTTGCTCATCGGTGACACAAAATTCAATACAGAATGGGGTTAAAATTTAGACTGTTTGTTTGGAGAAGCAGAACACAGCCACATTGAAAACTGGAATCCTGGCACTGCTGTTTATGTATTTCAAAAACCCTTAAAACGTAAAACTTTGAACTAGCATGATTTAAAATGTGTGTATGATCTAGAAACACAACTTCTACTAGTATACACCCTTATTTAATTTTAACTGACCATTAACTAATTGAGTATGTTAAGCAGTTGAGGCCATTTTCAAGCCAAATGCACAAAAATGATCATTTTGTAACATACATGTGCTTCATTGCTGATTATTTAAGTTGTAAAAACATGAAAATAAGTTACAAAAGAGATTTATCACTGTTTGTACAAGCAGTTTTACATAAATCTTTGTCAAACCTGAGCCAGGGCGTTCTTGAAGGTGCCCCTGGCTGTGCCCGTGCAGGAGTTTGCATGGCTGCCATCTTGAATTTAGGTCCAAGTGCCATATTTAGCTGTGTATCTGCTTTCTGTGTACAGTGTTTCTACAGCATTGGTCTGTGGAGGTTTTCCATAAAGTTGCTCTAAACTCTTGAAATATGTCTTTTCTGTAACAGGTCAGAAATTAGAAAAGTGATGAACACAGTACTGGAATCGGCGTTCCATCGCTGTGGCCATTACAGTAAATCAAAACAAATCATCCAATCAGAAAGCAGAATCTCAGCCTCACATGGGTCCTTCATTTGGGTTCCCATTTTCAATGCTGAAATCCAGTTGGTTTAATTCTCTGTTTAATCCCTCTCTCTGATCTGAATGGTCTCTACCTAAACCCAGGCACTTGCAGCCAATCGTGAATCAGTGCCAGTGCAGCCTCTGCAGCTCAGTGAGTAAGGAGGTTCTGAGTTTTCACATGAGGCCATATACTGAGAATGAGGAAAACTTGTATGTGCAGGTTAAGGCAACTCAGGTTCAGATATATATATATATATATACATATATATATAATTTATTATTTATTTATTTATATTTATATTTATGATGTGAATCCATGGCAAAGGAAAGATAAGAGAGAAGAAAGAAGAAAGAGAATAAGAACCCAAGAGAAAGAGTGTAACTATTCCTTACCTGGCTGGTGTTTATGAAAACTAGAGAGGATTATCAAACATCATGAAATCCCATTTTATTCCAAACCTACAAACAATTTAAGCAATTTGCTATAACAGGCTATACAGTGCATTAGGATCATCAGACTATGTTTTAGTCTGGTACAATCAATTATCTATTTTTTTGGTACTGTTTATGCTGATCTACTTTTTAGCCTACATGACAGGCTTTACCAATACTGTGACACAAATTCTTGTTTCTCTTACATCTCTTATGTTCTGTCAAATAGAAAATGTATCAAATTTGATTTTGTCTTAAAGGGAACAAGATGATGAGTTGTATTTGTGTTCTGCGGAATCCATGACAAATGTGAAACTGTGTTTTGTAGTCTTTGTCTTACACATCTTTCTCTTCAGTGTTGATCAATGGGAAAATTATTCTCCACAATGTGCATAGTGGCTCTGTGGCTCACTTTTGAAGGTAAAATTATGTTTGCTTTGGTTTAACTGACAAATAAACAAGGTCCTTAATCTATCCTCAATATAAATGGTTTTGCAGAAAAATACAATTCTTAGGCAAAGCTAGGATATAATAAAACTGTTTTTACTGACTGACAAGTCTTTATAGAGAGAGTAATGCAGGGAAATGCTGCCATGTTATGGAATAAATAAACAATACATTATAATAGTACTATATCTACACATCTTGACATATCCTAGTGAGCTTGGCTTGTCTTGCACAATGAGGTGTGTGCAATAATCATAGATCACTAAAAGTTATTCTGTTTGTCTTTTTTTATATATTGTATGGCTTTTGATAACTAACCCTTTGACCCTCAAAGTAAGTTACTCAAGTAAAAAACAAAATGAGATAAGAAGGAGAATTCAGTAACAGCTAGTCCAGGGCATTAATCAGTAATGAGCTCCACTGCCCCCTGTAGTTCAGTGAAGTGGGTGAGATTGTGAGAGCTTTGAGGATATTAAAATCAGTAACAATCCAAAGTGATTTGCCCCAAACAGACAGCAGTACAGAAAAGAGTTCAATAATGCAGGAGCCATGGAAGTATGTCATTCCATCCTTGGCAGTCTTAAAGATAAATTCGCTTTCTCCACTTTGTCTGTGTCTACCTGTGTCCCCAGTGCCAGAGCCCTGCAGCACTTTCTGCTCTCCACACTATCTTTCATGACACCTTTTATTTGTTCTTTTACCACACATCATCTGTTCCAGCTTGTTTAAACACTGTGTATTTGTGCTCTGTTGACCCAAGCGCCAAGTTACAAAACTAAAGATTCAATACAAAAAAACAAGCAGGAGTAGCAATTTTGTTTTAGCACAATTGATAGAAGTGAAAGTTGTAATCATAAATGTGAAATGCATTGGCTGAAAGTTTAAGAAGGTTTGACAAATTTGATTTTTTGAGTTTTCTACAATATTGTTCCCTCATCAAAAATAGGGGAGTGTCTTTTAATATGTCATTTTTGGTGAATATAGCAAAACATTCAAATATTCAAAACAATTAAAGGTAACAGGGTGATCTAAATATGTTAAGTTACCAGTTAATACCCCATAGAAATATAATACCCCCCTCTTTAACATTAATAGGTCTGCTACTTTTTTATTGTGTTTAGTCATAAGACTTTTATGCGCAGCCGTTGTGATATTTTTATAGTCTCATGTTGACCTACCAATAAAATAGTGTTGAAAATTCACTTATCACTTTGAGATGTCAAAAATACGGATTTTTAAGTATTATGTTGAGTCTGAAGATGTCTTTCATTTGGAGAGTGCTTGTGCCTTGTCACGCCTTGAGCAAACCACCAACCCATTAGCCACGTAGATCCAAATAAAAAGGCAATTCAGTCTAACACATTTCAAATCTTAAAATAAACCAACTGTAACCTGTAGCATCACCTCAGTTTGGTGTGATAGTCTGTGGTTTTCACTAATACTTGATTCTTTATCTGTGTTAATGTGTTAATCCAAAACCACGAAAGTAGTAACCAAATGAGTAGTATTTATTTGAAGAGACGCTATAGATTTTATCATTCATTTGCGGTGAAATTTCATCACTTTTGATATTGCTCTACCAGGACCCATCAGGCATTCAAATGATAAGATATTAATACGTATATTAGGGGGATAGTGGTCCTTTTAAACAATATCCAACTCTAGTCTTTGGTAGGTTAGTCATGATAATTACTATTACAACTTATCATTCAATATATATAAAAGATGAAACAACATTTTAGGGTCAGTATTTATCGTTTGTGGTGCATTTTCTTTTCACTACTTGGAAATGTTTGGTTTTATGATAAGATTTAAGCCGTAAAAGGTTGAATTAATAACTTCCATGACTCACAAGCTATTTAGAATATTAGTTTTTGTGGTCTAAATCTGCTCGTATTGTGTCACTGGCGTGAATTAGTGGCTATAGTTACTGAGGCAATATATCAAACTCCAAAATCTGTTATTGTGACAGGCCTAGTCATTGCTCAGTTTGTTGAGCTTCAACAATTCCACTTAAAGATGATGCAATTTGTAATAATGAGACAAAGATGGCCAGAGAAATCAAATTGCCATGGTAATGTATCCTGTTTGAGCCATTGTGAGAGCAGAGGTTTGATGAGCTGTGGCACAGGGGGGTGATCTGATCGCTTTCTATGGAGAAGAGCCAAAGGACAGAGAATGGCTCAACAAACGGCGGTCATAATCGTAGGACCATTAGTGCATTGGCCTGATTGATTTAGACAGAGATATGCTAACGCGTTGTCATGGAAATCTCCTGGCACAGGCGAAAGGTAATGAACCTAGAATCGTGTAGGTTATCCATCATTTAGATACTATGAGGTCATCATTTTTACTTGAAAATTAAAGGTGCACTGTGCAACTTTTCTGGTGGAGGGTCTGCTGTCTATATGGAGATGTTATTGCGTTGCCTGGAATGTTCCATGGTATGGCTTTAAACATGTAGCATTTATTCATTACGGGTGTTTTTATTGCTCAAAAACAGGATAATTTCTTCTATAGGGGTGACCAGACATGGGACCAAGTCATTGTTTTGCAAGTCTTATGTAAGTCTCAAGTTCGAGTCAAGTCCCAAGTCAAAGACAGGCAAGTCCATGTCAAGTCTGGAGTCACTGGCCCATAAGTCCAAGTCAAGTCCAAGTCATCTGCTTTCAGCCTCAAGTCATTTCAGGTCTTTAAACCAAAGTGCTAAATATAGCTTAAATTTTTGCAGTTTATATGAATTTTAAGCTAATTTGTACTTTATTGTACATTTATATAAGAGTACATATATATATAAATGTCTTGTCTTGTTTTAGTGTGAATCATTACAATCAGAACAGAAAGAATTCAGATTTAAAAATGCTTAATAACAGTTATTTTATCACGAAAGGTTGTGTTCTCTCTAGTCTCTACTGTATTTTACTGTATTGTTCTATATATTACTGTAGTACATTTGAGGATACCATATCAGTTACATCCAAAGTAATAAGAAGAAGTGGGAGGGACATGTTCCAGTTTGTTCTTGTAAAATTCAGCACCGAGAAAAGTACTTTCTAAAAATATTTTTTTTTAGGAGAAGCATCAAGTCTTCTCAAGTCACAGGCCTCAAGTCCGAGTCAAATCCCGAGTCCCAAGTCTTAGTCCATTTTATCAAGTCAAGTCTCAAGTCCTAAAAATTGTGACTCAAGTCTGACTTGAGTCCAAGTCATGACTCACAAGTCCCCACCTGTGGGGGTGACTCTCCACAGATCTGAATTGTAATGTAGCGTAGTGCAGTAACATGCTCGTCTCCCTTGTGATAGAAAGGTTTAATCTATACTGTGGAACATTCTAGACAAAGCGATAACATTTCCATGGAGACAAGCTGTTGGCGGACTCTCCAAAAATGTTACGCAGTGCACCTTTAATTCGTAACAGCTTATGTGAGAGAAAAGACACACTGGGATAGAGACAGAGGTGAATAGTTTTTGAACAAAGACAGATGGTGAACTCCAAACGAAAGACCTCAAAAAGAAACATCCTGCTGATTTCATGATTTTATGTATCGCTCACTGATTTTCTCTGATTACTGCTTGAAAACAGAAACCCCAGTGCCTCGCTTATGTTTGTGTGTGGTGGATGCTATTAGCTTGATTGAAAGTCCTCATGAATATAAAAGCAAGATGGATTTCCTCTTATCTTTAGCAAAAAGCTCTATATAGATCTAGACTGTGGATCTGACATGTTTATAGCTACAGTAGCATTGTACAGTACATTTCAGTTTAGACAAGGCCATGACCAGTCCTTGTCCTGAGGGTCTTCTGGTTTGGAATTGAATTTTCTGTCTCTGCCTGACTTAATTGGATTTCAGAATTTCACTCATTTATTTGTTTCCATCAATACCGTGGTTGGATCGAAAATTATGATGAACGCATTTTAAGTGTGATTTTAAAAGTGATTTCCTGAAAAGTTTGATGCCTTTCTTGAAAACATTATTACCTTTTACCCTGATAATACAATTTACCTTTGAACAGTAGTGTTAAAGGTGCACTGTGTAACTTTTTATATAGGGTCCATCATTTATTTGAGCCATTGATGGGTTGTATTGATGCTAATGTTCCAGAGTGTGACATTAAACGTATCTCTTTCTATGGAGACAAACAGATGACTCTACCAGGTCAAGTTAAGGGTCATATCTCTGGAGAGACAAGCTTTTTTTTGCAGTGTATTTTGGAGCAATAAACATCTCAGACTTAGTAAATGTGAGATATATAAGTTTGATGCAATACTGTGGGACATTGGTAAAGTAATTTCATCCCCAAGGAGACAACGGGGGGCTGACCCTCAATCAGAAAAGTTATGCACCTTTCATAATATTGTTAATTCAGTGTTTTTGCATATTGTAGCATTTATGGTCCTTAAGTGAGTATGCCATAGACAATGACCTTGATACACAACAGAGGGTTAGTTAATAGAATCTATATTAAATCACAATGTGCACTTTGTTCAGTAGTGTCTTTTCACTGTTAGAACTGACTTGAGGGCTGTATATATCATAAACCTTGGGTAGTAGTCACAAGGCTGTCACATTCATTCACTATTTCACCTTGTAGTGCAGATGTTAGCCGCGTGAACACACAGACATGGAATATACTTCACCATATGTTTAACTAAAGCCACCAGGCCAGAAGGTCACTGAAGGCTTTAGCAGATCATCAGGCGAACACCAGTGCTTTAATGTTGTATCTAATTTGAATTGGTTGTCATATGAAAGCAGCACATAATAAAGTGATAAAAGCTCTATAAAACACTAATTTTCTTTGCCTACCATATTTAATTTAGACTCCCTTTTACTGTAGACATAGGCTAAGCGAATCATTAAAAACTTCATAAAGTTAAAGGCTTCCAAAGAAGAACAGTTTCTCTTCACAGACACATTTGGCTAATGACCTCCATGTAACAAAGTGAATATTAAAGCTTGCTGCCTAGTTTCCCCTTACTGACTTTAATCAAGAGGGAAAAGGGACAATCTCTGTGATCTCATCCAACGCTGACCATGGCCCCATATACAAGAGCTCCACAGCACAGAGCTGCACACCCTTACCCCTCAGATAAGCCTTACAGCTACAGCGTGTGGTGAAAACTTTAAACTTTCAGACAAAACAGCCACAAACTGTGAATAAATGTAAATAATGGCAAACTGTTTTATTCTGTTTGAACAATTTAGATATGTATCTATTACATTAGACAGACTCAACCAACACAGTAAAACAATACAGGCAATTTGTGGTAAACTTTATTAAGTTTATTGAGTTAAATACCTTCCAGACACTCACTGTACAAGTACATTCAAAAAGCTTTTCAGGAAAAAATTTTCTCCACTACATAAGCTCTAGGGCTGACCTGTAAGTAGATGTATTGATAGCAATGGGAGCTCCAGAGAGGGTGCAAAGTGAAGTTGGCAGGCTCTCCCACTGTGTTCCTTCCTTGTGGTATACGTGATTTATGTCTTCACATACTGTAAAAATAATTATTATATTTTCTCTGTATCATCTGGCAGGGTAGTCAGGCTTATTGCCAATGCTTTGTTTTGTTTTTCCACAGGGATTCTCTTGAGTAACTACACTCTTTCACAAGGGTAGTTATGTTTATATTATTATATCTGCTCATCACTAACTGAATGCAAATCATAGTAAAAGTTCAACTGAAAAGAAGATGCCCTTCCCAGCATGGTTATACTGGTCATAATGAAACCCTGTTATAAAAAATAGCCCCATCTAGTGGAACATATTATATAGATGTGTGAATCTTGGTTAGTCACAATACTATCTAAACAGTGCCTAATATTATTTATGCTGAAATAAATAACTTCTGATAATATGAGCAATATTAAGTTAATGTTCCATTTAAAGTGGTTAACATAATTTACTTAAATTAATTCTTTAATTAATGTATATAATTTACTAAGAAATATACATTTTTGACACATACTTCATTTTCAAAGTATTTTTGTAAATTACAACATTTTAACAGTGAATGAAGGTCACATAGTGAGTGTTGATTTTGCTCAAGTGACATATACTTTAATCATCTGAAAAAGAGCATGACTAGTGTTATATTATAAACGATGGAGAGTGTATACAAAATGTCAATGGGTTTTGTAATATGGTATGTCCAATCGAATTGACCTTTTAGAAATTTGTTTTGTACTTAGTTTTGTTGAGCGTCTGACCTTTGAATGATGGTCCCTCAGCCCATTAAGAGGTCACATTAATCAACAAGCCACAAGATGTGTGTACAATCCCTCAGTCGTCCAGGGAGAATCCATGACAAAAAAGAAAAAAATCAATTTGTCAACTGGACAAAAGTTTATTTTTGGTTGAATATGTTTCACAGCTCATCCAAGCTGCTTCTTCAGTTCTGGTCAGACACTGGTGAACACTGCCTTATATCTGTCTGAACGGAGGAGCTAACTACACTGAAACTACTCTGAAACTAGCACACCGACTTGTTCACAGCTTCTGTTAGTTAGCTAGGCCTATTGAACTGCACTGAGTGTGGGGTCATGTAGGCATAATCACCTGACCTGGCCATCCCTATTGCTTTCTTTGTTTGGATGGAGTTGTAAATAGGAGAAAGATTATGCTGGAATCCTCCATTAAGAATCCTTCCTTAAACAGAAATCTTCTGCCGACATACCACAAACAAATATATAGAAGCATTAGATTTGTTTTTCAGTTTTATGTTGGAATATACACTCATATTATTGTTTTTTTATCTTCTAACTAAATTTTATAGAGCTGGCTTCTGTATGCCAACAAAACTCTGTATCTCCAATCTTTTTTAATTTTTCAACACAATTGAAGGTAACGATACACTGGCAATGACAAAAAGGGAAGTCAGACAAGAACAGCTGAAAATGTGCAGTGGTTAAAGCATTAGACTTCTAACTGAGGAAAACTGTGACTGCTGTGGAGCCAAAAAGGGATTGAAATAGCTGGAGTGGGAATTCATTGACTTTTAAAACATGATAATGCATTTTGAAGTGTGAAAACTGAATCCGTTTGCAACTTACATTTGCTAACCTCATCTTTTTTATTTGTTAGTACATCACTTCCTGCTGGGATACTTCCATTATGTAAAGCCAGTAGTTAATATAATGCCGCCAGCTGCAAATCTTCCAGAATACCAAATTCACATGTACATTTCAAACTGTAGCAGCTGCATACCAAACTTATTTCAGATGAACAAAAGGCCAATAGTTCATGTGTTAAATTTTCATTGACCGCTCCATGATCTTAGCATGACTCTAAAAGTCCAAAGGGAAAAGAAGTCTGCATGATGGGGGAGTACAGAGTGACCCCGGGTTCAAATGTATTTTGGCTTTAGGATATGGTTTCTATAATCTGGGATTTAAAGTAGTTCTTCTGTGTCATTATAATGTTAAAGTTGACTAAATTTGCAGTACTGTAGAAGAAAATTCATGGAAATATAGAAACAGTATATTAAGCCTTTCACGTGTACCTAAAAAGTTGTATATTAAACGTGAAGAAATAGATGATGTGATGTTTTTTTTTAAGTTAAGAACACATAATTCATCACTGGAGACTGTCAACAGTTTTTCTTCCTGGGGGTTTTAGGAGAACTCAAGGACCTTTGGATCTCATTTATGAATAGAGAAAGTAACTGAAGTCTCAATTCTAGTTTATTTTGCATTCCAGCTCTCACCTACGGATCATGACCAGAGGACAAATGTGGATACACTATCTGGATACTGAAACCAGTCACACTGAATAATAAAACTGCTGCTGTTCCTGAGTCCAGTGAAGAGAGGAGATCAGACGTGTGCTTTGGCATACCTCTTGAAATCGGCTCCATGGACTCCCAGGGACGGGTCATGGCTTAAGGAATGCCTCTAGTTGCTGAAGGCAGTGTCTAGGGAGCAGGAAGGTTCCTCTATTGGGTAATACACTGCAGTGAATAGTGAATGGATAAGAATCCAAATGTAAATATGGAACTATTTATAACTTGGAATAAATTGAACCATAAATTACTTTATTTTTTTGTTATTAATATTATTTTTCTTGTTTGATTAATGCCTCCATACTTATGCCCAGTTAATCTTTTCAGGAACACTAAACATCATTAAACAAATTACTGTCCAATCTTATACACCAACATACAAAGACATTTGCTTTTTGACGTTTCATTTCAATAGTATAGCTTCCCAAATACACCAGTTTAACCCCTTCTTCTGTCTCGCTGTTAAATTGGTTCCAGACTTCAGACCAAACAGGAGATCATACATTCAGTAATTATTACTCTGGATTCAGTGACGAATAGGCTATGCGTTTCCATGATCTAAGTCTGAAGAGGAAAAAGTGGAGGGAAAAAAAAAAAAACACCCAGGTACATATTTTCATATTCAGGCCCATTCTGGAGAGGTAATGTCGTGGTACTGACGTGCCTTATTGGCCCAACCCCCGTTATATGAAGAGCGCGCAGGAGAGGGAGTCTATGGTGACTGGGTCTGCGCGTCTGTCCGAGCGCATCAGGTGCGCACAGAAACGCACGGGGCTAGAGAGATTTCTACAGAATTATGAACTTGCGTGGCTGTTTTGTTGCAGACAAATGTGCATTTGAAACGATACGACATGAGAAAGAAGGGCAGTTACGTCGTGCGTAAATGGAAAGGATCTTCAATCACGACTTTTAAAAACTGTGCCATGCGCACCACAGCAACTTCTTATATTTTTTAGATGATGATCGTAAATATGAACTTGTCGGATGCTGTCTGGCTCTATGAGGAGCCTTGGAATAGTAGCACAGGGGAGGAAGAAGACCATGAACTTTTATTTGGCATTGGCGCGGATAATTTCATCACGCTCCTGGTGTTTGGACTTATCTTTACGCTTGGGGTGCTTGGGAACTCTATGGTTATCACAGTATTAGCCAAAAGCAAGCCGGGAAAACCACGGAGCACTACTAATATTTTCATCCTCAATCTGAGTATAGCTGACCTCTCCTACCTGCTCCTCTGTATCCCCTTTCAATCAACAATTTACATGATGCAAACTTGGGTCCTCGGTGCGTTCATATGTAAATTCATTCACTATTTCTTCACTGTTTCCATGCTCGTGAGCATATTTACGCTCTCTGCTATGTCCGTGGACCGCTACATTGCGATCGTGCACTCAAGAAAGTCCTCATCCATCCGCGTGGCCAAACATGCCTTAATCGGCGTGGTAGTCATTTGGATACTGTCG
Source organism: Boleophthalmus pectinirostris (assembly GCF_026225935.1). NCBI lineage: Eukaryota > Metazoa > Chordata > Actinopteri > Gobiiformes > Gobiidae > Boleophthalmus > Boleophthalmus pectinirostris. Next base: position 20,502,068 of record NW_026571447.1, on the reverse strand, counting down.
CTGGCCATGGCTGCGCCTATTATGTATTACCAGAACATATTCCTCAGAGGTGAGAACCACACGTACTGCTGGGAAGTGTGGCCGGATCAAAACCAGAGGAAGATTTATGTCGTGTGTACATTTGTGTTTGGTTATGTGTTGCCTCTGCTCCTCATCTCCTTCTGTTATGCGAAGGTAGGCACAAGTTTATATCATGCACAACTTTTTTGGACTTGGACGACGTTTCTTACTTATGTTGTGTTCCTTTCAGGTTTTAAATCACTTACACAAAAAGCTAAGAAACATGTCCAAAAAGTCAGAGGCATCAAAGAAAAAGGTATGTAGCTTTTTTTATTTGTTTGTTTTACTGCTTATACGTACTTTATGTTCACATGGATTATAGGCAGGGAAAGCACGGACCAGTGGAATGGCACAGGGACATTTTGATTGACAAAGTTATTAGCATAAAATAAGATGCCAGTTTGTTTCACTCAAATACATTTCAATGGGTCCCTTATTCGTTTTTATGGTTCCTGTCTGACCTTTATAAAACAGCCCAATGATACATAACACGTCAACCTTAAAAATATTATACTGAAATGGCACTAGGTTCATGTTGCGCTAAGAGCCTTTGTATTTCTTGAAGATATAATGTTGTAATTCATAATAATGTGACAGTAAAAGCTGAAGTCATCCCATGTTTTTACATATGGTCCTACTCAATGCAACAGTTCTTTAGAGAGATGTATCATGACTCAAATGACCTTGTGTGCAACATAATCTTGTGTTGATCCATGCCATATGCCAGGCTTTTCTGCCATTTAAACAACAGCTATCATCTTTTATGGATCAAACAGTGGGTATATTTCCCCAAAGCTTATTAAATAGCAGAGAAATCAAATTCAAAATTGCAGCCAGTGATTAAAGCTCAGATCTCTATTTGTCAGCTTGGGTTGTATAGCCTCATACAGTAGCTTGCTCTGTTAACCCATGCCATTGTAATTTAATATTTCTCACACGCCTTTGTTACTTGTGGGTTAAGTGGGCTTTTCCAATAATCTGGTGATTTATGGAGTTTAAGTGCAGAGCGATGATAGAGACAGCAGAAGAGGCAGAGGGAAGATCACTGTGACAGCTGTGTGACAAACAACTCGCACATATATAAACCTATAAACCCACACAGCCTGTCAAAGGGAAACCACCCTGCCAGCCGCTGTTAAACAATAACTAATGGGAGTAAATCAGAGCTAAACACAGAGCCCTGTCATTGAGATACAACATCCAAATTGCAGCCTTAAAACTAGGTTGTATTATTTAGATTGGCCAAAAGATCTATTTGGGTTTAAGTCTGTTTTTTTAATTGGCTTTCCATGCCATTGCAAATCATCTGCGCCCTTGAATTTGGATTTGGCGTTTTATGCTTGATGTAAATTTGATGCCAGCTCAGGTCTGGTACCAAATTATACAGTCCAATGGCCCATGGAGACAAGTAATAGCAAAATAATGCCATCATCACCTTTTAGAGGAAGCTTAATATTTGCCTCCTATGACTGAGCTTATTGAATGGACATAGGTTTTACACTTCAATGATTTTCATGCAGACTGGCACATTGGTGCACTCACATATGACTGCTGTGGTTGCAATGGTCTTCTATGCACTATTTATGAGATGTGATTGATTGATTTATGCCTAATGTGATCCTTTGACCAACTCTTTTCCGGAATCCAAGAGTTGGTATTTGCCATGTGGTAATGGTAATACTCTTTGGGGTTAAACATATGACATTCCTTAAACAGTAACTAAGTTTAACTTATTGATCCCGACAAGTAGGTTTCTCAGTATTGTTTTTTATTTTTGGTTCTTTCCTGTCAAGTTGTCACCACAACTAGTGCTCTGTCTCATACAGCCTGTGTGAGTTGCGTATTGATATATTGTGCCATTCTCTTTCTGACCCGTTTTTGTAAATGAATCCGTTAAACTAATATTCCATAGCAGATTTCGTGATTATCAGTTTTGTGCCACAAGAGGGTCTCACGAAAAATGACATAAATCAGAAGTGACAAATAGAGAAATTGCATAACGGCTCAGTGTCCTTGGTGGAAAGTTGGGCATTTGTACAAATACGACTTTAATCATCAAGTCGTGTGGCTCAGTGGGGTCTGTTTGAAATATCACTGACAGCTGCTACAAGCAAGGCCAGTCCCACCACTGTGGGAAATATATCCCACGAACTTCTCTGTAGCTTAAGGCAACTCAGCAGGAATCTAAACAGAAACATATTTTTAAACAAGTAAAGTATGAAGAGTTGCAATAGTGTGGTGCAAAAACACTCCTCATGTCATAATCTTATTCAATGGCCCTGTGGAAACAGCAGTGCTGGAGCTCATTTTATTTGGCAAGTAATCGTGTATATAATGGATCCTTACTCTTGAAGTTTGCATTTAAAGCCAGTTATGATGTAAGTCCTGGGTTTCTCTCACTGTGAGTCAGTTAGAAGTCCAGACGGCGAGTACAGATGGTTTTGGGTAATTATGAAAATTAATATTTGGCAATCTCTGCTACATTTCAATAGCATCTGCAAGCAACAGTGCTGATGAATTCCTTAGATAGCAAATCACATATTCTCAATGGAGATGTGAATTTAAGTAGTCTCAGTATAATGCATGTCTCCGTACTAAATGAAAACACTTTGCCATTTTAATTGGTCATCATTTACACCATAGTGCATTAGGAATGCAATACATCTTATCTAATTTATGAGTGTATGATTTTGGGCAATGTAAAGTGCATAGCTGGGAAGGTATTACTGTTTTCCCAACCATTCATTTACATTAAAATCTCCTGTGTGTCCATACTTCAGTTGGGACACTTCTCATTGCTCATTGCAATCACAAGTTTATGAAAACTTTTATTTATTTATGTTCTTAGGATGTGACAAAATGTTGAAAAAAAAAATCCCCAAAACTATTTACGGCTCACAGTCTGACAGTATTATTACGTCCATGTGAAGTTTAAACTTCAGCCTTGGATAAGGCACTGTCATTGCTGAGCACAGTCCAGTACCACTTGAACTCTGACTTTGCTTGTGTGCTCCTCTTGACCCACGGAATTCATCATGAAGCTCTGTTCTTTCAGCTGTGGCTACACTTGATTAAAAGTTTACCTATCAGTTCAGAAATTGGCATCTAGGTCGAGTTGGGACGCTGGATCCAGGTTAGTAATATAGCCACGCTCTTTAGGAAACTGACAGCAGTACACTGTGCAACACAGATACAGCTGCGGCTGCATTATCACTAGAAGTGTATATTTCTATCATCTCATATAAATGCATTTCTCTCCCAAATAATCTGTAAATTAAATTTATGCTGAATCCATAGGCTTCATCAATAGGTGATGTTGTATAAGCCCATTGATGCCAGCCTAGGACATCCTTGCACGTACCCGAGCTATAGACAGAAATAACATATTGTACCCAATAGACTGCAAAGTGACAAAGCAAATTGCAGAGCACATTACATCCTGCTAAGTGCCTAGTGCCTGTTAAAAGCACCACTTAAAGGAACCAACGTATGTGTTGTGCCCTGATCTTCAGCTTCAACTCACCACTTTGGTGCAAAAGTGCAAAAAGAGTTTAAAGTGGCCATTATGATGTTGACAATATTGCTAAGGCCAATGCATTATCAAGTAGTAGATATAAGATGTCTTGGAGCAAGCAATGTATGTCTTGCTCAAGTGCACAGGGATAGTAATGACATTATGGCCTTTCTATAATCTTTACTTTTTTTTTTTTTTAATAGAAATAATGAAATGAAACCACAGCCTTTATCCTTACTGGAAGTGACTGTTAGATAGTGAAATACAGTTTATTTTTTAATTAACTCCGTTTTGCACATGCCTTATCGTCTTATTGTTCTATTGCTTTTAATATTTCCATTTCTGAAAGAAAATGGCTTGGACCAACCCCCTCTATCTTGGATCTATATATATAATGTGAGCTTATTTAATGTCCCCAGTGTGTTGCAAAGACAAATGCAAACTGTCCAATGAAAACATTGTCCTTCACACATGGGTAACTATGAGAGTCTTTCCCATGCTGCTGACATTGGGCTGTTTATTGTATCTCTGGACCAATGACCTTTAAATATGAATCAGTGGGTGGCATTTATCTATCACACAACATAATAGTGTCGCTGATAATACTGAGTGTTCATTGAAGAGAGAGAGGGGCACTGCTGGTGCCCCACAGGCTAATGATGCTCAGGAGGGCATAAAAACACAGATGATGTGAAAATCCATGGGCAAGAGAGACCTCCAGCATCTTCTTTTCCCTATTTTCATGTTGGGTTTTCCCTTCAGGAGTCAAAAAAACAAAACAACCGCCTCCGTCAGACACTTTCTATAGTGCTCTTCTATGGTGTTGATTATATAACACTCTGTTCTCTGTTACAGGGGACAGGTGATTATACTTGTGACTCCTTTAAAGACATGTGCATTGTTGTATAGAGCATGACTTAACATAACCACTGATGAACAGCTCAGATTATCAAGGCTCCTGTTACTGGTTACTGGAGGTGGATATGCATGTAGTACACAGCATCATGTGTATATAGTCATATTGTGGAGGCTGGCTGTACTTTATTGGTTGTGGTTAGTACCTGATGCCTGATCACTTTGTATAAATACTTGGTGGCTTAATTACACTATGTAACCGTTAATATGGAGGGTTCAGCATCTGCTTGTTGTCATGGACATTGCCAATAGTTTGTTATATGGTAAGGCATTAAATGTATTCATCCCTTTGGAGACAAGAGGATGACACCACCAGGCCAAGTCACAGGTCAGATCTGTTCATGCTCACAAAAAGAAGAATAAATACACAGTGGATAAGTGTAATTCCATACTGTGTAACATCTCAATGGAAACATGGAGATATCTCCATGGAAATGGAGGGTCACAAACATCCCTCCATAAAAGTTGATTTGAACTCTTTTTTCACTCTGCCTCTGGAAATTAGGTTTATTTCAGCTGTAGAAATGAAGCAATACTGCAGTCCAAGGGTTTGTAACACTGAAAATGAACAAGAGGAAATGAGGAGTGACTGTTTGATTTGTGACATGAATGTGAGAATAAAGAAAGATTCATACTGTTGCTTTTGAGAAGAAAATCTGTATGAAAGGTGAGTCTCCCTCTCTGCTGAAGACTCTAGCTCATAAATACTGTCATTAAAAAAACACATCAAGTTATTTTTATGTCTTTAAAATTTATTAGTAGAATTTCTTTATTCCCATCTTAAATTTGTTTGAAAATGATTATATATATATAAAAAATATATTATTCACTTGGAAACCTCACCTGTTGCTTCTTCTCATGGGTTTCAGCTTTCTGTTTAAAGGTGACATGTTGGGGGAGTTTAGGGACCATTGAAAAAATTAAATATTCAGTTTTATTTGGAAATGTTTATTACTCTGGCAGCAGTAATATATTTTCATTACCCTGAACCCCGTGACTAATTTTGTATACACAAAACCAACTGAAGTCAATCTTACTACCTACAATATAGCTCCTATTAATGCTACTTCACTCACCATTCACTGTATGGCAAAGTGTGTGAACATCAATGCATCTTTTGACCATTATTCCTGTCTAGGCCAATGAAGTTCAAAATGTAGTTAGAGTTGCAATTACCCACAGACTACAGTATATGATTGTACCTTTGTTCCTCGATGCCAATAGTCGTTACCCCACGTGGTGCTCACCTTATTGGTTCAAATGAGGTCATAGAGTAATGAGTGCTAAACTGCACTCATAAAAGACTCTGCACTAATAAGCCAAAAGGACAAGGAAGCTCTCATTGATTGCTCTCAGCACAAGGCTGCAGTTGCACTTCCAGTTTAAAATGCATCTAACGTGCTGCTTTCCCTGTCAGCTGTACAAAAGGATGTTTTCCTTTAAGCCTTATGTCTTCTGATTTTATAAAGTGGGCCAACTCAACTAACTTCTTTTGAACCTGGAGAGACTCAGACAGACACAAAGAAAAAAGTATTAGCAAGCTTTATTGAATGAGTTATCTTTGACGCTCAGACCCCGACGGAAGAAGAGCATGGTTGATTAGATAATGCTTAGGAGAGATCTTCACCCCGGGGCATGGAGGCACTGGAGATGGTAGAGGTGAGGATGAAGAGCCTGAAGGGGACGGTGATAGGATGAGGAGAGTGATGGGGAAGATAACAAGTCAAAGGGGTGTTGCGGAAGAGATGGGGCATAAACTGAACTGAACTGACCATGCATCTGCAATGGGGATTTAAACTGGGCAGACTGGGAGCTGATTGGATGAGGAAGAGGTATGGTAAGTGGTCGGGAGGAGTAATCGGAGTGGGGTGATGAAGGCTGGGAGCAGGTGAACACTGGAGAAGGGTGAGGTAGGATCAAAGTTAGGTCTTCCAGGCTGAATTTCAGCTAGCTCCATCTCATTCTGTGTCATCATTATTTCACAGCAAATTATCAAAATAAAAAACTAATCCATGGTAGTCAAATCTTTTAAAATTCGATGTGTACTTGTTACTATTTTGAACTGTATAATAGCTGAATGCAGATATTGTTTGAAAGAAAATAGCTCTTATCTGTGTTTCGATGTTTTGATACACTTGACAAACTCACATAATGGCATTACTGGAATATGTCCATTACCACATCTGACTGCACATCTTGTTTATTGCAGGACACACCCCATAAAACAGTGGGGTTCTGCGGATAATACTGCACCAATACAGACTGTGTAGGTTTTATCTTTCCCAATATGAGAAAAGTACTCTCAGTATCTTGAAATCTGTGCATCAACTTTCCAAACACCATAAATCAATTGAGAGTCTCAATGGGAACATGATTTGGAGTTTGCTTCATTTCATTTCAATGCAAAGTAAAAAGGCTGCAAATTATATGTGAAGTGAAATCTCTTAAATGTCAGGCACCATAGACATAATCACTTGAGTATAGATCTAGGCCTGTCAGTGCTATGATTCATTCTGGAGGTACCAGGCTACAGTTAAGTGCTTTTGGAAAAATCCGTCCATCTTCCTCTCTCTCATTTGTTTGTGGCTGTTAGGCTATACATCAGTGAGGAGAAGGAAGTTATAAAAAATATAGTCTGTAAAGACTGTTTGTATAATCTCAGAACATAAAGTAGATGAGATTGGTGATGAATGGGTAAGAAGCTGGAGGGCGTATTTCTCTTTGAGCAGAATTTAGGACAATTGCATTTTAGTACAGATGAAAACCAATGACAATCAAATTGAAGTGCGAGGATTTTTAAAGATGTCTTAAAAAGAACCTTATTCCTGTCTTCTGTTGCCTGATAAATCCAGACTGTTATCTCTGTATTTTTTAAACAGACTGATATCCATCTGGTCCCACATGCTCTGTCGCATCTCAAGCCTGACCAAACATGAGCTTGCAACCAGATTTGTTTATTTCAGTGACGAAGGAATTCATTGGTCACATGTCATTTACAAATCAAATTAAATTTATCCCAAGACAGATTAACAGAGTACAGTGCTTTGCTCACTTATTCTGCAGAAATGCATGATGTTTTTCAATCTCCTGTGATATTTATTTCTTAAATTTCTTTCAGTACAGCTGCACCATGCACATCTCTGATTGGCTATTCCACCTGTCAATCACTACCCTTAGAAATCAGGGAGATTCACCGGTGATAAGACTCACATCTTCATAAAGTAATAAATATCTATATTATGATGTCAAAATTATTCTTATGCTTGTACTATGTTACCATCAGTGCCACTATGTCTGAGGGGAGAGGCTGTGTATGAAAAACATGAGCGATGATTGGTTGAGATGTAAAGGTTGTAGGGTGTGATTGGCAGTGACATACATGTGTGACATCCTCCCAAATCAATACAGCCGCTACAACACCTTTTGATAATAAGATATTAATAATAACATATTTTCAACTCTTTCTATGTATAAATCAATGGCTGTTGTGTTTCTCTCTGCAGACGGCCCAGACAGTGCTGGTAGTGGTGGTGGTCTTCTGCATCTCCTGGCTGCCTCATCACGTGGTGCACCTGTGGGCGGAGTTTGGGACATTCCCTCTGAACCAGGCCTCCTTTGTGCTGCGTGTGGCTGCTCACTGTCTGGCCTACAGCAACTCATCGGTCAACCCAATCATCTATGCCTTTCTGTCTGAGAACTTCAGGAAAGCTTACAAGCAAGTGTTCAAATGCCAGATCGGTACGAGCGACTCCCCACTTAACGATATCAAGGAGATACGTAGCAAGCCGGAAACGCCGCCGTCCACTAACTGCACCAATGTCTGACTTGGGAATGGCAATTTAGCATCCGCAGTTAATTTGTTGGCGAAATCATTATGACTTTCTATTGCTAATTGTGGCTGCTTGAATTTGAAATCAGCAGTACTTATTCCACATAAGCGCTGTTTGTTATATTGGGTCTTGTCATATGCTTTGAGATCATAGTTAATAACGTTTTATCTAACTCATTTTCTTTGCTGATATTAACAATGGAACAACATTCATAGTCTGGATTTTAAAACTGTTAAATAAGATTTACTTTAAATTGAGTATTTGATCTAAACAGTAGACCCACAATTGAGACAAATACGTATGGTTACCAAATCTAATTTCCCCACCACTGCTAATCAGCCGTGATATCCACTGACACAATGTGGCCCTATTAAAGGGTTATGATACCACTATGATAGTTATTTCTTCAATGAGAATGAAAATGTTTGCATCTGTAAAATTGCCATTATTTTTGCTTGTAAATATAACGAATGATATCTAGCTTCACTCTATATTTGAATGCCTTTTTTTCCAGATTGTGTCGTGCTGTATGACTGAGCCAGGCTTTTGGACACTTCTAATGCACCCTTTATAACCATGGAAACACTCAGACAGGACAGCCAATGGGAGTGAAGAATTAACAATGTTGTATCAATGTGATGTGCCAAGCCGTCTCCACACAGCAGCTTTACCTCAATACACTGTAAGATCAAGCCTGGTTTTCATAATGCAATGTTTAAAGATGAAGATTTTTCACTCAGAAGACAAAGACTACAGCCAGTCATCAGCTACATCAATGAAGGGGCAGAGGTTTAAAAATGTGCTTGTAAAATGGACTGTAAAATTAATGCAAAAAACAATGTCAAAGATGTGAAGGGGATAATAAACTAAAAACAGTACATTTAACATTGACGTCGGTGGACAGGAGGAACAGTGGACCAAGAAATAATGTGTTGACAGGGATAAATGGTGCTTGTAACGCTACAAGCACACATCGATAAATAGAAACACTCTAGAAAAATGGAATTAAAAGTGAAACCTTTCAAGCAGTTACCAGTCTTATTTTATAATCTTCTATTATCATTTTGTCAGTGGTGATTTTTTACATCTGAGTTGTTTACAGATACCATTCTTTTATTCCTACTTGAGTTATGTTTTACAGTGAAGTGATATTTAAGTAAACGTTTTACTAATTCACTCCCGGTGTGAGTAACCAACTGACAAATGCTTTATGTTGGTTGACAATAACATTTTTAATATTTAGTACACATTTCCCACATTTTTACTTTACTTTAAACTTTGAACTTCTGTGTACCACAGTCTTACTTGAGTATATTCTTGCCATTCTACCCATTCCTCCCATACATTTGGCTACATTTCATGGATTAGATTAAACAGATCCCCATTGGTTTATCTTGATGAAGTTCCATTCAATTGATTATCTGATTTATTCTGAAGTAATTTCTAACACTACATTTGGGCATTACTATTATGATCTTCGTGATTAAAGTCTTCTGAGACACTCATGTGCTTGCGATCACCAGCAATTGCACATCCTATTCTAAAACATACAGGCAAGTTAGATAAAATGTCTTGCTAAAGGGCACAATAACAGTATGCAGTGACCACAGCAAACACCGCAAAAAGAAAAAAAAAAAAATCTACAGTATATGGTAGATTTGTTTCCTTTTTAATGAAAGAACTGAAAATGGAAATTAATCGATAAATTAGACAGATCAGTGTATATAGTGTATAATGAAAATATAATGGGTATGTTGGTCCATTTTTACTGTCTATGCCAAACTCCAGTATGTAAAGAGCACATGATCAAAATAACAACTCCAGCTTGCAGTTGAACCACGGTGCTCTCTCATCACTAACCACTCAAGTCTGCCTAGATTTACTGACATGTGTATAAATACTTGCTGTACAGTTTACTTTGTCGGTTCAACATTAACAGTGAAGTCAGTAAATTCACACTGTGGAAAAACAATTTCTGTGTGAAAAAATGTATGTAATGTGGAATGTGAAAATATGTTAAATATTTACTTGTGTCTATATATGCTTTATTAAACCTCCAGTGGCATTTTCTTGACATTTTCATTTTCTGTTTTGGAAATTTGAATGTTTTTTAAAAAGATCTTCTCATCAAAACAGCACAGTGGGTTCTATAAATGAGTTGTGTTTTAGCACAAAATATCACCATCCTCTCCCAGTGTTTTGCGGCCTTGTCTGTAGAGAAAATAACCATCCTAGCTCCCACCAGTTCTGTTCCCTTTAGAATTGGGTTTAGGCTGATTACACACAGGCAGACATTTCCTGGCACCCAATTACACCAATGGGTCCTAAGTGCGCTACAACAACAGCTGTTCTGCACCTACCTTGCACCTAACAGCCTAGAAAGGACATTGGACACTTAAACATAATTAAGTTACATAAACGTCATTAAAGCTAGTTCTTCTAAAACATTATATGATGTGTCTGCACTTCTAATGTGCACATTTAATCTATTTGCAATAATCCTGTTCTATTTGTACCCCATAGTAAGTGTTCAGATTGCAATTGAGATGTGACCAACCAGAGCAGTGTTGGGAAGTAACTGAATGGCAAAATGTACCAAAAATACACATTCTGAATACTAAGTTCCTGTACCTGTATTCCGGTGCAGTTACTCTTTCATTTGGTGGTATTCAGAATACAGTTACTTGCCTAATTTTAAATAAATACATGACAGTACTTCATCATGCAATTTCAGCTTTGAACTGCATGGTATTAGTGGGGAAAAAAAGAGAAAACATGCATGTGTGATTTTTTGCCTCTAATTAGGCGTACATAAATGCATAAGAAACAGTGCAACTAAAATCAATCTATTTCTAATTGTAATTTTTTACACTTTTTAACACTAGTGTAAAAGTACTGAGAGTATTCATAATACAGTACTCTGATTGGGCCATGTATCAGGACCATGCATCACAAAATACATTTAAATTTGGGTATTCAGTATTCTTTAACCAAATACATTGCTGAAGTATTTTTCTCACCCCACTGACTGTGAGGCTGACTGTGATGGAAGAACTCACTGCACTTTTCTGCAAATAAACTCATTTGACAGTACACTACCCTCTACTCAAGCAATGTATTTGGAGTACTTTTTATTTACATGCTATTTATAAGGGTTTTAGTGTGTAGGATCATTTGAGCTTTACTTTTCCAGCCAATTAAAATCTTACACCTTCAGTAAGATTGTGTAGGCTGACCTAAAGGGACATCATGACCTGAGATGCACCACACAGAACGAACCCACATGAAATAGAACCTGAGACTTTCTTGGTGTGAAGTGACAGTGCTTAACATGGGACATTGAGAGAATAATAAATTACTCAACTAGAATATAAACAAAACTATATATTCAAAGGAGAAAATCTAATAAAATTGAACACATTTGACCCATGAGCTTATGTAATGTGTCATCATACATAGACTGTGTCTCCAAGAAATGACTGTACCAGGTAAAAATCAGCCACCACAAAATATAGATTATAAAAAACAGCAAAATGTTTAGCTTTTAGTTTATGGTTTATTTTTGAAATGCAGATGACAGTGTGAAGTGGCAGTCTATGTAGAGTGAGAGAACTTTCCTATTCTCAACGTATCAACACACTCTTGAGTACTGTGCTTTGGAAAATTCCGTGTGCCAAATTCACTAAGTCACATGGAGTTTTGAAAGATGAAAAATATCAATTTCACTGGTGGTTCCTCACATTGTTTTCATTTGGCACACACAAAAAATATAGTATTATTAACCATCATTACCGTATCTGAAACTATTGGTCTAAGGTTCCTGTTATGTTCACTTGGACTGTCATGAGACTGAATATATTAAGACAGGGAAGAATGCTGCAATATTGGGTCTGAATCAGGAAAGAAATTATATTGCAAGGTTAAAACTAACTCTTGACTAAAGTGCCTATTAAAAACTCCAATTCAGTGCATTCAAAGTATAAAATGAGGCGGAGTTGATATTCATTAAACTGTAATGAACCCTTTCTCCTTTAAAAGTGAACCCGATTAAGACATAAACACCTCTCCTTGCATAAGCTCTATTACTTCATTGTAATAGCGTCTCTTTGAAACACAGCTGCAGTTTTTTGTTCTTCGTTTTATGCCGCATTGCCACTTCAACGAGATTAGATCGACGTAATAAGAAATATTACCCATGTATCTTCATTTTCTTCTTTCAGCTTGAGTTTATGTAACAAATAATAAATGGATTCGGTTTTATCTACGTGCAATATACTGAACAAATATGGCCACCGCATCCAACAAACAAAGGATATGAGACATCCCTGTAGAGTGAGACATGGACATCTTGTTCATAGCTTTTTTGGGGGTTTGATCCTGGAGTTTTTTTTGTGAAAATAACTACTATTGTATTTTGTACTTGATGCACCTTTTGTGACTCAACAGATGACTAACAATGAGTGACTGTGTCTCTGTGAAGTTTGGATTTGTTGAGACACTTTGGGAGCCTGGGGAAATGGTAAATAATGCCAAGAGTTCACCATAGACCTCTATTTTGAAAGACAGTATCAAGAATCTGTGCACAAAACCACACATTGTAGTGCCAACATCTCCAGTGTTTCTGTGTCCTGGCAATATTTTACAATCAGAACAAGTCGGTTTTATCTGGTTATATTCATATTTTGTCCTATAAAGGTGCAATAGAACATAGATAAAAGGCTGTCATATTTCTTTAAAAAATATATATCCATCCACCCATCTATCTATCTATCTCTATCCACATCCTTCCTCCCACTGAATAACACGGCAGTGCTAAAGACCCCTCTAGTGCAGAGCCAATTATCACAGCGACGTGTCTATTCCCAGAAAAACTCTCAAAGGAACATGGTGGGCTTCCTACTGGAGAGTGCACACTGTCTCACCAGCACTTAGGAAGATTTGGCCTGGACACATGTGCTCTTGAAAGTGGAGAGCAGCCTGACAAAGTGCCCAAGAGTATAATGCATTACAGGGCATATTGGAGCTTAACAATCAGAGCCATTGAGACCATTACCATTGAAATCGTGTAGTTCTACTTGCACGCTGGTGGACTGGTGGAGTGGAGCCTGCAAATATCTTGCTGAATATTTGGAACACTTTACAGTAAATACAGTATCAGGCCCGTAGTTATTATTAGACTCCTGATCTGTTTCTCTCGATTATTTCATTCTATTCCCAAAACAGCAAAAGTAAAATAAAAGTAAATAAGCAAACATATGAGATGTATAACAAGTAAGTATTGAATGCATAATAGGTGCAGATATTTATGGTTGTGTAGATCAGCACAGTAAATGTGAGACAGAAGAGATATATGAGGTCATCATTGTCATTCATTATATCCTGTCACATGTAGGCTTTTGTAAATGAGATTCACGTTTTGTTTTTCTTTTTTCACTTAAAATTAATATTATTTTTCTTTTTAAGGGGGGGGTCTATCATCAGATTTTTTTTTTCCATGGAGATGTTATTGCTTTGTGTGAAATGTTCTCCAGTGGCATTAAACTTATTTATCTTGCTTTTATGCAGTTATAGACATTAACAGTTCCATGGACTCAAGGAGGTAAAGGGCCCTCCACCAGAAAAGCTACATAGTGCACATTTAAACATGAGTTATCCAAGTTTTCTGAGAGGTACAAAAAGTAGCAGAAGTGAAGAAACATGAGCACTGAAGTATTTCTTTCTTATTACCTCAAACTACATTCTGAGCCTCATTGAGGATGAGAAGTCTTTGTTGGTCAGTCTCTGCAGGGTACTTTAATATCCATTGTTACCGACACGCCACACTTAATTTGACTGTTGGCTGGGTGATGTACGACAAAATGGTTGATCAGTATTCACAGTGGATGGTGCCCTGATGCCTTTGCAATGTCCCCAATGATAACAGTTCCTTCTTCTGCACCGCTACTTCGAAATCTGTTATACCTGCTAACGCTGATCCAGACAGCTTGTAACAATTGAGGGAATGTGAATGTGGTGGCAAATTTGACCCCCAATGGGCCTTTTCTATCTTTTCTGAATAGATCGTTTTATTTGTTTAGGTACTGAAGCAGGCTGGATATTTAATAGACTGCAGGCTTGATTTTGTGTACATTTTGTTGTACAGTATGGGTAGTTTTCAGACTATACAGTGTCATACTCCCAAATGGGGGGCAAGCGCCAAATTTCCCTATTAATCACATTACCCTTTGCCATAAAATATCCAAAAGGTAAATTCACAATTGTATTAAATAATGTTGGGCTATAAAATACTGTGATGTCATCTGAAACCCAGCAATAGCCTAGTTTATCCTCAGGCATAGTGTTTTAACACACATCCTCACTTCAGTTTCAGTTGTTATCTCCATCCAAAGAAATCTGAACTTGTTCCCTCAACAAAAGCAAAGGTGGAGATTGATATTAAAGTGACGCGTATACTTGGTGTGAGAATACAAATGATTGATTTTTAAAATGTGTTTATAATTTGAGACAGCTCATGTATCCTAAATGAACATACATACACAGCAAATTTGAGTGTTAATTCAACTCGTATACTGACACTAGTGTATAGAGGAAAAACTAATAACTCTATATTGCCATGTTTTAACACTTTAAAGTTAACACTTTATGAAGTAGAAATAGTGTAGAGTGTTCTTCATGTTACACTATTCAGTAGTAACTCTTTCTTCACTAAATACAGTGTAAATGCTGTGGTCATTCTAGTTCATAATCCCTTTTAATCCCTCTATGACAATACTATTTTTGCAAAATCCAACTGACAGCAGGAAGTCTCTGTGCCCTCAACAGTTGGTCATAATGATTGTCATTTATTTTTTTAAAGTTGATTTTTCAATGCAAGCAGTCAATGGATGAATCAAGATCTTGTTTTGAATGGAATTCAGGCATGCTCATCTCCAAAAATGAGAGGAGCATGTCTGACAAGATCTTCTCTCCATGATATAAACATAACAATGTTCACAATAGAGGCAGTTCTGCTCATTATGAAACATTAACATTGCAGAAACTTTTTACCTCAAGAGTCAGTCTTTCACTCTTTGGGTTTCTTTTGACACATCCAAAGTCCATGTTGTAGACAGTTTAGTAGTAAAGTTTGTGAGAGTCTGAGGACCAAGTACCTTGAAGTGTTCACCAAATTCAGCCAGGTCAATGATGACATAAAAAACCTTTGTCCTTTCCACTTCAGTCACAGGTAGAAAGGCCGTCCAAGCTCAACCAGCAAGAAATGTGTCCATACCGATCTGTAAAGTAAAATATGGAACAGAATAAATATAACATATTCAAGTAACCACCTGGCAAAACGGGCTATGCAATATTAAATGATCCCTGAATAAAAATTAAAACGTAAATATATAGTAAACATATTATGGTGCATATATCATTATTATTTGTTTGTTCCTATTAAGCAGGTTATTCTGTTGCATGAACTGCATTATTTTGTATACAGGAACCATTAAAAAAAAAATAACTTGAAGGGTAATTTGAAAAAAATGTAGCCCCTTAGAAAATATTATTTTCAAATGCAAGACCCAAAAGAAACAAAACACATAAATGCCATTAATCACGAAAATAGAATGAGATTTAGGAAAAAATTACAACTACTTAGCACATATATAAAATTAAATTAGTCAGTTACGAAATTATTGGTGAGGTTACATTTCAGTTCCACATTTAACCATTTCATGACATACCTGCAAATCTCTGACGAGATGGTTAATGGCTTGAGCCTTCATCTTTCCACTGTAGCCTTTAGGACCTGGGGATGCATGTGAACCAGCAGCAAGACACTCACCCTAAAGAAAATACAAAAAAAAAAAAAAAAAAGAATGTATCATTACTCTTTTTGACTAAAGGTCAATAGCATGTTAAGACATTGTATTGGGTCATACTTTAATATATTTTATTTTTACAGAATACTACTAACCTTTTGATTCAAATCATTTTAATAATTCTCCACTTGATACAATATCCTACCTCAACACACCACACAAAAGTATGCAGGTTCACTTCAGTATATATGCAACTACTGGCAACCGTGGAATGTCTGTGCATTGCCATAAGAGATATAAACTTGTTTTGATTTAACTTTACATTTCATTTGAGGAGAGAGGCGCTGTAAAACCATGTACAACCAAGGAAAAAAACATGTAAAACCCGGACAACAGGTGACAACAATCAAATAAATGTAGGATACATTATTTTACCACGAACATTTTTTGTATTTACCACTTGAAATTGTGTAGAAATATCTCATAAATAGCTCATAACTGTTCTAAATCATCGCGTTACATATACAGTGTAGGGCATGTGCCACTAGCATTACAATGACGTAATGTATTATGACCTAATACATTATTTGAGTCACTATTTACAGATATTGTACTTTCTTCCCACTGTGAAAATAGCAGACATGAGTACTATTTCATGTTTCATCCTCGAAATTGCATTTACTTTAAATGACAAATCAGATGTTTCATCCAGTTACTTCTAACTTACTTGAAGAGTAGTTTCCCCGAATACTTTTACTCTTAGCTACTCAACACATTTTTTGGACTTCTACTTTTTACTTAGACTTGAGAATTTTTTTTTTTTTTTTGAAGTAACGTTACTCTTAATTTAGTACAATTTGAGGCTATTTTACCCAATTTTGAAGGACATCAGTGATGGCAACATTAACTGTCAAAGCTAAGTTAGCTAGCTTACTACTACTCGCATTAGACCAAATATATTTAGTATTTTTAAATTTTTATGAATTAAGTTAACTGCAGAGAGTCCTAAAAAGGTAAAGTAATCTGACCCGGGGCAAGTGAGAGCTCAAGTGGTTGGACTTGAGGCTTGTTGAGTTCAGGTTCTGCTGAAAAACAAACGCTATTAGCTGTTAGCTTAGCTTCGGCCGGTGAAATCTTCCCTCTGGAAGCGCAGACGGAGAATGGCAGAAAATTCCAAAACTGGGGTTTATATATGCAACTACTGGCAACCGTGGAATGTCTGTGCGTTGCCATATGAGATATAAACTTGTTTTGATTTAACTTTACATTTCATTTGAGGAGAGAGGCACTGTAAAACCATGTACAACCATGGAAAAAAACATGTAAAACCCGGACAACAGGTGACAACAATGAAATAAACGTAGGACACATTATTTTACCACCAACATTTTTGTATTGATCACTTGAAATTGTGCATAAATAGCTCATAACTGTTCTATATCATCGCGTTACATACAGAGTGTAGGGCACGTGCCACTAGCGTTACAATGATGACCTAATACGTTTACTTGAGTCACTGTTTATAGATATTGTACTTTCTTCCCACTGTGAAAATAGCAGACGTGAGTACTATTTCATGTTTCATCCTCGAAATTGCATTAACTTTAAATGACAAATCAGAAGTTTCATCCAGTTACTTCTAACTTACTTGAGGAGTAGTTTCCCCGAATACTTTTACTCTTAGCTACTCAACACATTTTTTGGACTTCCACTTTTTACTTAGACTTTTTGAAGTAAAGTTACTCTTAATTTAGTACAATTTGTGGCTATTTTACCCAAGTTTCATGAACATCAATGACGGTAACGTTGACTGTCACAGCTAAGTTAGTTAGCTTACTACTACTAGCATTAGACCAAATATATTTAGTATTTTTATGAATTAAGTTAACTGCAGAGAGTCCTAAAAAGGTAAAGTAATCTGACCCGGGGCCTGTGAGAGCTCAGGTGGTTGGACTTGAGGCTCGTTGAGTTCAGGTTCTGCTGAAAAACAAGATGTTAGCTTAGCTTCGAACGGTGAAATGTGGCTTCTCTTTTGGACTGCAGCTCTCCCGCTGGAAACGTTACAAAAGTCCAAAACTGATGTAGTGTAACATTCAAAATAGACACTTTCTAAGTGTTTGTCGTTAATACTGTGAATCAACAACTACTCATTTTATGTCAACTACTTATTTTACTCTACAGCACTGTGATAGTTGAAATAAGTCTTTACTATGTTGAAACATATCTGGATTTTCTTCACTTTACTCACAACACTAACACCGTGAATTTAACTCTTTTGAACTTGCTGTGCAGATCTGCATCTCTCACAAACACATGCTCAATTTACACCGACAATGAAGGCAAAGTGGGTGTCTTGCCCAACGACACAGCAACAGTATACAACCTCAGGTTGGAGAAGTGCTGCCATAAATCACATTTGTGAGGTCTATACAATTTATTGCAGCTCAGAATTTTTACTTTCACTTTTATTTTGCTGATAAAATTGTTTACAGTATGTCTGTGTCAGCTCTATTATCACTAGTCATTGTCCAGTCTGTGCCTCATCTAAGGCCCACACTTGCAGGGAGTTTTCATCAAAATACAATTATAAAATTATAGGATAAATGTGGGTTTATGACATAGGCCTGCTGCTATTAGCTTTGCCTACTAAAACTACTGATTTAGTGTGGATTATAAAATTTGACACGCTACATGTCCCTTTGACCGTCACCTCAAAGTTTGCCCGCTATTTTATTCCATCTAAAAATCGATAAATACAGCATTCAAAATCCATCGGTGAAAAATACTGTATCATTTTTCTGTCTGCGCCATTTTTTCCCCCTGAAAATTCTGTCTGCAAAACTGAGATTGGCTCAGAAACTACAACTAGTGTTAGTCATTTGAGTAGAGAATAATTTATCTTAATTAAGGGCCCCCAAAAGATCCTGTCTCAGATAAAGCACCGTCTGACTGCGGGGAATTGAGCTCCGTGAGTGGCATCAAAACTTCTCACCCTTTAGAAACACAACAGTAATGCCGAACACTGGCGCCACCTGCTGGTTAAATTAAGGATGAAGCCACATGGTTTTGATGGCGTCTAATTAATACTCATGGGTACACGTACAGTTGGTGGATTAGTTTGCTTTACTTGTAATATATATATATATATATATATATATATATATATATATATATATATAATATATATATATATATATATATATATATATATTATATATATATATTATATATTTATTTTTTTTTTTTTATTGGAAGAAAATACCTCAACCAACAATTTCTTACTTACTATTTGTCAAAAGTAGTTTAGCTTTAAATAATATAATTTATAATGATAAAATTTATTTGATTGTTCCTAATATTATATCTAAGTATAATGTTTGACTTCTCTACACCACCTATCTCACAAATGATCAGGAAACATACAAAGTGTCATCAAGATTCCTAAAGCTGCTTTGTGGGCAGGTGGTGAACTAATCCTGAAGATTATATGTGCATGTACTTAGCCTTGGTCAAACTTACTACACAGGCATCAGCAGAATATATGAGTCACAAAAAACAAAGCAGGTAAACCGATAACTGTTTTATTACTGTTCTACAGTAGTGACCCACATCAGTTACACCAGTAATTGCTCAAGGGTCCTGTTAAATGCCACATTTCATCCCTTTTTGAAGTATGCAAAGAAATCTATTCACGAAATGTATACTACCAGCATCATTATTTTTAAAAATCCAGCAATTTAAGTTACAGTAACAGGCATTCCAGCATTGGATTAAAAACAACTTCTTAATAATTGTAGAAAATAATAAAAGTTGATTGGTTGACCCATTCAACAATGAATGACACACATTAGAATCAGATGAGACAACAGTGAAAACATGAATAATACACCAAAAAGAATCAAAGACGAATACTACTGAAAGAGTAAAACATAATAAGACAGCCGAGCATAGACAGCAGACATAGGGCCAATCAATACCAATAGGTATAAAGGAAATATCAGTGCTGTTGGATTTAAGAAAATACAATATAAAGTTTTTGTAGTGAAAATTTCAGATCAGAAATTAAGTACCACACTTTTTGAAAAAACAAACAAACAAACAAACTGACAATCCCATATGCCTTGATATGTTCATTATTGAGTAGTTTCTTACAAAAAAAATAGTGCTAAATCATACTGCAAGCTGCCAAAATCATCCAGTAAAAAAACTCTTTGATCAACAAGAAAATGTTCTGTGACCAAAGCCACAAATTACAAATAAATGTATAATACAGTATTGACAATGTACCCACTTGAAATAGATTTGGGGATATGCAGTGCTCTGGTTTGTTTATGTGTCATGACAATTGTGTCAATGAAAATGTATCATATTACACATAATAGAGAAAAATAATACATATTATGAAATGAACATACACATTAAGAGTATGGTATGCTTCTACCACAGATAAGACATTATGTTACCTCTTCAAATTCATGAAATGTATTCATGCTAGCTACAAATAACTCTTAAAGGGAAAATATTACTATAACACATTAGTGGTTCATTATTTTTCAAGTTTCCAAGCTACATATATGTATATTATTATTGCTTTGAGTTGATTAGTTTAAATTTTCATGTAATTCCTCCTAAACACGTGGTGACCAGTTCACTCATAGTCAGATTGCTGACATGACAGTAACAGTATATATTTATTTCGTTTACAGCAGAGGCTCTATGCTCTGAAACTCCAGCTCCTTTGAAAGGGCTGGAATGATTTTTTGAAGTTGAAGAGCATCTGATGTGGTTTAATTCTAGGGGCTTTCTCAGGTATAACAGCAGCTTTGCTCTCCTGGGTGGGGAATCGATTTTGGTAGATCTCCGGATAAGACTTCTGGAACTGTCAAAAGAGAAAATGTATCTGAATTACACAAAAGCTTTTTTGCAAAACATCACTTTGAGGTGAAGAGCTTTGGAGACAGGATTCAACTCAGTGAGCTATGGACTTCCATATTAACTCTCTGTAAAGGTTATTACATTGTGAGACAGTCAATTTGAGCTGTGCTAGCTGCATACACTTACAGACTATTTACTCATGTACGGGATTCAAAAGCTATTGTGACAAAGTGAAAATATTTGGAGCATTTCTGTTAGTTCAGTAACTTTGCTTCATTTCAAGGTTCAGATATCCAAGTCTTTCTTGGCTTTGAACACCTCCTCACCTGTTTGAGCCTCTTTCTTTTGTCCCGCATGGGCAGCTCCTTGTCTGCGATGAGTCCCTCCAGCAGCTCCTGCAGGGGGGTCTGTGTGCCAATCACCCTGGGCTCCTCAGCCTCCACTCTTCTGATCTGTTTACAAAACGCTGGGGAGGCACTGAAGTCTGTGTCGGTGCCAGCGTACTTGATCTGCAGAAAGACAAAAGCACAGATAGACTACTTGGTTACTTTAAACCTTGTTCTGAAAGCCAGTGCAGCTATAAGCTGTAATACACTACAATGACAAAACTATCGGTTATTGTATAGAGTAGACACAGGTGACAGTTACACAACATGAACAGTAACCTGAGTGTGAACTGATATGAAATGCAGCTTGTTTTAGATATTGTGTGGCCAATCCGATCCCACAGAAAATAAGTATTTACAGAACTGTGCAATCTAGAGAGAACTGTAGTCTAGAATGGGGGTCCAGGCTTGAGCTGGGGAGCCACTTCTACCTCACAATAGTAAAGAATTTAGTAGAACTACTGATTCTGTAGGTGAGTAATAATTGTGTATGAAGCCTTAAAATAACACACAGTAAACATCAATTTTGAATAAAAAAGAAAATCTATAATGACCAAATTTCTAACATATCAGTACAGTACGTTCTGCCCTCTCTGATGAAGTCAGTCCTGTAATCCACCACTACCCATAAAGGCACACTGGATGACAAACATGAAAAAGCTCTAGTCCATCAGCCTAGCAAGACAGACATTTTCTATTTCAGCACCCAACTGCTGCTAACAAGCTCCATAAAAACAAAAGCCGTGTGTTGTTATATTTCCATTGTTTAACAGTTTCACACACAATTTAAAAAGCAAAAACAAGAATGCACTATTCAACAGTGATTCTACTCTGTGATATTGGATCAGCTCTGTGTTAGACATCACACTTTTCTGCAGTCAGTTTGAACATGTCCACTCATGCCAATTGACACAGCTAGACAAAAACTAACAGTGGCATAAGCATTTTAGCTGGCCATGACAAGTGTTATTCAGTGCCACAGGTATGCAAATTAAAAATCCCATATAGGTAAGATTCAAAATATGCAAGTCTCGCTTTAAATTGAATTAAACACATAATACAGAATATATTACTCTGTCTATCATAACAGTAATTCTAAAATATTGCAGCTGATATTACTGGCATTACAGTATTACAAATTAATGATAATGGTAGGGCATCTCAAGAGTATTTTATAATCTAAGAAATTTTAATTAAAGGAAAAACATACATGATCCTACCTCTGTTGGTGCAGTGATGTTTAATATAACAACATAAATCATTTTACTTGTGTGGGGTGCCCTTTAATAACCTGCACTCTGCGTAGGTGGGACAGGTGCTCCTCAACCTGGGAGCGAAGTTTGGGTGGCACTTGAAAAATGGTGTTGTAGTGTTCCATCATAAAGGTCACCAGTTTAGTGGACAATAGTTCATCCAAGTCCATCTCATCCACAGATCCCAGAACACACTGTGAGAACATCTGTATCATCTGTCAACACAAACAAACAACAAAGAGCACTAGGCCTCAATTATCTGTATTAAACTCTTAGGGAAATTGCTTTTATAAAAAACAGAGGTGAGTAACTCATGTCACTCAAGTGGTGACTGTTTCCATTCAATATTACAGCAATGTCAAATGGAATAGTGATGGATACCACAAAGGTACTAATTTAAAATTTAAAAGTATTCGTTGTTAAACTGACTTTGCTTAATCTTTAAGGCAAGCGTTTAATCATTTTAATTGGGTAAAATACGTATTTGCCAAATAGAGAAAAAAATAAATAAAATTGAATATGAAAGATTAATGCTTTGATATTAAATTAAAGTCCAAAGCTGTGTTAAGACAGGAAAAGTGAAGAGGCAATGTGCTCCAGGCATTAAGATGGAACTCATTATGACAGCCTAATTATTGTTAGTTAGAAAAGCACTTTCAAGCCAGGTCCATTAACTTTAAAATCTGTACTGTGTATTTGTGCAATGTTAAAAAATCTTTGACTATAGTAGTAAAAAGTTGCTAAATGCTAAACATGCTAAAGATAAGAACTGTCTAGAAATATAAAATTTGATTTCAACACCAATAAGGAAAAAGCATAATCCTTGATACCAATTTTGATACAGTAATCATGTGTCCCTTCCTCTCTCCTCTACCATCCCTCATAACATCACGATAATAATGTAATTTTCAACACAGATAAACCTAATAGTTTTGAGGTATTACAATGTTGCACTGAGTCCAAGACAGATTTCCGTCAGTGAAATAAAGTTTATTCTATTCTATATTGAAACGCAGTATGACAAATAGTATAAAGCTGTTCTGAGACAGAGCAGAAGTGGTGTGTACCAGAGTGCGAGTGGGAATAGTGTCATTTAGTAGTGGCAGTTGTTGATTCTGGGAAACGCGGGCCATGAGCCGCAGTAAGAGCTGAAGCCGTCTGCGGTTTGGAGGAGGCAATAACAAACAGCTGATCTGAAGAGCCTCAGTTGCAACCTCCTGATCAGACAACAGACCTGCAACACAATAGAGGAAACTGAGTTAGGGACATGAATAAACAGTGTATAAATTAGGCATACTTATAGGTGGACTGAAATCTCTTCATTTTGGCCCCTTGAAGTAATATAAGGAACATATAGTGAATGGATAGTTCAGTCAAACAATAATATAATAAGAAATACAAAATAAGTATAGGAAGTAAAAAAACAGGCATTTATAAGAACCGAATGGTTTAACATGGCAATGATGAGATTAGATTGTGATCGCAATCCATGCAGGTCAGCAGGGGATCAAGTCTGGCTAGTGTGGTTTTTTGGTACAGATAAGCTAATGTAGAGAAGTACAGAAAATGCTAAGGCACTTTACAGTGCAGAATACATTGCATTGTACTTAAACACTCCCTGGACCAGAAAGATGATACATACAAGAATAGCACTCACTCAGAATGTTGACAAAGACTTCATACAGATGAAACGTCAGTAAAGGTTGTTTAAGCCTTTGAAAATATTCTGCTACGGTTTTCAAAACATCTCTCTCAAAACCCGGGTACACAGGCTGTTTGGAGTCGTTGCCATTGGGCCCTGAAAATGAAGCAAATTCAGGAATTCTTTGCAGTGAAAATACAGCCTTAAGCAAAGAGATAAAAATGCCAAAAGGGCCATTTTGCCTGAGACAGAGTACTTACAGTTGGCAAGACATTTCATTGCTGACACAACCCAATAAGGCATATCCTCTGCAAATATGAAACGGGATGCAGGTTAGTTCAGTAATAGCAAAAGCACAGAGCAGTTAGTCAACGGGGAAAACACATTACCTGCTTTGTTATCCAACACCACTATACCTGTCTTATTGACTTTGGTCACATTGTGCTCTATATGTTTCCCATTCACATGCTCTGGGTTTAGAACACCTTCAAGTGTCTTCAGTCCCAGGACCCTCTGCAAGCTGAAATAGCAATTATATTTTAAAGATACAAATTATTTCTATATGACTTTTAATAAAACATGAAGACAAGAAGGTTTACATACTGTGCGATTGTCATGGTTTTCCAGATGTGGTCCACTTGCTTAGGAGTTACCTCTTTTCTCCTTATAAGCTTGCACTCGTGTACATCTCCTATTGCAACACTGTGTCTCTTATTCCATAAATCAGAGGTCTGAACCAAAGAAATGCGCATTATTTTCTTATAGAACAAAAGCAAAAGCATCCATCATAAGAGAATCATATTTTCATCCCTATCTGCCTTCACAAACTTTCTGAAAGATGACAGCTGGAATGAGAGGAAATCATCTCACCAAGACAGCAGGCTTTGACGGGGCAGTGTTTTCCTTTTGAGGCAGTTCTTCATAATCATCCCAGCGAATGAGTCTGGGCAGGTCATTGCTGTCCCGCAACAGGGATCTTGTAGGAATAGATTTCAGTGGAGACATGGTGGGGAATCTGGAAGACAGTAAATTTTGTATAAAATCATCCATATGGGACAAAATCTTTGAAATGGTGATGTTTTGTTTGATAGTGAGATGTTCATAGGGATATATACACAAATACACAAAATATGCACTTTGTAACTTTTCAAGTGGGTCATCTGCCACCTGCTTGTTTCCATGGATATGTTATTGTTTTGCCAATAAAAAGCATGGCACCACCAGACTAAGTTAAAGGTGACACCACTCAGTAGGAATGTATGCCTTTCAAAGTGTTTTTACCAACAAAAACTTCTGTAATTTAATAAAGACAAACAAGTTTAATGCCGAACTGTGGCACATTCTAGGCAACGCAATAACTTCTACATGGAAACATCGAGACAACAAACCCTCTGCCAAAAAAACTTACGTAGTGCAGCTTTAACTTTTACAAACAAATTGTGCCTGTAAAACATTTTGAAAAAGTTAAAGGTCCCACATTACACTAAATGGATTCATGTGAGCTTTAAACCATGTTTAAGCCATATTGGCCGTGTTGTTACCTCCTCAAAAACATACCTGGAGTTGTGTTTTGTTTCATTCACACGTCTGAGTAAACTTGGTTTATTACTATCTGTGTTTCCAAAGAGCAGAATGCTCTGTTCCACCTTGTGATGTCATGTAGTGATAGTTTTCACAGCTAACATTTACACTTTGGTCAGTGGAGATTGGAAATTCCAATGCGGCAATTATCCAAATGATGCAAGTGAAGGTGTATGGAGTTTAAAAACACAGAGGAGAACTTCCCAGCATAAATATGCAAAGTTTGTGTATTAAATATGTGTCATCCATCTATCCATCTTCTTCATCTTATTCAGAGCCAGGCCATGGGGAGAGCAGTCTGAGTTGGGACTCCCATACTTCTCTCGACCCCAACACTTCCTCCACCAACATGTCCTGCCTTCCAGTGGGACATGCCCAGAACACGTCCCTTGAGAGGCAGCCAGGAAGCATCTAGAACAAATGCCTGAGTCACCTAGGCTGGCTCCTCTTGGCATGTGACAGTGAAACAAAAAAACTCCAGGTATATTTTGATGAGGAAACATATTATAATATAATATGTTTATATAATATATAATATATTATATATATGTTAATATAATAATATTATATTAACATAGATCAGAAAATAGTGTAATATAGGTCCTATAATGCAACCAAAAGTAAGTATACTCAATTTTTAAATATTTTTGGTAGCTTGATTATCATTATGGATAAAATACCTAATTCATAGCTTTCACAATTTAAAATATATCATATTTTTGACATGCTAATTATTGTAGCAACGATGCAAATTTGTCCTCGCTCTGAAATCCATGCATATGGTTCAAACTAAAAGCATCAGCAGTCTTGGATGATACTATATTTATAGAGTATATGTCTCTTTAAAGTGTACTTGTTCACACCAGCATTTCAAAATTCATCACACTAGTACCTGAATAGGTGACCACTGTCCTCGAAGTCCTCTGTGCCATAACGTCCCTTAATATCTTCAATAACATGAGCCTTTAAGAACTTCTTTAGTAACTGCAGTGTTTGGTAGCGAGTCACCTCTGGTCCAAAATTGTAATTGCGGCGCAGAAGGTCGTGCAAATAATCGACAGCCTCAGATCCCGTGAAACTGCAATCATAGCAGCGGAAGTGTGCCCAGTGCCTTCTCAGTGGCATACCACTACGGAAGAGCTTAATGGTCTCATTCCACTGTAAGAAAGAGAGAGCTATTGGGTTATGCTTGAATAATCAACCATCATCTTTTACTTTGTCATAAAATATTCATTCTCTCCACAGTTAGTCACCACGAAATGGTTAAGAAACAGTTGTGTGCCTGCAAGTCAATGTTCCCAGGCTGTTGTGTCAGGCATTAAAATCCGAACAACCATAAAATTTATCACATTTGGAAATGCCTGGGGAGTAGATTGCAAGGTGAAGGTAAAGTAAGTATTACAGAAATAAATAAAACAAGGCTGCCTGGCTGTGAGTCATAAAGCCTATTCTATTTTACAGCTATTTCAGTGTAATGGGCTTTCAGACAGCAGTGATTTTACATTTGAATGTACAAATGGGTGTTTTGTTTTCAACATATTCAGAACATAAACATAATGTGAATGTTCTTATTTTATGTAGCCTCACAAAGTAATGCTTTCAAAACAACAGAAAGGAACCAGTTTGACTTTAACTGAGTTAGTTGTTGTGTTGAAAAGGAGATATTCACATTTAAAGAGCAAACAGGAAAACACTTGGTGTCTAATGAGTTTCACAGCGAAATATAAATGAACCTTTGCTAACAATAGGACGATCATCAGCCTCTGTGCCATGTATCTACAGCTGATATCGTCTGTCAATGTAATAAACATTCCGTTACAGGTTAGTGAATGGCTAAGGACAAACTTACCAGCTTCGTCGCTC
The DNA here is from genome assembly GCF_026225935.1 of Boleophthalmus pectinirostris. Lineage (NCBI taxonomy): Eukaryota > Metazoa > Chordata > Actinopteri > Gobiiformes > Gobiidae > Boleophthalmus > Boleophthalmus pectinirostris. Next base: position 20,474,347 of record NW_026571447.1, on the reverse strand, counting down.
TGTAAGGACCTGGACCGATGAATTTACCGTCCATCGCTCAGCCAATAAATGCCCTATAGGGAGTACATTAAAACTACAGATCAGTAATAATCCTGAGCTTTGGCACAGTGCAGAAAAGTGTACACAAGAGAACGTTGCCTCGACTGCCAACTTTGAATTTCCTGCGTCACTTCGTTTGGACAACGTGATTAGACGAGAAGAGGGTCACGTGACTCCCGAGGGACGCCGCATTACGGAAGAGATAAAACTGTCACCATAGAAACCGACCACACAGAAAAAGAACGGATTGGTTCGGAAAGAGTCGAGTTACTTTAGTTTGTAGTAATAGTAGTTATGGTAGTAATAATAAACCATGGCTAATTAAACATGATAAGCAACTGAATAAAGCAAACGTAGGTCTACAGCCTATGCCTTCATTATAATTCAGACTATTTGGATCTGCTTTTGAAACCTCTGGGGTCCCCTTAAAGCTGACACAAAGGTCCAGTTTGATTGAGGACCCTGGATGGACTGTTAGGGCCCATGTATCCCAGAAACATGCGACTGTTCAAGACATTCACTTCTGATCTAAAGAATGTGCTTGTGGTATTGTGCTTTGCTTTACTCACACAGTCCTTCATACTTCATAGCTTACATCTATCATCCTAACTTTAAATGAGGACCTTAAATTAAAACACATGAAAGCAGTGCTTTAAGCTAATGAGAGTAAGCTAGATGGTAGTTTATTCATGAAAATCATCACAATTTGTTTATTCTTTTCTTGCCAGTTTGTTAGAACATTTCAAGATGATTACAATTATTATTACAATTATTTAATTTATTTATTCTGATATTAATTGTTGCTGCCCTAATTATACATATTGGACTTGTGGGTACATATTCAGATAAGCATATAGCAGAGGTTACCATAGGCCTATTGAGAACCTTTGATGGACACATAAAGGTAATTGGCAGAGGCATTTTGGATGCAGTTGAGTTTTATTTGATTGATGTTTGCAGTCAAATTATAGGACCACTCATTGCACTGCATGCAATTTCTTTTCCCCTGTACTGAAGAAAAGCTAGAGTCATTCACACCACTTTAATAGAGGAGACTGAGGATGGTTGTAACACTTTGTGTGAACACAAAGCTCATTCAGTTTTTGAGCTACAACTCAACTTTTTACACAAAATACCTACATTTGTAGGCTACACCTATTTAATTTTTTTATTTGGTTTGTCTAGTTTTATTGTCTTAATGAGGGCTTGTGGATTAAATTAAATTAATTAAATAGAGCTTTATTTTATATTTCTATTGGATATGTTTTGTTTGTATTATGCAGCACTTTGGAAACTGTTTTGTTGTTATGTTGTAGGGGGATGATCGTTAAAACCCTCCCCAAGCTGGTCCGATGATTAACTCAGCTCAATATGATTTGAAATAAGAAGATGGAAGAGTTGTCACATTTTTCCAGAGAGACTACTCTTTCACCCTACATATTCTGTGACTTGTCTGAAACATTTCCATCCCATACCACACAATTTAGTTTGGGCCTCAAAATCAGTTTTTCCTCATTTCCTGAAACCTGCATATTCCTGTTCACAGCCCTGAAAATGCAAACATGAGATCAGGAGGAAATTAGCCAACACTGATATGAGCATTGTTGTCCTGTCTGGCCTCTGATTAGCTAAGGTGGTACTACAACTCTCCTCGTGTTCCCTGTCTTCCCCACAAACAAATTTTTATTGAGCTTGTTTCATAATTTCTTAAATAGCCTATGATATGGGATTTTTCAGATTTCACTAAAATATAAGCAGTGACTAAAGGAAGTTACATAGTTTTGTATCTGTATTTGTAGAAGAGGGAGCTGGGATTAAATAAGTTTCCCACTCCTTTTTGGGCCAATGTTGTATTTTTTTGTTTTGTTGTTGTTATCTCTGCTATTATTTCATTAATGTTATATTTCATTGTAAAAGAATGTACATCTTTTACTTGCCCAAAATACATAAATCAGTAAATCAGTATCTTAAAATGCTTCGAACTGCTAGTGTAAACAAAACGAAAAATCCCGTGGCTGTCCAAATAGCAAGTGACCACAATGGACCCAATAAATTTTAAAACTCTGTTCATGCTTCAATCCTATATTGATTTAGGGTACACTCACATTCATTTCTGGCATTGCTCATCATAGGGTCAAAAACTGAGGTCAAAGACTTAACAAACTTACCAGCTTTGAACTAATTATTTTATCAGGTAAAACATTAAGAGCAAATTTGTATTTCTAATGTTGGCCTGGGTGTGCTATGGCTGGACAGTGAAACACCATGGGGACAGTGTAGAGCACTCAGCACCAACACTCAGAAGGAAGAGAGAGGCTGTTTTAGGTACTGCAGTGCCCCCTTGCGTTCATGAAATAAAACTGAACCACGTGTGCCACTTATGACGGCTCCAATCCAATCCGGCCTACTCTGTTACAAAAAAACAAACAGACATGTGAATGCATAACACTGAAAATAAGTTGCTATAGTCTCCAAGAGTATGCAAAAAAAAAAAAGTGGCCTAAGCTAACTAGCACCGCCAGCTAACAGAAACTCCATGACAAAAGAACACGTGTCTGAGGTGAGTGCTGTGATTTACCTGTGGGAGCCATGGAGCTATAATCAGAGACAGCGGAGAGATAAGAAGATGGTGTTATACTTGCATGGTGATAGCTAGCTGTTATCCCATTGTTACATCACCCGTGGGTTGTAAGAGTTAGTATTGTTATTTCTGTCCAAGACTGACCAAGGACTCTGGCACTTTTCTGGTTGTATAGTTGTTGATTTCGTAATTTTGATGTAGATGATGAAACATTTACTACTCTAAAATAAATCAAATCAAATCCATGAAGTGGGGTGAATCCACAATGTAATGTATACAATCTACCACTTGATGGCAGTGTTGTCTTTTTGTTTCTTGGGAACTGCGTACCCCCCCGCCCCCTTCACCTGACAGTTACAGTAATCAGTTACGTAATACTTTGCAATAGGATATGCTTTATGATGACAGCCCAGCCATGAACTTACAGATTATGTCTAATTAGGTAAAATGTTACTTGAGCTTGCCGTAACCTTTTGCACAGACTCTGAAAACCTCACAGGCATTCTCTGTATGATGCACACACAAACTAAACAAAGTTAAGACTTTCTAAATCCATGTGAAGTTCTTAATTAGTCATTTCCTCTTGGCCTCATTCTGAAGATTTTTTTGTTTTGTTTTTGTGAGATTAAAATTCAATGGGGAAAACTCAATAGAGCGTAATGCAAACACAGAAATGGCTCTGTCTGCTTCATAGACAGCCAGAAGCTCTTGAGCACAATGCGTATTTCATTATTTAAAATAAGACCATTCACTTTAAGCAGACAAAAGTTTTGCAGCCTCTAGAGGAGTTGCATGCTTCAGTTCACATTAAACTAGCAAACCCTTTTCAACAGATTGTATTAAAACATCATCCCAGGGCCCTCTTTGATGACATCATCAGTGCTGTCACTTTATTCTCCACAGACCCCTGAAGGTAAGAGGGGTGTCACGGGTTGGTGCACAGCCATTTGTGGGCATTGCTGTATCCCCTATCACTGGTCCCAGCAGTGTTGCTCTGCAGCAGCAGATTATACCTGATGACTTCATCTGAATTTCATTCACTTTCATTTCTTTATCTCTGCAGTGCTGTACCATGCCTCACTGGCTGTAAAACAGTGCACAAGTGTTAACATACAGGGGCTGTCTGCAGTTTAGTTTAAGTCAGCACTATAGTTGCTCTAGAGAAAAGATGTATTTAAATCAGAAACAGCTCAATACATTATTTTAGAGAATTGCACTAGTATAGAGTTAAATGGGGGTGAAGAGTGGGACAGGCATTCAGTGGAAGTCTGCACAGCAAAGCCCAGCTCATGTGATGGGACCATTCCCCTGGACTATAGTGCATGGCATCTCCACGTGTTCGTAGTAATTAATATAAGAGATTGCTTGTGCTTGTGTTGTTGGCCTTAAATTTAGTTTAGCATATTATGTGGAAAAGCACATCAGTTTGAGTTGCTGTGTTAAACCTAAAGCTTAGTGTCTGTTCTGCTCGTGAACACTTTTGACCTTGCTGTGGACTCCAGACACACTCTGAAACATGGTTTTTCAGACATGGCAGAGGGCCAACATAAATAACCTGTCCTCAGAGTGTCGGCAGAACCACAAGAAACCCAAAACCCAGAGCGGCCCAGGAGCACTCACTCACAGGCTATCAGCGAATGACTTGCTAAAATTTTAATTGTCCGAATGCATCATGTGGTTTGGAAACAAAATCAAATCAGGACGGATCATCCTTGACACCCGTCCAGAGGAGAGTAGCATTTTTGATTAGGGTTTCATTTATTTATTTTAATCGCCTCTGATTTCAAGGTCGGGTTTCCCCAACTTGGGGGACAAACAGATGACATTGTATGGATAGGTAATTCAAGAGTCTGCATGCTTCGATCCGCACAGATAAGAGGCCGATAAGAGACAGGTGTCTTGTAGAATAGAGGACATTCATCTAGAAACTCAATAGCCAAAGCTCAGTCAAATATGGCAGCATGAAAGAAAGGTGCTGGTACCTATACTCTGCAATATACATATGCCTTAGATGAGCTTGGAGTGTATGCCTTTAAACACAGGATAAGCTGTTTTGGTTGATATTTCTATGTACTTTTACTTGTTTATTTATTTTACACAAAGGCAAAACTGGAAACTTAACACAGCCTAAGAGTGTTTTAATTGCTACGCGCCTGCAGACATTTCCACTCCTGTCCGGTCCCTGTCGTATCACTTGTCCCATGTCCTCGCAGCAGTATTACAGTATTACATCTGTAAATGTGATTAAAGAAATGTTAGAAGTGTGCAGTGGACGCCTCTTGTAAGACAGTACGCTCGCTAGGCAAAGGTTATGCAAGTTTACAGTAGGTCACTATTAACAGGGCAGTCGGCCATTTTGGAGATTTAACAAGTACAGGGGGAGTATTTTTAAGGATCCAAATTATAGATTCACCATAAACTAAAGCATGCCGTCAGCGTTTAGTGCTGAAAGGGCATTTTGCAAAAGCTCACACATCTCGCTGAGTGATGACGTGGCACAATGGTGAGCAAATATTGAAAAACAGTGATGAACACCTCTGACATTCAAGGTAAGGACATACTGTATGGCTCTGAAAAAAAAAAAAATCAATGATAGTCTACTCAGCTTCTAATGAAAATACCCTATGTGCAAAGTTACTGACAATTAAAAGCAGAAAAAAAAGTACCTTATGACACTGTAGAACCACTAGAGCGACACAATATACTGTATCTCCAAAATATAGATAGAGCAATACTGGCTAAAGAAATCATTGTTATAGCAAGAAAATAAATATATTGCATTAAAACAAAGTTCTCACTCTTCTCAGTCTGACAGGAATTGACTATGAAAAGTAGATTTGATTCTTGATCATGAAGTCATACTTTTGTCATACTTTTGTTACAATATAGTCACATTGGAAGTATGTTGTAGTAGTAGAGTGCAGAACATGGTTATCGAATACCACATCTTTTACTCATATCTTCAAGCTTTTATAACAGCCACAAGTGACTCTAATGGTTTCCAGAATTATTTATTGTCAATTAGAAAGTGAAGTGTCTACTGGAATGTAATGTGCCAACCTTCAGGTCACTATTAATCATCAGCACCATTAAATATCACACAGTAAATATACGCCTCAATATCATGACATAAAGGCTATGTCTGACCAATTAAAAATGCATGAGGGGTAAATGGACGTTATGAATAACTTATTAGAGGCCTCTCAAATACAAGCTTTGTAAAGGCAACTAGCACTACTGAATGTTTTAATTTTGTGCATATTTCAAGGATGTATTGTGATTATAATTTTATATGTATTGCATATTTTACCATTGTTATGAATTTTGAGATTATTATAAAATAAATCCATGGTGCCTTACTTCTGTGGTTGCCCAGTAGATGTCAGCTTTGTACTGCCAGAAAAGTTTCCAGTCCTGTGCAGTTGTACTTTGGCTCATATCCTTGTAGTATATCTTTAGAGACTCTGTTTACACCTGTTGTAGTAATGTTAATAAAGCTTGGCTGTATCGTTAGTTAATTAGCTTTAGCTTTATTTTTTCCTCTACAGTTTTGATCACTTGAGAGATTGTGACAGGGCCTCAAACATTTCTACAATGGAGTTTACTCTTTACTTATGTACATTATTTATGCTCGTTATTTTGAGCCGAGTTCCATGTTAGGAATAGAACAGACAAAATTGCAAAATTAACAGACATAATAGCAAAATTAAAACATCAGGATCATGTAGAGCCGGTTAATCCGAACATTTTTAGACCAAAATGATGGAGCTCACTGCAGCATTTACAAAGAGAGGGGTGACAGTTTTTCAATATAAAGTCAATTGAATCCAGAGTCTATGGAACCGGAAGCTCCTCCGTGCTCACTTCCCATTTGAAATGTGGTGACTAGTGAGTTAGCTATGTCCATTTATATATAAACTGACTACTCTGGAAAGTTATTTCCTGATTCTGATTGTGTTTAACCTGTTATGTTGGTGGAATGACAACTTCATCAAAACAAAAGAATATATTTAAATTTACTGTTTCTGGGGTGAGCAGAGATGTTAGTTGTGGTCCTCAGTGCAGACAGGCTGAAGCCCTGGAGCAGCTGGACATATATATCACTTGACTGTGTGTCAGGGCGATTACTGGATAAAGATCACAATATGACACTTTTCCTTTTGTGTGCTGGCTCAGTGAGCACAGGAGGCTTCTGCTGCTCAGCGTGGATCTGCTCCAGGATATTGATCACATCTCACAGCCATCTCAGACCACTCAGCCCTATTAGCACAAAGGTTTTTATTTAAGCAGGGCATAGGCAGGTCACTATAAGAGGTATAGCTCTGATGTCAGTATTATATTCATTTTCAGTAATATATTTTTATTTTTTTTAATTTTTTATTTTTTTAAATGTATTCCTTCTTGTTTTAGCAGATGGACCATTTCAGAAGACTGCAAACTGTGACTTCCTCCCACCAGTGAAATATAAGGATTGGTGAGTCTAGCATGTGTGTGCATCACCTAGATATGAGTATTGGCCATTGTGCAGAATGTACCCTACCCACGACCCAAAGCAGCTTTAAGCTGTAGCCACCTGGTATCTAAAGGTAGAATATTTATTTATTTGATTTTTTTTTTAATGTCTTATTTAATGTGGGCCATCTACCAAGTAAAACTTTTAACATTCATAATCAAATTGGATTTGCAATGTAATAAAATGCTTTTGTAACCCAATCTTTACATGAAATACTTGCTGTCATAATCCATCAGTTGAATTTAATTGAAGCTACTAATATGTTTTGCTTTCCTTTTTACGATTTGGATCAATCACACTTATTACTCCATATGACTCTGTTTTCCCAATACAGCAAATAATATACCGCTGACTTACTTCGCTATTATTCTCTTCTTTCAATGGCTTTTTCTTGAGGGTGCTAATGGCTCCACAGCTCTATGAGCCTTAATCTTTATGATTTTTTTTTCCTACATTGACCTGAACCGAATCAATATCCCATAGCAGAAGTGTTTTATATTATGCAGTTATGAGGTCATAAGCTACAGTACGTGACACTTCATTTTAGCAGCAGCCGAGGGCCCTCCAGTGGCTCTCTCCAGCTGTGTCCCTGCAGGGCAACTATGCCAATTCTAAATAATACGCACTAATGAGATATGAATTGATCGTGTAGGGGCAAAGCCTGACGTCCCCAATCCATCACCCTAAATGATGTTTAACAATAGATTACCAGCCAATAATTCCTCCAATATGAGATTAAATAAAATAGCAGGGCAGTTTTCAGCAGGCGACCGCCACCTCCACCCACCCCTCTCCCTCCCCATTTACCAACGGGTGGAAATAAATCTGCTCAATTACTGTACCAGCAATCCGTTTTTCACCGCTAAGGACATTATTATTTCATTTAGTGCTTGTTCATGCATCATAGATTATTTCATTTTACCCAGTCAATACAAAGAAGTGCAGTATTTTATTTTGTCCACCGGGGCTTATGCTGAAGTGGCGCATTAATGGAGTACACTTGGTTCATAAATGGGATTTCTCTTACAGAAAAAAGCTGTATTCATAATCACATAGATCTCTCAAAGATACATTTGTTTTATGCTATCCCCGGGCACCTGACAGACGATGAGAAAATGGTTCTTCTGCAAACCCGTGATCAATTGAAACCAGATTAGCTGTGCCTATAAGATGATTTGGAACATCACTTCCATCCCAAAGAACAATGAAAATCGGATAACACACATGCTCACTGGGGCCTAACTTCGCTCCAAATCGCGTTAAGGTTTTCAGTGAAGCCAAAGTTGTGATTAGTTATTTCTCCTTTAACTGCATCACGCTGTACCTCTGAGGGTATACTCTGATGATGGCTGCTAATGCCTGCTTTTATCGCACCTCTATATGGCTCAAAGAAACAGGCCGAGTGAACAAAATGTTGCAGGAAAACGGGGAGTACTAGGGAATGAAATTAAGGAATAGAAAAAAAGGTAACATTTTGCTCAGAGTCTTTTTTGAGATGAGACCCAAAATGAACCGATTGCCTTTACAGAAAGAATAGGTCCAGGAGCTACACCTCTACTGAAAGGGCCTTGATCATGTGATATCTCATCTTGTAAATGGGATTCCCTGTTTATCACTGAGAAATAGCTCAAAACCCACTTCAGCGATTAGATTATAGTGCACTGTTGGACTGCGCAATATATCACAACCGAAATCAGTGAAATTTTCAAATGGCAAAGGCCATTAATAACATAAATTAATAACAGGCCTAATTAGATTAGGGCTGTTATTAATTATTATTGGAATAATAGTGACTAGTCAACAATTAAAATAACTATAATCCTCATTGTATTTGACTGTACATTGTACTGGACAATACAGACTATAAAAATACATGCAAAAGGAGGTTTTATCACAAAGATGGTGGGATTATTGAATCAAAATGTCAAATAATAATTGTATGGTAAATATTCTATCGAGAAGCCCTCAGACCTCATATGTCAACAAAAATCTCACTGTGCAGTAGAAATAATCTCTTAACTAATTGGCTATTGACTGACTTGTATTAGTTTATCAGTTCATATTTCAGTCTCCTCTCAAATGATGCTTCAAAATCTTTCAGCACTATCACACTATGACTATTATTATCCTGGCTCTGACCTATTTTGCCACCTACAGGCCAAGTTGGGTATGAGCTGGACATGCACAGATAAAATGATTCACTTAAGATTTCTTTTTTTGATAGGAGCCCTCAGCAACACAGTGAAGTCATGCAGACTCCAGCCACAGAGATAATGTATCCAACCCCGAGCATCAGTTCCTGTTCAGAGAGGTAAGAGAATTTTTTTTATATAGGATTGGACAATACTGTGACAGAGAATGAAGCACTTTTTTCACATTTTTTTCTTGTATTGCTCAATCATATATTTTTATTTTATAGTGTTGTATTTAAAACTAATACAAATGGATTCTGTAGTAATGTCCTTAACATTAAAAAGCCAATTGCCATCAAACAGAAATAACAGTCACATTTCTTCCTCTTCTCCAAAACATACGCTTTGACCGCATTATTGATGATTAGAAATCCAGGGTGATGTAATATTGTTAATTGTTATATTCAATAGTTATATTTACTAAAAAATAAATTAATTCAATTCCAATTTATTCCAATAATTCATACTAGCTCTGTAGGAATTTGTATTTCCTTTTATCCTGTGATCTCTCCCATCTTGACCCGCTGTGTACTGTACACTATCTGAAACACTTGTGTGATTCCCACATCTCTTATCTGTAAGCCAGAGCCATCAGGCCAGAGTCCCTTTATACCAGGGCTTTGTCGAGCCTCTCCTCATCTTCTCCATCCTGTCTTCCCAGTGGCCGTCCAATCGGCCTGTCCCGTGTCCCGTGCTCCGCGTGGCCTCCTGTGGGTAGTGGCTTAGTGGGCTTGTCGAGGGGCTGAAGTCGGGGCCAGATTGGGAAGAGGTGGCTGTCAGAGTTTCTGATTAATGACCCGTCGGTGGCATGTCCAGCCACATTAGGCCTCTATGTATCTGCTAGAGTCCACACGGGCCGAGGGGCTTTGTTCTGGAGGAAATGGTGTCAGCGGCCCACAGCCGTTTGCCTATAAAAAGATAAAGATTTACTGTCATCAAAGGGCAGATTACAACCCACAATGGCAACATTGATTTTTTTCCTCCCAAACCAAAAAAATTCACATTTTGGGAAAAGCCATTCCAGAAGTGGGTAGAGATATGATCATCTTATTTGGAAAGGATAATATGGAATCTTCTCCCAGAATGAACTTTGAAAGAAGTAAATTGTAAATATTGATTTCTGAAATGAAGTGTCAATCTTGGTTGGGCCCAGATTATTCCTATCATCTGGCTCAACCCCCAGCAACGATGAATTCAAAACTGCTGACAAAGTGGAGTGTATAGGATTTCTGTTAGGAGCAGTCGGCAGTGCTTTACCGCTTGGCCGGCCTGAGCCCCTGTCGGTAATGGCTGTTCAATTTTATCAGATAACGGAGGAGATCTCATCAGAGGCGAAAAATGAAATGAACTGTGACTCCAAATCAGGATCCCTGCTCTTATCCAGCAAAAATCATCCGCACGGGGCCCAGGGCTTTCCATTATTTCAGGTCACTTCATTACGGCCCTGCACACAGCACCCAATTGCTCCAAACAAAGCGGGCCCTTCCTGTCTCACCCAGGGGTCGAATGTGAGGGGCAGTTTGATAGGCTCTTGACGTGTCCGGGGTTATCCCATTACCACTTAAGAGGGTTGCTGAAAGGCAGCAAATCTCACCCACTTGTTTGTTATCCTTCCTCACCCTTTTGTATCATGAAAGGTTTTATTGCTCACCTTATTTCTCATGGTGGAAAATAATTCATCTCTTCCAGATGCAGTTCAAAATGGATTTTGTTCTGGTCTTGCTCCTTGTCCCATATATTGTTGAGTGGATTCAAGGATAAAGAGGACCAAGTTTGCCTTCTCAATTCAAAACTCCAAATGTTCATTTACATGGATTTGGTTTTCACATTGATCACCTATAGTTTCATATAGTCTCTGACAAACAAGCTGCAAATAAGCCAGCATGATTTCCACTCCCTCTGTTCTATAAGTACGTGGATGTGAGTATTTTTCTTTGTTGCTATAATGAATGAAATAAGCTGTTATCGCCAAGGAATTTGTTGCTTTGTGAGTAATTACAGTTTTTGTTCCAGCCTCCATAGGCTCAGTATTGATCTCCGGGAGGAGGGTGGTCGATACACATGGGGGCAGGGGCATTTGATAGCAACATGAGAGAAAAATGACGTTGGTCCGAGTAGAGAGATTTGTAATAGAGCGATAAGACGAGTTAAAGGTAGGAAACAAAGACTGCGTCTTCTCTACATTCCTTGACTTCTTTGATAACATTTTTCATTTTGAGGACACTGAATAAGCTTTTTCCCTTGCACCCCTGGGAATAAATATTTGGAGACCTGTTTGTAGTACGAAAGGTCATGTAAGGAAGCCAGTGTTTAGCTGAGGGCTCAAGTTGAGACTTTTTAGTTATCATTACAATTACCATGTCTCCTGTTGGAGAAGTGACAGGTGGGTTTAGCCAATCACATCAGCATTCGGAAGCAGACTAAAAGAAATATATACATAGTAACTGCATGAACTGTGAAAAGTCAAAATTGTGATCTGTGTCCAAGAAAATTTTAATATTTTCAGTGTATTGCCCTCCCCTAAATGAATGTCACATGTCCTTAAAAGAAAAAAAAAAAACATACATAATTGAAATGGTCACTGATGAACTACTTAAAAGTCAAATCTGATTGCACACTTGTTCTGAGTCCTGTACTGCTGTAGATTAGAATTAGTTTGTGTCTTCAGTTGACTTTGCCCATTTGAAGCATAGTGCTAAAACCATCAGACAAAGGCCACTTAAAGTGCTGTAATGAGACACTTTGTTGTACTGTCCATTGTTTTCCCAAAAGGAACAGCGGCCTGAGAGATCTTTTTGTTTGAGAGACACATGCCACATCCAAGTCCCTGAAGATGTCCACTTTTGTAAAACAGGCTCACTTTGAACATCCTTGGATGCTCCTGTGTGACTGTGGAAAAGACATTTACAACAAAGAGAAAATGGCTTTATTCACTCTCCTATCTCATCCTCTCAAAGTTGACATTAATAGAAAATACGGGGGAAAAAAGTCTGGAAACAAAGTTGAAGCCTTCGGTTACGTTTCAGAGCGCAGGGCAATTTAAAAAGCCTGAAATGTGGAATTAGAGAGGATTTGATGCGTTTCAAATTGAACGAAGGGGGACACCGTCAGTGGCGTTGCACCTTCAGGCATTATTTAAGTAATGTCTTGTGGCACGTTTGAGGCTTCTGCAAGGCAAGGGCAGAGAAATGAGGGATTTATGCAGAAAAACCAATGCACTTTTATCTGTCTCTCCCCAGTCTTCAGTGCACGCTCTGTCGAGTACAAAAACACCCAGGCCCCTTCGCACATAAGATCCACATCATAGCATAGTGTTTTTTGAGCTATCTGGATATTCACTTTAAACAACATCTAAATCACGCTGTTCTCCGCGGACCTCATCCTCGCTCCTTATCGAAAACACAGGCGTTGCCAGATAAGTTGATTTGCTTAAGGAACGGAGGCGATATTAACAGCACTTGACTACGGCAGTGGCCCCTTCTGTTGTTCGTATTAAACCTATCCAGCACTTCATTATAGCTGCACTCTCAGGAGAGCCTCTGCATACAGTCCCTCTTTATCTCCTGCTTTTCCTCCCGTGTTCCGTGCCCCCCCTCCTCTCCTCTCTTCTCCTCCCCTCTCTCCCCTATACCTCATGATACAAGCATCCTACCAACAGACAAGAGCATCATCAACATGCGCGGTGTGCCGGTGTCATGCAGATAGCCCCAGTGTGTTGGTAATGGAGGGAACAGCGATCGATATGGGAGCAGGAGATGTGCGGCAGCCGCGGAGCTCCTGTTTGGCTAAGGCCCTAATCCTGATGAGTAATGTTGCTGTCATAATAGCAGGCGATAATTTAATGCTGACACTTAAGTCCGTGATGGATGGCCCCGCGTCGAAACAAGGGCCATGGCCGAGCAGCGCCTTTTTAGATTTAAAATATTAATTTATTCACAAGTTTAAAGAAGAAGTGACATTGGGGCAACTTTAGGAATTGAGTAAATAGGAAATGCATTTTATGGATATTGGCGTCTACGGAAGTGTAGTTTGCAGAATCGCAACTTTGACTTGGAAAAATAAAGACATCATTTTAATATTAAGTTTTCATATCTTTGAGGATTACTATGTTAAACAAACATGCTTCAGAATAACAAAATTCGATACACTGCAAAGTATATTATGAGAAAATACGGTTTGAGAGATCATGCTAAAGAGGTCAAAGTCAATGAAAGTAAACCTTTAATAATATGTAAATGTATTAGTTTATAATTCACTCTCCACATCTTAGTCAAGTAAAGTCAAGTGGAATACAACATTGTCATTTCCAATCAGATTAATACAAACTCTGCAGTGTTTGGAATGTTAATTATTGTATCCCGTCATCAACATCAAGCCAAACATTTATTTGATGATAATGAGCAGCTTATGTTTTGCTGAAATTTATAAAATGACGAAAAGAGTCAAGACAGCTGGAGAAAATGAGTTCTTAATGTGTTTTATGTGTTTCTTTTTAGCATAATCTGGTTGTTATGTTTTGGAAATAAATGTTATTTGTTGAACTCAATGCAATTTAGAATGACAGATGCACCCATTAGAATAAAAACAGACTACTATCAAACTATTATTTTGTGATTTTAAAATGCCAGAGCATATGTTTTTTATGATATATGAGTACGTTTAGTGATAAGCGTGTTACTTTCTGATAAGACAGATGACTTGTATTAAAAGGCAGTTTTGACCCATTATGATTCCTGTCACTCACCTTACAGCACAGTGCAGTGGATGACATCCCCAATTTCCACACTATTGCATTTACAGTGGCTATAGTTTGAGATGGGGTGATGCTTGACTATTTGCAGCCCGCACTGGGACCTTGTGTACAGAAACTTAAATTGATTTGATTCCTAACTCTCTTATCTATAAATTGTTTAGGAACTGAGTAGTTTTTTTTTTATGATTTATTACTTCAAAGCCATAAAGTCTCTTGTTGACACATATAACCAAAGAACTCACTTACTTCTTATCCGTTGCTGTCTATCTTTGAGACCATGGAGGCTGGGCCCAAAGCTGCACTTCCTGATGTGACTCAAAAAGGCATTTTGATTTTGTTGACAGAGCTTGTGGGAGGAAATAATGGAAAAAGATAAAAACTCCAATTATGATTTTTTTTCTTTCCCCAACACAGGAGCGATTCTTCAGTATGACAGATGGTATGATAAATGACACATTTGGAAATCTGTTGCTTAAGATGAGATGATTTTCCAAGCTGCAAATAGGCTAAGCTGACCTTTTTCTGAGATGTGATTGTTGCGTCCCTCGATGATGTGTTGTTTCTGATGCATAAAATGATATGAAGTTAAAGCAGCATGACAATGAAGTCCTTATCTAAATATTGTAAATGTTACATTGTGTTTATCATGATTCGGGGCTAGTCCAAGTTTCTCTATTCCTCTCCGAGCGGGGCATTTGTGTACATTGCTCCAACTGAAACCTAAGACCAATGGATCTAAACTAGAATGGACTAACACAGCCATTTGACCTTGGCCGGCTTATTTGCTCTGGCAAGACAGCCTAAATATTTACCTGTCATTGTTGATGATACTCTGGGCTTCAACAGCCTTAATGGTTTTGATGGAGAAGCAGGGCTTTGCACCGAGCACAGTGGTGGAATTGCAAAATTAAGAGCAGTGAATTGGACTATATCTTGAGGACACTGCAGGCTTAATTCTGTGTCTTATAATACAACGGCCTTAATCTGGAGAAGACTGGGCTGGATAGAGAGGGAGAAGTGATGAATTGCAATTGAGAACAATGTGTGCCTTTTGAGTTTAACCTTGGCTAGAATTTGTAGTCGTGGAAGTCTGTGTGGAAGGTGTGCTGGGAGCTAACACTAGACCTTCTTTATAGATCAATGTAAAACATGAACTCATTAAACAAAGTACTACTTGGCTTATCAATATGCGGTCTCTTCTTCAATTTGGAAAATGTTCATTTCTCTCTTTTGAAAGTTGATAGTTGCAGAGCCTCTCTGTCCTCTTAAGTTAATTAATCTTTATTATTATTATTATTTTTTTTTTTTTGTTTTTATCAAAGCAAAACAATGCAGCTTCTGACCCAACATTAATTTATAAAGACCACAGTGACCGCACAATCATTCAAGTGCAATGACTTTCACTTACAAATATGAATTATTTAGTTAGTATTTTAGATGCCTAATTTCAGACCTCAAGGTACTGGTGCTATCTGCATCGCTCTTTAACTGACCACATGATTGGGATGTAGAGGTTATGTTCAAAGTTATTACTGATCAACTGTTCGGTGTAGTTTGGATTGCTGGAACATGCTCTTTATGCGTTTAGAATTCACACCAAAGCTAGGCTTTATACTGTAGTCTTATACTTTCACTCCTGGCACTGTTTGGTAATGTGATTAAGAAAAATGTTCATCACCATTTGATGAAATTACAAGTAGAGGTCAATACAGAAACATGGGCCTGTGGTCTAGGCTAAGCTCCTGGGCCACTCCACTCTCCACTCACAAGGCTCCAGTCGGATTCTTTGAGTCTCATAGCCACGCACCAGAGGGATTGCTGATCCCCATTTCAGATAATGGTCTTCAATCTCTTATCATTTACAGCTGTCCACCAGTAAACAACAAAACGAAACAAAACAAAAAATGATAGAAAAAAATGAAAAGGGAGGAAGCAAAGTTAACAGGATAAAGTCCCTCAGAGGTCTTAGTCCCACTGCTCCATTGTAGACCTCCTTATGGCGATAGCATCAAAATCATAACTGTTTACACTGCTGTCACTTCCTTATCCTGCTTCCACAAGTTTTCAATTTCAGGATTGATTTGTTTCAGCAGTGTTTATCTTTTTCAACAAAGACAGACAGAAAGCCTGGGTCTTTTTTCATTAAACTTTTGATTGCTCCTTGAGCTAAAGCGGTTTCCTTTGAAAAAACTGAACAAGCCCTAAACTGGTGCCACTGATGTTATTACATCGAGTTATGTAGAACTGGTCATCCAGACGCAGGGCACAACATGGGTCATTCACAGTGTACCATGGGTAACATAATAGGGTAAAGTAATGCATTTTTAACCCTTCGTAATTGGCTAAGTCATTTCATTATTATAAATATTAGGTAGGCCTGTATGTGTAATGGGGAACACTAATTCCTTTGACTAGACTAAAGATTCCCACCTTCAAATAAGCATGCTAATCTAATTAGAAAGCTAGCAGAGCTGAACGACTACATTTTCTCATACTTAGCATTGGAGGGCCATGGCTTTGTGGAGCAGATGTGCTGTGAAATTAATTTCCTCTGGTGTAACCGGAGACACTTTTCTCCCCGTGTCTGTTATGAAATGTCCATTTCACAGATGATAACCTATTATCACTTTATTCAAGGGAAACGTGTTAATGGCCAGGAGGAAGACTGAATTATTCATATTTGCTCATTTCTATTCTGTGCTGCGGCCCTGCTCTTTTCATGCACTGAGAGAGGGCTAATGTAAACATGACCAGAATCCTTGTAAATTGGCTTGTAGAGGAGGCTGTTAGCATAGTGCCTGGGGACTGATGCGGATGGGGATAACAGCTGATATCTGTAAAGTACAGCCTGTGCATGTAGTGTATTCGCAAAGCTAAAAACTGTGTGTTGTAGAAAAGGAGCCTGGATGAAAGAGGCTGAAATGTGTGTCAACAGTGTTTCAGCGACGCTAGCGGCCCGTAATGGAAGCTAATTGGACCAGCAAGGAGTTAGCCACAGTGCTTCATGCGTCACAAGGCTTACATATGTGCTCAGGAATTTGGACTCAGGTGATGCACATACCAACTTCTGTCTCAGACCCACACCACATTTTAGCTGATTCCCATAAAATAAGTGAGCAAACTGTATAGGTTGTAAAGCCACCTCTTTAGCTCCCAAACACAGTTTCATCTAGTTGTTCTGAGACGGAGCGGTTTCCTACAGCAGCATGGCAGTGAGGGAAAAGAATACTTATTTGTTTACCACACGCGGTGTTGGTTGGCTCTATAAGTGCTTCAGTATGGCAGCACAGGAAAGGGCTCATTCACAAATAATGAGGCGTCCCATCCCGGTGACGTCAGGCCTTCATTCAGCACAGGCCTGACCCGCACAGGACACAGCCATTGTAAGTGTTTTGCATTCGATTACACAGCACACACACACTGCACTATTGTGTATTCATGAGTTACAGGCTAGTTCTGTATCATGTGATCACAATTTAGTATCAGCACTTAAGAAAACTTCCGTGGATGTTGCATATTTTTTACTCAAAGAAACTGGATTATGTTAAAGGTATAGTCAAAATTAGGGGTGTACAAAAATATTGAAATATCTATATATCATGATACTAAATTTGGTGATACTGTATTGTTATTGTGGGCTGCTGTATTGATATATTGCCAAGAGAATCTTTTAGCAATTAATTTTTTTTTGAACAGCACTCCAATTTTGTTGCTTGTTTAGTGGAAGGAAACTTGTTTATGTCATACACTTCACATATTTACATAAGTATACATACATTCATAAGTGGTGGTTTAACATAGAAATATTGTTGTTTAAATGTATTTGGTTCTTAAAAAATGCATATCACATATGTGTGATCATGTATAATGTGTAATATATTGATTATTGCATGTATCACCTTATTGTGATAACATCATATCGTGTATCATGTATTGAATCATGAAGGACCTTGTGATTCCCAGCCCCAGGCAAAATAATCAAATTTCAAATCAAATGTCAAGCCGTTTTGGTCATTTGGTCCTTAGGATTCTATTATGGCCCACATTTGAATTAATATGAACAAAAATGCCATATCTGTTTCTTCTTAAAGCCAACAGCTGGGTGAAATTGAACTAAAGTGTCTTTTAGCCCTGACAGGAAGCTCTCAGGCCAATGCAACTGTCCTGTGGGACTCAGCACAACGGACATTTAGTTTGCATAATGACTTGCATACTGCCTGTGCGTCATAAGTATTGATTTTTAAACCTAAATAGATTTGTTTGTGCAGGACAGAAATCACTTGTTTCAGGTTTTAAATGGTATTTTTGGATTCTAATGTATTACTTGATACGACTGTGCAATTAATACAATTTAAGACTGAGATTTAGTCATTTCTAAATGGTTAACTTGTGTGTTTTAACCAAGAGGTCCACAGCCAATCCTCTGTTATTAAAAACATATGTTTGGAGTTTGGAGTTTAAATTTGACATTTAAAAAATATATATTTTGTGTTAAATGACAGTGATTAAAAGTCTGCATTGCTAATGATCAGGACATTAAAACTGACAGAACTTTTCATTATGTTCGTTTTACTAAGATAAATAAAAATTGAATAAAAAAATGGTGATCAATTAATTACTCCAATGTATTTTGTTTTTCATATGGTCCAGCCTTTTGATTGTGCTTTATTGTCTATCTTCATTTTCAAAGATGGAATATAACAATTTAAAACAGCTTTCCTTATACATGTAACATGAAGCGCTTGTCACTTATTGGGTGATCACTAGATGGCAGTATAGCATTCTTTAATTGCATATGCATATTTTGTCTGTGGAGATCTCAGCACTTGCAAATTCATTTCACTGAAGTCTCTGCTTTCATCTGACCTTTGCCTTTGGAGACAAATATGTGTTTAGCAATATTTAATAACAATAACTTCAAAATAACTGAAGTATTAAGTGATTTAATTTTTGCATATTTGTAGTTAATCATATTTATTTTAGCTTTCAGCAAACACTGTTTTCAAAGCCCTATTATGCAAATTGGAAAATAAGAATGTTAACAATTTATCTGAAATTGATGCCTCACTGTGGATCTCTCCAAATGAAACCCACAACAAACAATATTGCTGCAATTTACCATACCAAATTATAAATTCAATTTTAATCTGTTTGGCCAGAACTTGTTTAATAAAGTGTCTCTTTGACCACAGTCCCTTTTTGAGGACCTCTCTATATAGCACTGCTTAACACAATCCATAGCAATCCCAATGCTTATCAATATCAATTTAGTCATATTGATACAGATCAGCCTCCCCCTGGATCCGCTCTCCCTGGCATCTGTCTGACATTGCAGGCTTCTCATCAGGCTCGACCCGCTCCCCCTCACACACATACACACAGCACACACACACACACACACACACACACACACACACACACGCATACAACAAACACAGCAGCCCTTGACTTTGGCGTCAATAAGGCTGATCGTCTTTGTGCAAGTATTGACAGTTATCAAAAAATGTCCTTGATGTAATTTCATGCCTGTCGACGTTCTCAGGCCATATGCTGAAGATTAGCCTGCGAGCGATCCCCCACAGTGTAGAAAGCCTTGGACTTTTTATGTGAGCCTTAATAGCCCTTAGTGCATTTATATAAAGCTTCAATGGTCCAAATACAGCAGACAAGTGTCCACTGGGGGCTACCGTAGTGTGCAGATTCAGAGTGTTAAGGGAATCCCACCCATGTCCCCAGCGTGACACTGACTTTTCAGGTTAAAGCGAGCGGAGTGGGGCAGCATATGTCGAGGCTCGCCAGTCCAAGCTTTAAATGTCATAAGTGTCGCATTTGCATTTTCAGAGCTGGTCACAGAGGCCCAGTGAAACGGAGGGCAGGGAGGAGAGCAGGGAGTGGTCCGAAGAGGGCACTTAATGTCTATGGACCCATATACTCTCTTCTCTATGTTCTGTGTCATTGAGAATAACTGCAGTTAAAGTTATTTCCACTGTGATATCATAAGATTTGTTTTGCATACCTTTATAAGTCACTTTAAAACTAGATGTGTCTCAAAATAATCTAAAGTTGACACTTTTACCTGATCCTTTGAACACTGAACAGTGCTTACAGTGAGGACCAACTAGTTTTATTCAGTTTTGTAAACAGTTAATTATGCAGACTATATGATTGTTATAAATGTTGAATTCCATGATTGGAATTAATTACCCTGAAAAGTTGTTGTTTTGACATAGTCTGTATAGTCTAACAGTGATTACCTGCATAATTATGCAAATGTGACGCCTGAAGTGGCCAAACCAAACCAGAGGGTGGAGCTAAGGCCTAAAGTAAAAAAAAAAAAAAAAAAAAAGATCTGAAAATATATTTATGTGCCAGCATACTCAGTTATTTTTACTTGTATGTATTTTGGATTAGTTGTTTGAGCTTTAGCAATCTTTATTTTGAAAAATGAAAATGAAAGAATGGAGTGCAAAAAAAAATCACAACATCTCACACAATGTTTAAAAAAAGGACTTAACATTTGTTAGTAAAAGTGTTAAATGATACATTAGTATGCATTTTACTATAAAATGTTTGAAAGAAATGTTTAGATATTCTGTTTGCACTCTAAAAATATTATTGGTCTCACAGCTGATGGCAAAAGCCTCCAATACATGATAAACGTGTATATTGTAGATTCCCCCTTAACCTGGAGTGTGTCTGTCTCCCAGATATGCTGAGTTTTGCAGAGGGTGATTTTTGTCCGCCCATGTCCTTTTGTTGGCTGAATTTAATCAGCCGTTTCCTCTCTTTTCCTCCCTTTTCCCCTCCGCTGCTGCTGATGACGGCCAGAAGCCCCTTAGCTGTTTTGTAAGCATGTGCACATCCTGATCTCTCATAATATTAGTTAAAATCAATGCGCTGCTTTTTTAATTATTGCTCATGGTACAAAGCGGGGAAGGCTCATTTAAGGGAGAATCGATATGTGAGAGCGATTGGTAGACGGTGGAGCTGTACATCAGACGGCTTGATGTGAAAATCATTGGTGCCTGTGCAGGGCTGTGATCATCCTGGTTAGCCCCCCAGCTGGCTGCAGGGCCTGGGTAATGGGTGAACCCTCCGTGAACCAGCATCCTTAGCCTCCATAACACCCCTCAGAGCGTGCGGCAACATCTCACTCCAGCCCTGAGATGCTATAGGCGGCCATAACACCTTCATACACGTAGTACAAGTACAAGGCACAAAATTCAAGTGCATTGATTATGTGTGCCTGTGATATTTCTGCTTTTATTTACCTCACTTCTGCAACTTCTCCAGCCCATCCCTGGATCTGCTGTGCACTCTTCCTTCACATACACATCTATTATCTGCACTATCTGTCCCCTGACCACAACAGGCCCTGATGGAGGCTTGTGCGACTCTGCTCTGTAGGTTTTAAAGAGGTTAATAACTTGGGCC
Source organism: Boleophthalmus pectinirostris (assembly GCF_026225935.1). Lineage (NCBI taxonomy): Eukaryota > Metazoa > Chordata > Actinopteri > Gobiiformes > Gobiidae > Boleophthalmus > Boleophthalmus pectinirostris. Next base: position 20,452,835 of record NW_026571447.1, on the reverse strand, counting down.
TGCGGACATTATTTAAGGGTGACCAGAGGAAATGTAACGTCCCTGTTTCTGTTGCTTTAGTTTCACCCATGACCCTTTTGGATCCTCTTCCCAGTTCACATGACAAATACGTCCTTATATCCAGCATGCACTTTACTTTCACAGTCTTTCTCCTTGTCTTCACACCACTACTCTGAAGCTAGGGCCAATTCAGAGCCCCTTCATCATCGACTTGGGCCCCTCCGGCGCTAAACTGATACAAATGACGTTAATCTGCAAAAGTGTGAACGGCAGCGTTTCACGGCCGCTTACTGTTATTTGTCACCATTTCTGTCTTCAAAATGGCTCCATTTTGCACACAGATAAAAAGTTAAAGGCCCAAATAATTGTTTTCATCATTAGTCTGCTATAAGCATTCATCATGCACTTTGTATTTCCACTTGGATGATTTATACAGGCTCTTCAGTGACCAATTGAACACCAATATGAGGTTATCAATCCCTATAAGCACTGGTCCACAAGTACAAACCAGAACTGAAGAGGTACTTTGCACATTCATTCTTTCCTAATTGGACCAAATCGGTTTGTCTTTTCCAAAAAGTTTGATAAACCTACTCAAAGTGGTAATGGTAATCCAGTAACATAAATATAACTGTTATAACAAATCTTCAAGAGGGGCAGAGCTCAGAGTGGTGGAAGACTCTTTGGACACGACTGATGCACCCAAAAAGAAATCCTTTAAAATCTCTGAAAATGTCAATTCAAGAATAAGATGTGATTATTGTTTCATTTACATAAATCCTGTTCAGGAGTTAGTTTCAATTAAAGTCTTGAAACACAACAATGAATAAGTGCCAGTGCTCTGACTGAGAGGTTTTGGCCCAACCTCAAACTGCTTGCTTATGCACCATACAACTTCTTTTTCCTTTATAGTTTCCCCCAAAACAAAATAATAATAATAATAATAATAATAATAATAATAATAATAGTAATAACTACAGGCTCCAGACACAATGCCACTTAAAAACATTTCTAAAATAAAATTATAATTCCTCAGACGCACTTCATATTTTCTAAAGGCACGCTGCTAAAATTGCATCAGCATGAAACATTTTGACATCAGCAAAAGCTACTTGGCCATTCGCTTAAATCAAAGCTTGTGTTTTTGACAAGCAATCAGTACATAAAATGTCCAATTACAAATTAATACTGGTTATACGCACTAACTCCACTCTGTGAAACACTAATGTAATGGCTGTAGCTCATTTGCTGGCTCATTTTCAGATTGCCCTTATATATCATGCGCATTATGCTCATGCTTACATACACAGCACTCACAGTCATTCACTCACCCTGAAGGGCCTGAGCTTTACTACCGGGCATCAATCATTGCTCCATAACGGCAGCTCATTTACTAATTAAAAATCTACCAAAAGAGAGCTAGATTGACTAAACGCTAAATTCTTAATCAGGAGTTTTTGACCAGCAACTGCAATTTATGTTGCAGTATTAGCCATGGACAGAACTAAATGTTTAGCCCAATTAATGCCACTCACACTGGGTCTTGTATTAGTCACAATATGTTCATATTCTATAGGTTTATATCTGACACCAATAAATATTCTTTGTTTTGTCACCTGTCATGCAAACAAGCCACACATATTTCAAATGAGGTGATGCCTTTGGTTATTCTCTGTGATTTATGTCAAGGTCATCTGAGTTTGTCTAAAAATAGATCTGATGCATTTGCCTACAAGCTGTGCTGAGATGGCAGTTTGCACAGATCCCATGAATCTAAATAATATGCCATGAACAGGAAGCATGTAAGCCCCTCCACATTGACATTTTGCACAATCCAAACAAACATTGTACTTGCCACCGTGTCAGCCTGTAAGTGCCTGAGCTCCACACAACACACTGAATAGACCAGAGGCTGGCTGCTTTCATCCAGATTGAGACAAGTTTCCCTTTGATGGCCGAATGTAAATGTGTCATTTATACCTGTCTTGTCTTTTATCATGATAAAGCAGTTCATACTCTGCCAAAGGGGGAGAGAGAAATGCAGGCAGGAGCTTCATTCATGGGCTGTCCTGTTTGATTCACACGCCTGTGATTCTCTATCATGCTCCTCTCAGCAGCCGTCAAGAGGCCAGTGGCGCACTGAAACAAATCTCTCATATTCAGCTTTTTGATTTCATTCTTTCTCCCTGTCGTCTCTTCTATTAGCTTATTCATTCTTCACATGTGACTGCCAGCCTGTTAAGGTCATATTAAACCAAAGCAATCCACTTTAAATGGTTATCTACGACGCGCATTAAAAAGCTCTTTGCTGCCCTTTAAATATTGTGATTGGGTTATAGGGGGTCGCTGTTTCGGAGCGCTGATCGCTCTCCCAGGAGCCTGCTTCAGAATATAAATGGAGTAATATTATAAAGGCGGGCACTCCAGAAGGACTGGGTAATGAATAGGATTCATGATCTGAGGAGGAACAGGAGGTCATGCAATGAAGTGAAATACTCTAATAACTCCAATTCAGCCCACTCAGATGATGATACATTAACTGAGGAGGGAGCCTTGGATTCTTGTTTTTTTCTCTCCCCTGTGACAGGCCACATACATTTTTACAAAGCACTGGCCAGTGGTAATAGTTGTTTAAAGTTCTCATTTTAACTTGAATGTCAAGGCCACCTACGATGACTCTTCTCAAGAGTCACATCAAATCTCTGCAAATCTTGTAATCTCCCAGCTATAAATGCATAACAGGCAGATTTATATTTCTCGTGCAATTTCATGATCTTCTACAAAACGTCTCAAGAATGACCAGATCAGACAAAAGATTACATTGAGCGAAGGCCCAGATAAAACATATTAAGATTTTAGAAGTAATCCCTTGTGATTATAATTTTTCTTTTAATCTGTGAGGAAATACATTTCTCATTGTAAGCTGTGTTTGTTTGAGGTGGACTGTTTTGCATGTGATCCCTCAGATCGGGTCAAATCTGGCATAAATATCTGCACCTGATGAACACTGTGTATTTAAGCGCACCCAGCCTGGATTAACATTAAAGCTGCTTAGTCATAACTTCATATCAGCAGCAATGTGGCCTAGGCCTGAACTCACTGTTGTTGTAAATGAGAGATGAACAATGTATTGGGAAGTATTTTTCAAAATTGTATGTTTCACAGATAATATTTTATTGACAATTAAATGCTTTGTGACTTTGGCCTGTCTAAAGTTGTACCTCCAATTGGTGCACCCCAGACACACTGGCCCACACTGCTAAAGTGCCACTGTTATATCATGCTTTAATAGAAGTCAGTGCAGCTCCTCTGTCAGTGTCTCTTGATGGAGTGTATAGGAGTGTGGGAATGAGTCGCCTTGTTGCAATCAGGTGCAGGGAAAATGGCTAATTCCACTTGTGATGACACCGGCTCGGCAAGCACAACAGTTTTCAAGCACTGACGCTGACCAGTAATGACTGAAGGAATGGATGGAGAATAGAAGAGTTCAGTGTGTATGTGGCAGACAGACAGAGAGGGGACAGAGGAGTCAGGGAAAGAGACACAAGCAAAGTATGAGAAAGAAGGAGTAAGACACAGCTGCTTCTCTACAATCACTTTTCAGCATCTACAGTCCCAGGCCAAAATGCCATTAATACAAGTGTCAGAGGAGAGAGGAGAATCAGCCACAGCCCATGGTGCTGAGTGGATCCTTTGGGGAGCATCCTGTCCAAGTGGTCCTGTCCTTTCTTTCTCCTTTTGTGAGGCTGCCTCTCTGTCCATCCTGCTCTTTTATTTTGTGTGGAAGATTAAATTGCACATGATCTCTAATGTGTCTGGTCCCTGTCTTGGCGTAGGGCTGCGACCCCAGCGCGCCTCAGATAATAGATACATCGCCTGTTTGTCTTGTGCAGAGACGCTCGTCCTCCACAGTCCAGTAACCCACCATTGTCACTCGCTCTCAAGCAATTAAGTCAAATGGTGGATAAAGCCTTGGTGCGTCCCTTCAATATTTATTACATCCTCTTTGTGAAAAGAGCTATTTAGTCGCGGTATCGAAAATGATCGCTAATGCAATTACAACTGCATTTAGAATACACATTAAGGAAATCTTCACCCTTAGAGTGGTCCTTAATGTTGCGAATCCTGGAGATAACAGATGAAAAGTTACAAAGGACCCTATATGTGTGAAAAACTAATTGCTGCTAACCCTGTGCCATCTCAACCTAAAGTCGCTCGCACCAGTCTCTTCTCATCTCTTCTAGCTCTATAGCTTTATCTTTACTCTGTTAAGGTGTGTTTTGCTCTTTGGCTGTCCATCAAACAGCACTGGCTTTGTTGTGACATTATTTCAGCCAATTTGTGTTGGAGTTTGAAGTTCACTTTACAACTCTTCTCTAAAAGTAATGATCAGAATGTTGGGGCATATGATTTTGATCAAATGTAATGAAGATAAAAATAGCAGAAACAACTCAAAGAATCCAATCAACTTTGATTTAACTACAATTGAGCGATGTAACTGAAAATTGTCTGTCTTCTGTGTACTTGACAGCCTGACACGGAGATCATATTATTTTAAATGAGAAGATATATTCACTTCCCTTTTGTTTTTGAAAAAGTTTCTAATTACTGTAGGTTATAACTAGACAAAAAATTATTTTAATAAAGAGTCAGCAAGTATTACAGCTGACTGAGGAAAGAAAAGTAGGAAAGGTCAAAACCCTAGCTTGAAGATAAGTGTTCATCAAAGTTACTTCACTTTGTTTTTGATTTTTTATAATTTTTTTGGTAAATGCTAGATGGTCACATTTTTATATAGCTCTTTTCCACTTTCAAAGTATTCCAAGTGCTTTGCCTTTGTCTTTTAATGATCAGTATATTATTGATCTTAGTTTATCTGGGAAAAAAATAAAAATAATAATTTAAAAAACAAATAAAATAAATAAATAAATAAAATAAATAAATAAATAATAATACAATTAATGTGTGTCTGGGTTTTATAGCCATAGGAAGAAAAAAGTACCTGTCTCCTTCTGTCAGCAGCTGCCCAAGTAGACAAAAGCAATCCCTGACACAGCCAAGTAGAAAGAAAGGTTCTCAAGCTATTTCATCAAACAAATATACATGTACACACACCCACTAACTATTACACTTTGGTCTCTGAAATTCCATAATGATGCTTTTGGTGCAGACTCTGGGTCGGCTGATCTCTCTTGATGTTATTATGCAGGTAGACCTCACATTTCACAGACAGTTCAACACTGCATTCTCATCATCTTCCTCATCCTCCCAGCTGCACAGACTCCTTTATGTCTGCTCCTGCACCAACTCTCAGAGACTTGGAGACTTTAGAGAGAGAAACAGTCTGCTGACAGCTTGGAGCCAGTCCTCACAGTGTCCCCCATCCTGTGTCTCTCTCCCCTTCCCTCTCTTTCTCACCCTCTCTCCCTCTCGCTCCCTCTCTCTGTCCCTGTGTCTGTCTCTAATTGACTCCACAGTTTGATAACACATGCCTGTCTGATGGGAGCCGGTCTGTCTCGCTGTTGCTCAGAGGAACGTGCCTCTTCAATAGACGATCAATTAGTCTATTAAGATAACTGTGGACATAGTGCATGTTCACCCACCCTGCCTTTAACTGCATCCAACAGGTTTTCAAACTTCAAATATGCATCGTAAAATTTTAATTTCTAAAGAAACCAGACTGTCTATCCACTTTTATATATAGTACAAGCAGAAGTTAAGTCTGGTGTGCAAAAGAGAAGCTGATATCAGACCCGTTTTTGCTTATGTGTCATTAAGATTCAGTGTCAAATATAATACTAAAGCAGGCCATACTTACAGACTTTGAGAATCAAACCAGCAGCGTCTCTCTCCCACATACAGCAGACAGTCTTATAGCACATAAAATAATGAAAACATTTCTAATCCAGGCACATATATACTTTACTCATTTACCAGTAATCAGAAATCTATGCGTGTATGTTTTCTGGTCATTATTACCCTTTTTGCATATTACAGTTCATATGAAGATGATTCATAATTGACAACCATTTGTAATTTATTTATCTATTTAACTGCTCAATTCACTATTCATTAATTAGAAAGAAGTCTGAAAATGGTAAAATTTCACACTGTTATTAGTATTATATTGAATTGTCTGATATTGACAGATGGCATGTTATTTTAGTTTTCTATGCTGCTAGTTTCTGAGCCTCCTTCAGCCTTGGCAGGTGGCTTGAATATTAATTTATTTTTGATAATTCCTCAGATTAAACCAGGGGATCCTTAAGATGCACCAGACGGATGATGAATCATATACAAAATACATCTGGCATTTCTTATCAAAATTAGTACATTTCTCTTTCAGACTCGATTCTTGCCATGCTAAGTGTTAGGGTTAATAGAAACTGAATAAAAAAATAAATAAATAAAAATACATGAAATTTGTTTCTAACCATTCATAATGAGGTGACCTAAACAACAGTTTCTTCTTGTATCCCTCACGCTCTCCTTGGGGTCACATTGACCCGAAGATTTTTTTTCCTTCTCGCTCTCTTGGAGTGGGTCAATCAGACCCAAAAATGTATTTTCTCATCTGGTGAGAATTTATTTGAAAATAGATTTTTGGGTCTGACTGACCTGCCCCAAGAGAGCGTGAAGGAAAAAAATAATATTCGGGTCAATGTGACCCCGAGGAGAGCGTGAGAATTTTAAAAGTACATTATCCATTATTACATTCAGTTATTAAATTATTAATTATAATTACATAATTACAGTTTACAGTGTTTTCTCTAGACATAAAAAAACAAAAAAACAGACGTCATTCATTTGTAACTGAAATGATCCCAACGTATTCTTCACTTAACACAGTCCTAGCATCCATTCCCCATGATGAGTTTATAAATATGTGCCACATTTCAGAGGCCAGAGTAGAGTTACTACAAACTTCTACACTACTAACTACAACTAGCATGCCAACAGTGCATTAGTGTCACTTGGTTTGTGTTTAATAATTAGATGCTGATAGTACAGTCTAATTTTGGAGAACAGCTTTTCATAATCATGTATGTACTGGGCAAAGACAATGTTTACTTTATTACATGAAAATTTGGGTAAAGAGGGACCATCTACGACAGTGACTGGGTAATACTAGATGGCATGAAGCTGAAAATCTTGAAAATCTGAAAAAAAGAAAAAGATTTGATTTGCATATCATTCACATCCATAAACCATACACATTTATTTTATGTCATATTTGCTTTGTTTTAAAGCTACCATCTGTAACTTTTTTTGATTTTTTATTATTATTTTTTTTAATCAGTAGATGCCAGTTGTGAAACCTGTTCCCTCCTCTCCTCACCTGGCCTCAGGCTCACCTGTGGTCACTATCAGACAGAAATAATGTAGATATCATCTAGTGGTGAAGTGTGAGAATACTTCAAGGGTGGGTTTGCCACTCTAATTACAGATGGAAGCTTTAAATTGCTTAACTTATTTATAATAAAATGTGGAAAACCTATCAGAACATGGAGCTGGTTTTCCACCTCTGCCCATTGAGGTATATCCAGCAATTGTTTCCTTTCGTAAGCAACTTTTATGGAGGTCGGTTGAATGGCGGTAAGGTGGGGTCAGGGGTCAATGTGCTGATGGATTGTAGGGTTGCACAGTTCCTGGTGCTGCTGACAGTCTTTATTGGCCGAGAGGATGAGCTTGTAACCCTTTATATAATTATTGTATTAAGGCCAGTGTGCCCCTGCCTGGTTGCCACTTGTCCCTGGATCAATGTGGAGATAATTTCAGAAATGAATAGTTAGCATCGACCGGGCTTTTAGTGATGGCTTATCAGGCTGCCAGACAGGTCAACGTAGATTATTGTACCCTTGTCATTTATGGCCTCTGTCATAGAATTTGTATGTTTTTGAAGTGGTCAAAGAAAGACAATTCAATTTGCAATGGATTTTGTTCTATCTGGTTTTTCCAGTCTGTGCTACACAATAAGCAATAAATCACAATGCGTGGTTTTATCTGTGTTTTCAGGCCGATGCTGCCCTGGTCTCTCAGGACCGCAGGGGGAGGACCGTGGAGAGAGGCACTTGAACTCTGCTGAGGGATTGACCAAGCTCTGGTTCAGACACACACTGACCTTCTGCACACAGTTCGTTAGGTGGGAACTTGGTGTTTGTGTTTGGAGATGCCTCCTGTGTAAAGATTTGAGAGGGACCATTGAAGTGATGTGATGTTGCATACAGGTTTTGTTAATGAAGCACATGATAGAAGAGTTACAAAGTGCTGTATTTACAGTCTGGTCTGTTGTGTGTTTATTCTTGTTTGAGAAGCTGAGCCCCCAGTGTCATGTTTGTACTTTGCCTTTGCCTTCTAAACTGTGAATGACAAGATGTATCCATCAGAGGACCAGGGCTCCATTTCAATAGCTGCTCAGGGGGAATCATTCAGAGAAATGTAATTTTCTCGCTATTGGTCAGTTTGACCTCTGACCTCAATCACTTGACATGGTTGCTATAGAAACCACTGTGAAAAAAAAGCACAAGAGTCAGATAGTATCATTTGGGCAGCTCATCCAGTACACAAAGAAAGCAGCTTGCCTTGTTGAAATCAAAAGAAACAGGAAAACCAAGCAGTGAAAGACGAGAATAATCTGGGCAAATCAGATTCACATCACATCAGACATGCGGGCTTCATTACACTGAGCGCTCCCTCATTACATAATACACATAATTATATCAACACGCCGATTTGTCATAACTGTCACACACAGTCATTTTTTCACTCGGCTGACAGATTAATTACACCCAATTATTTCAGAAGTGTTCACATACTAATTAGTCATACAGTTACACAGCGCTAATAGCAGACGGATCAAAGAAAACAAATGGCTATCATACATCATCTCATTTAACTAGTGTGAGGGATTCATTAGCACTGTGTCATTTCAAAGCCCTGGTACAGTGATACGATGAAGGATGATCAGGGACAAATGGAGGTGAGCCCAAGAGCATACATGTGTTCTAATTGTTTAACATTAAAATTTTAAAGAAAGTTAAAGTATCTAACAAATTTGGTAATAATGAATTGCAAGTAAATAAACACACCATAAAATACTTAGGTTTTCTTAGATTTTCTTTTCTTTTAGGCTAAAGGACAAATATTATGCCATTTACTGATTTGTTATAATGTTTGTTTCCTCATCACAAACATATTTGCAGCTGTGTTTTTGTTTCATTCACACATTCACACAAAATCTGCATATTTAGGCTGAGTTCTTCTCTCAAACAGAAAACACTCTGTTTCACATTATGATGTCATGTGGTAAGACATGGAGTGCTTCACTGTGTTTTTAAACTTCATCCATCCATCCATTTTCTTCCGCTTATCTGGGGCCGGGTCATGGGGGCAGCAATCCAGGCAGGGACTCCCAGACTTCCTTCACCTCAGACACGTCCTCCAGCTCCTCCGGGGGAACCCCGAGGCATTTCCAGGCCAGCCAAGAGACAGTCCCTCCAGCGTGTCCTGGGTCTTCCCAGGGGCCTCATCCCGGTGGGGGAGGAGTTCATACAACTTCACTAAACTCATTTGAATAATTTCAGATTTGGAATGGCCAACCTCCACTGAACAAAAAGGTAAAAGGTAGCTAATTTGAAAACTATCACTATCATAGCATCACAAGGTGGAACAGAGCATTTTGAGCTTTGGAGATGTAGATAGACTAATGTTAATAGGTTACTCAAAAGGGTGTATGAAACAAAACACAACTCCAGGTATGTTTTTAAGAAGGTAAAATCATTCTAACATTACTTAAAGCTCACAAGAGTTTTGCATAATATAAGACCTTCAATATGTTATTTTCCATACATCCATAAACGTGCTGTTTAATCTGATTTCATGACAGCTGACTGGACTGGAGTCACTGACCATCAAACCTTTAAACGTCAGTCAATGTGCCTTTTCCATACTCAGGCTTTTCAGGAAACCCGCCTAAAAACAAAATTACTAATTACAGAGCAATGGTGATAAACGTGCCTATATCTACTCCAAACTTAACAACCCATACAAATGACTGACCCACCACTTTATAGCCCTAAATCTTTCCTGTTTCTCAAAAAAACCCTCAAAACAAACAAAAAAACAACAACAAAAACATCGTATCATATTTTGCCTTACCTTCATGCCTTGTTGGCCTGTGTCACTTAGACAGCATGTATCCATATTGCTGACCTTTCTAATGAAAGTTGGACATTGATTTCTAAATTTGCCATTGTTGTGTGTTTTTACTGTAGCTGTGTGTCTGAAAGCTGCGGGCAACCGTTTTTAAAGTGCCTAATTCAACTCGATATGGCAGACACACTCACTCTTCATTTAAACAAACAAAGCAGCACATAATGATCGGGCATGCCATCATGGCCGATTGATTTGATCTGGTCCAAGGCGCTGTAGATTTATTTTCTTTTTTGCCCATATAAGAGCGTGTCATGGCCTCAGTATGCATTAGGAGGCTGCTGTGTGAGCATGTGCTGTGGCCTTATCCAAACAAATGGAGGCAGTTTGGGCCCAAGAGCCTGCAGCGCTGCCCGTCCTTTAATTGCCATTTACATACTGGAGAAATCATTAATTTCTAATTCCTTCCATTATTTGTCACCCCTCACCCCCCTCACTGCCCCATCAGCCTGTCAACCTCACTCTGTCTGACGCTTGTGTCAATGCCACAGCTGAGCAGTGATGTCCAAAAGGGATCCATGAACAAGTGACCACTGTCGAATTAAATATAGGGTTTTAGTCACTATTCTGCTCATTACAAAAAAAGACTTTTCATTATTGCACACATTTGTTATATCAGTGTAAACTCCTGTCCTAATCATATCTCAACAGCCCAAAAAACAGTTTCACATATCTAACTGAATGCAATATAAGTAATTATAATTGAAAAAGTTGCCCTAACAATGCACCTGACATGTCAGTGTAAAATAATCTAACAGGCATATTGTTTATGATAATGCAGTTGCCATTCTAATAAATTTCACCACTTAAGTGTTGGTCAAAGAGGATTATCGAGCTTTATGATGCAGCCCCTGAAATATCAATAGTAGTGACACAGTTTTTTTTTTGTTTTTTTTTTTCACTCTGCTCTTTTGTTTGGCTGTAAATGACCTGCATCAAATCCATTGACCACAAAAGCCATTAACGAGGGACACATTGGATGAGTTTCATGATTTAAACATAAAAACACTACTCTCTCACACACAGAGCGTAGGCTGCACAACAAATGATGCATGTTTACCACAATCACCCATAACATTATGGTCACTTGTCTAATTTGAGTTTATTGACCAGCAAACCTAGTACCCTCACACCTTAACATGATAAGAATCAGTTTAATTTTGATTTCTAAAGTTAGATGTCAAAAATTCAGAAAAAAATCCCCCTATTCGTTATTCTAGTACCATAACAGACCAGGATATCTACACCTACAGCATCAAAATTTGGCCACTTCTGTCTTGACCAGCATGGCCATTCTTATAAAAATCTGAATTCTGGCTTGCTAGACAAACGGTCTGCCAACTCTAAAGCTACATTCTTCTTTCTTCTAACATAAAAAGTTAAAAAGAATGAGATAATATGCATTCTCAATAAGTACTAGTGATGATTCACCCACTGACATTGACATTTTGATCCCCTTTTCCCACCATGCATATTGTGGTTGTGTCCTTGAGCAAGACTCTTACCTTTCTTGCTTCCAGTGTATACTGATGTGTGAACATAAATTAATAGTTCCTTTTAATGTGAATAACTTTGAGTACATACCAAAGAAACACTAAATAAATCCAACAATTTATAATGATTTATTTGTGGTCATAATGCTATGCACTATAGTGTGGCCTGAATCAGATCGTTGCATGGAGATGTTGGGCTTGTCGCTGCCATCTAAAGCTCAAGTCTTGCAATTACCGTCTGATCATTGCCACAAGCCAGATAATAATTAGAGGCTGACAAAATTCAGTGCCAGAGAGGAGGACTATTGATTTCCCCATGTTCTCTGTCTTTGGGAGGATCAAGCAAATAAGACATGAAATTTACTGTCTTCATAAAAGTTTTACTAAATCAGGCCATTGGAAAGGCTTATCGACAGTTTTTTCATTACCATACATAGTGTTCTCTAAAGCGTTTTGGATTATTAGCAATAAAAGGTCAGCTTTCTCCTTTGTGTCTTTCATGCACCAATAAATAATGGCTCCTTTGGAATTTTCTGGGGTAATTTTAATCACCCAGTCGCACATATAACCCGGGCGAGGTTATAACGGGATTACTTTCCAATTTAACATTGACAAAGACTGCCTTAAGCTGAGAAATACACATATGAAGGTGTGCAATAAGAAACGGTGCTATAGACAATGCTGAAGGCAAAGCAAAGGAAGAGGCAGTAGTGCTTCTTATTAAGACCATGAATCAAAATTTAGTATAAAACCTAAAAAAAAGTATTTAAATTTGGGACATTAAAGGTGCACTGTGTAACTTTATGGTTGGGGGTCTGTCACCTGCTTGTTTCTATGGATATATCACTCCTCTGCCTGGAATGTTTGACAGTGTGACAGCTTTACTTTACATTTATTCAATTACAGGTGGTTTAATAGCTCAAAAATACCTAGAAAAACACATATTATGACTGTGATCAGGGTTCCCTCTCCACAGATCTGACCTGTAACTTGGTCTGGTTTGGTCTCCATGAAGATAGAAAGGTTTAATACAGACCCTCCACCAGAAAAGTTACACAGTGGACCTTTAAAAGACATATGTATGTAGAAAGATACAATTCTGGCAAAACTTGTTTTTTAATGTTCCTGAAACAACTCTCTGAAGGTGTTTGTGCTCTCAGGACTGGCAAAGGATGTCTACTGGTTGCTAACCTCTCAATAAATATAGGCTAATTATTGGTACATCTGATTAGAGATAGACCGAATTATTTTTGTCTTTCCAGAATAAGAAATACATTCAAAATCGTAATATAAAATACAAATCAAAACATAACACCAACATCACACAAAATGTGACTACACTGATCTTTAGGGTAAAAGGTTCTAGGGGTGAATTTGTACAAAATTTTATTTACAGAATTTGGGGAAAATAATCAAAATTGTACCTACGTATTGGCCCCAAAATATCAGCAGAGCTGGTTGCTCTGTATTCTAAACAATCACATCGGACATGAAAAAAGCCCATATCAGTCTATCTCTACATATGATAATCTTATATTTAGCCTCTTTAAGATCAGCCATTATGTTAATATCATGATAAAATTACTGGCCAAACTTCTCTAAAGAGGTTATATATTCACCGGAAGAGAATGAGAATTGACACGGTGAACGCAGACAGGAGTCAAAAGGCGTTGGATTTGAGTGGGGAGAGACGTGCGGCTAAAGCCCAGGGGCTCATTTCCTCTTCACGATGGACAGACTATTAACTTTTTGATTGGCAGTGAGGCTGACGCTGCCTGTTCATCATTGAGCTTTGTCGATTCCTCAGCATCTGGAAACAGCACATAAATTCCAAGAGTATGAAGACTGCATCTCCAGCATCCTCCAAATGAGCCTCAGCATTGCAAGGTCATAAAAAACACTGGTGCGCTGGCGAAAAGTCACAGAAACAAATGACTTCTGTGGACGTGAAGACGCTGTGTTGACAGTCTTCAACAAAGCGAAGACAAACCGTAGATTGCCTTAATGTAAAGAACGCGCCTGAAGTGAATTTGACAGTGCTGGACAAAGAACTCAAATAGAAGTACTACAGTTTCAGAAGGATTTGCATAAAATTGTTGACTAATTTTTTACAGTGTTGATGGTTTTCACAATCTAGAATGTGATGATGTCTTACTGTCAGGTGGGGGCAAAAGCCAGTTTAGTTTTCTATATTCATTACATGATATTTTCATAAGAAATTAAGAAACATTCAAGAACTCACTGTATTATATTATAACAAATATCAGCAATTTTCATTTTAGTTGTCTGTATTAATGGTCCTATATTAGACTCTTGACTCTAGACAGACCTTTGTGAGCATAAGCTTAATCTTAAAACATGTTAAAATGCTGTTACCTCCTCAAAAACATACCTGGAGTTGTGTTTGGTTTCATTCACACATGTTTGAGTAAACCTGGTTTATTAATCTTGCTAAATCTCTAAAGATCAAAATGCTTTGTTCTACCTTGTGATGCCAGATGTTTGTAGTTTTCAGGTTAACAGCTACCTTTTACCTTTTGTTCACAGAGGGGCAATTTCAGGCCTGAAATCATCCAAATAATTCTAATGAAGGTGTGTGGAGTTTAAAAGCACAGTGGATCACTTCCTGTATTAACACCTGACATGACCAGGTGAAACAGAATGATTTCTGTTTGAGAGAAGAGCTCTGCCTAAATATGCACAGTTTGTGTTAAAACATATAAATGAAACAAAACAAAACTCCACGTATGCCTTTGAAGAGGAAACAGCATTATAACAAAGAGAAGAAAATAGCATAATATACAAAGTCCCTAATATTATTGGCCTATAGAATGTGGTGATCCCATCTAAAACTCAGAGTCATACAGCAAAGAAGTAATTTTTCAGTAAACACAACTTACTTACTTAAAACTAATGGCAACACTTACAGTAGAATATTTAAACGATCGAACTTTCCAACTTTATCCCAGTCTTTAATTACTTGTTAGTGTTTATAGGGAAGAAATATGGGCGCTCGGGTTTATGGTAGGGCCAGTGTAAAAAGGGCTGACCTGTTTTATCTTGCCCTTACACACGCATCAGTGTAATGATGACAAAACGGGATGTTAACTAATGATTAGTAGAAATGGTTGCAGTTAATTAGTTGGTCCTTCGTTTATCGTTCCATTTGCACATTTTGGGGAGGAATCGTTATTAATTAGGGCCATCATGCCGAAAGGGGTGAGGTGGAAACCCTACAGCCAAGTTAATCAGCCCGCAATGAGAGCTCCATTATCCTGCCCCGTCCCGTTGGCCTGTGATCTATTAGTATTATCTAAAAGCTGCACCACGATCAGCGGCATGGAGCAAAAAAAAATCAAAGAGCTATAAACTGGACAGGAGCTTTGATTGGCCCACTTCTTGGGTCACTGGTTAAAGCACATGATATTGTGTGGCAGTTTGTGTCAAGGCATGATTTACTGGAGATTGCTATCAAATCTAACCATATGGCATTTGGCCTTTTTGTAGACACTTTTGGGGCAATGTGAGATGCCTTAAATTAAATGGAGGTTGACCATGAATAGCCAAGTTAAAGGTGCACTTGGTAACTTTTTTGGTGGAGGGTCTGCTATCTCTTGCAAATGTTATAACAAAATAGATTAAAACCCCACATTTTGTGCAATAGAAACACCCATAATGAGTAAATGCAAGATGGATGTGTTTAATGTCATACCATGGAACATTCCATGCAAAGCAATGACATCTCTATAGAGACAAGTAGTGGACACTCCTCCAGAAAAGTTGCGCAGTGCACCTTTAAAATTAAAATGGTGAAATAAATACATTTACTGTAAGTCATATATCATTAGCCATAATTTACACTTTTACATTGATTTGTAAGATCTTAATAACTCACTTTTCGTAGTCTTCAAATTAGAGATGCCAAAGCTGTAATTGCACAGTGGTCAAAGTTCTTATTATGTTTGTATTTAATCATTTTTAAACAGAGGAAAAGTTAAAAATATTATGGACTTTTGACAACTCCCAAAATACTGAAAATATATTAATTGTGAATATGTGATATAATATATGTGACTCTTGTGAGCTTTAATCCATGTTAAATGTTGAATTGTGTTTTGTTTCATTCACACATGTTTGAGTAATCCTGCATTATTAGTCTGTCAACATCTCCAAAGCTCAAAATGCTCTCTACCACCTTGTGATGTCATGAATAAATTAAATGAAGTTTTCTAGTTTACCTTTAACTAGAAAACATTAGTTCATTAGAGATCAGCTGAAATCATTCAGATGATTCTAATGAAGATGTATGGTGCTTAAAAACACAGTGGAGCGCTTCCTGTATTACCAGATGACATCACAAGGTGGAATGGAGTGTTTTCTGTTTGAGAGAAGGACCCAAAATTTGCAAGGTTTATGTGCAAAAGGTGTGAACACAACTCCAGATGTTTTTGACTAGATGTAGACTGAAAAATAATTTAATGTGGAGTAACAAATTCCTTAAATAATCTGACTTCTTAAACTGTATCTAATCTATTTTTGTGCAGTAAAAACATATTTTCATCAGTACCCCGTCATTGATTAACTGCTTTACCCTCTGTCCAACAATGCTTTAAATGAATATGACATTGCTCCATCAGACTCTCCATCCTAAAACACTTTGAGACTTGTCTGTTTCTAAGTGTGCAGTGTTGCAGATATATGAAAGAATGCAAATGCAGCCCACTATGAGCTGATTATGCTTTAGCACCATGAAATACCAAGCACATTCATTACAAATAACTAGGGACTGGGCACCAAAGCGTAAAGAAGGAAATCAATGCATTTACTAAGCTTATTTCATGTAAATGAGCAGAGGCAAAGTGATATGGTTAGGACAAGGTTACAGAAAGAACAAACGAAAGGAACAGAGGAGAGAGGTCCAGTGTCCCTGAAACAAATCGATGCAATAAACTTGAGAAATGATTTAGATAAAGCTGATATGAACATTGAAATAAACAAATAACCTTAAAGGAAATCAATCATATAATTTAAAGAGTAAACAGCTTGAACTGGGGTGATCTCCCTCAAGAATTAACCAAATGGAGGATTTTTAATTTCATCATTGATATTATGCCAGACTTGGGAGATTTTGCAGATGGTTGCAACCAGGAGGAGGGGAGGAAAAATCAATTGAGTCTAGTTCTGCGGTCTTAAGAGATGTTAGATATTTACAGCATTGGAGGTATATGGACCCTTGTATAAATTTACATTTTAAGAGATAAAAGACCTCTGTATTTTATCTTGTTATTGATAATAGAAACTGTCGGGTCTTATCCTGTCCCATCTCAGAGAAGCCTGGCTGTCGTTCTAGCTCCGTATACGGCTTGATGCAGAGGCGATGTGCATGATAGTGAGAAGACAGAGCAGTGGTCCGAGGCAATTTCAACCCTTTATTTTCTTGATACACAAAAGGCATTGGCTTTGTGTGCGCTTGTATGTGTGCTTTTTCTTTTTCTTCTTTCTATCCGCCTCCAATCCTGCGTCCATGTCAAGCCAATCCAGGTTGCATAATTGCATCAGAGGGGCCTGAAAAAACTATAGGGCTTCGCAATTTAAGGCCAGAGGATGAGAAGAAGAAGAGAGTTAGGTATAGCAGCAAGGAAAGGAGACGCAGACAGGTTCATTTGCGCTACACACCGGGACAGAGAGGTTAAGACGTAGTGACAAGAGACAAAGTAAATGTATATGTAAATGCAAGAGGTTGTTATCACTCCTAAAACACTCCTATGCACCCACTGAGGGCTAAATTATATTTGGGGGCCCACATAAAATCCAATAGTCCCAACTGTGACCTGCTGCTATGTAAATGGTTTAGGTAATTCTCTAAAACAGTGCACTGGTGGCCGGACGGAGGGAGCAATGAACAGCAAAGTGTTTACATGATTTGAATGATTTAGGACTACTTGCCGCCATCACTTTAATAGACTCTAGTGTGCTGGCACAGACTTCCAGGTTAGTGCTTGCTTCCCCTGCCTGTTCACAAGCTGCTTTTCTGCTCACACAAGCACCAGAGGGAATAGGAAAAGGTGTCCTGTTCTTTGTGAATTTGGTTATCTGTGTATAGTAGGTAATAAAATGGGCAAAGCAACTTAAATATGATTACAAAAAACATGACCTATCATTTATGTTGGAAATTAAATTGTTTGTGGTTTTGTCATGGGCACAAATACTGTATGAATATTAAGCAGTGATGTTGTGTAATTTTATAGGACTGGTATCATTAAATTACCCTAGAGGCCAATGGAAGAAATCTATCCCATATATCAATGAGAAATCCACTTTTATTATCTTCCAGTCTCAGTGATTGAAAAAAAATAATAATTTTAATTTAGATAATATCAACTTCAGTGTTTTTTCTTAATTTCTGATGAATTCACTCTCTGGCCATAGTAAAATGTCTGTGTCCTCATAATTCAAATCTGTTTGTTTCAGCCTCAGGTTGCAGGTTTGCTATAAATATTCTTTGCACATTTTAGTGATCTGCTTGTTTCGCTATCAAAAAAAAAAAAAAAAAAAGTAGTTTTTTCCCTGTCACATTGATTATTTTAATTTCAGGTATTCCTCCATTTATGTTAAAAGCAGGTAAACCCATTGTAAAATGACACTCAGAGCCTATAGCATAGCATTAGTAGTTGTGCCTCATTTGGTTTGCCCCCTGCACAGCCTCTCTCTTTCCCCTCCGATTGCCTGCTGTTAAAAGAGGTGTATCCAGCCTCCCCTTGTCCACTTTAATTTTTAATTACCATCTTCCGCTCACCTTTGTTATAGTCATGACACACTGGCGTTAAGCCTTGTATAGCAGAAGAGGGGGGAGGGGAGGGCTTGTTCTACCAAACGGAGAGTGGCTAGATTCACTTCTCTAATTATGCAGCAGACATGCTCGGGGCTGAACTGTGGCGCAGACATGCTGCCTCTGACATGAGATCAGGGCCCCGGGGTGGGCGCTGGGGCCGCTGTGTAAAACACGGCTTTGAGATGGACAGGCCAGAGAAAAAGACATATAAAGTCTGCCAATTCAAAAACAAAGAGAAAGCATTTAACTTATCTTCTAATATAGAGACACTCAGCAGTTTGTGAGATCTTTCCTGTTTAATAATATTCACGCTTTTTTCTCTTAAATATGTGAAAGTTCTGATAAAGCCTTTAGTAGGGTGCTTTCAGGTCCAGACTAGAATGAGTTTCCTCCTTGTTATTCAAATAATGTATAAAATTCTGCTCCTAGAGGTCACTATAGTTAACATCATTTACCATGAATATGCACAAGGCTTGTTTGAACCTGAATTAATGAATACATCTTTGTTAGCATGTATAATTGATATGAATTGATCCTTGTCTTGCTCCACAAACCTTCCTCTTGGTTAGTTTGCATACATGCAGTTTGGTCAGGACAGCTAGGGAGAGCAGGGAGCTGTTGCCAGCCCATTAGTGCCAGTCAGTTTGATGGAGACCGTAATAGATGGTCAGCTGTTTTCAGAGTGGCCACTAAAGCTTTGTTAATTGTCATAAGAAGTTCAAATTGATTATAGAGGTGCATTAGGGCATACAGGGGGATTGATCATTTTGTCCTAAAAAGTCTGTAATGAATGAGCTGTTGTAACACTTTATTTATTGAATTCATTAATGGATGTGATGTCAGTGACTGTGCATGAGACGCAGGAACAGCACATGCAGTGTACAGCACTATACATGATTGGACTAAAAAACATGCAAAAAGCCATATTTCATATTCATTCATGAATGGAGTTTTTTGTTCACTATTGCATGTTACATGTTTTAGGATGATGAAAGAGACCTGGAGGAAATCGACAGAAATGCAGGAGCATGCAGACTTTCACCGACCCTCATAGTGAAGCCAGTCTCACGTCAAGAGGTAACCACTCTACTCTTCATTACTCTTTGTGAGAGTGGTACAGTTTCTACTGTATACTGTATTTGTATAGCAGAAAATAATGCACATTTCATATGCATGTATTTGCAGACTGGATAATACAGCAGGCATAAACCACATACTCTATAACATACACACACTTAACCAGCAGTAGCACTCAGAGCAGCTTATGCCATTAACAAGATTACATCCAAAACCATAAAGGGATGTTGTAACGGCATAAACATAAGCTTGTTGACATGGCTGTGACTAGATAATAGCCACAGGAAAGCACTGGTTTAACCTCTTAGTCAAAGTAGACAATGATCTGCTTTGAAATCACTGATCCCACTGTTCACGCTTAGAGAGGTTTAACATCTGTAACAAAAGCATAGAAAATCAAATGATATCACACACATCCAGCAGACTCCATTTTATCTATGTCCTGCAAAAACGATTATTACAGTTTCATTGTAAAATTGAAACACCTGGTGAACATACCCTTTTCCCAAGGCACTACTATTCATGCATACCTAAAATATTGTGTAACAATCACTTGTTAAGTCGATTTTCAATACAAATTTCAAGAAAGTGTGTATGAAATGATAATACAACTGAATTGTTTAACTTCAAGGATGAGTACTTTATGTCACAGATATACTAGTTCTCTTTACTGACTTCTTGTCTTTAGAGCTCTCTTCATCCATATTGCTTTACAGATTTTGAAATATCGAACATCATTCTCATCAAAAGTCAATTTATCATTGGCCATTTTATTGAGAAACTAACCACTGCCAGCGAAGCTTTTAAACTCTTTGGTGAAATTGGAGAAATAGCTCAATTAAAACATTACAGGGATGATTCTATAACATTTCTCATCAATAAAAAGTAAAAAACAAAAAAAGTTGTTTTTAGCTAAAGTGATTACATATTTTCAAAATGGACACCCCTAAGGGACATAAAGAATTATTTGGCCAACTATAACTTTTATTATTTTTGATGTATTAAAAGTGTTGAAATAACTATTTTGTCAACTGGGTAATGGGTAATTGGCACGTCGTATTGAAATGTTCACAAAGTGTGACATTTAAGATACCACGTTTGTTTGAAAGGTTTTCTGTCCCTTTGTCACTGGCTGTAGTGTTTTTGGTGATGGATTTAAAACGTTGTATTCTGAGCTGTTTAATGATTAGTAATAAGCATTTTAATGTTTACCATGACTGATACCTATATTCATGCATTACTTACACATATCAGTTGTTTTATTTGAGTGACGCTTTCTACAATTTATTATGCAAAACAAGTCAATATTTAAGGAATTATGACCCAAAAAAGATCAGCTATGTAATGTTACCTAGTTGACACTCAACTGTCTATTACAATGATTATTTTTCACATGTTTGTTGACATCTACCATCTGTTAATGAAAAAAGCTTTGACACTTTGGATAATGCAAGAAAAAATTATGTGTCTTACTTCAAAAGCCTAAAAACAAATCAAGACTAAATCTCAACAATGTCCGCTAGGTAACACTGGTATAATGGAGTTTATAGAAATCGTTACCCAGTTAATGTTTTACCCAGTTCACATTTATTTTTTACAGTCTTAGAAATGATTTCATCAGTATACACCTTTATCACTTAGACATTAAAGCTGGGCCTCCTGAGCCGCCTCAACCTGCTCTTCTGGACATACCACACCATAATAACTCTCTTTCACCCATGTCGTACAATCCTATTTGTATGCCCGTGCGTTTCCTCCTTCCACAGCCCCATGCTCGGATGCTCTATTAATCTTTCTATATGAACAGTTACTGGCGTTGATGAAATTGGGCCCAATGAGGCGAACCTCCCGTGGCCCAGGATAGGCCCCATTCATCTTGATTTGATCCGCGCTGACACTGGAGCACTGTGATGACAGAGGTTAAGTCAGTGAGTGGCCGCTTGGCTTCTTGTTTGCTCTTTCAACTCGCCACCTCTAACCGGCCCATAGAGAGGCGCAGGGGGACCAATGTCGATTTTATGGGGGCACAAACTGGAACATCCGATAACTCCCACACAGATGATTTCACCCCCTGTCACCAACCGCCTCACCTCAAACAAATATATACAACGGCCTGATAGTGTGTGACTTCAGCAGATTACAGCGAGATGGAGACTCACTGACAAGCGCCACCACCGTTCAACCACCAATTTCACACTGTCATTTTGGGATTATTTCATTACCCACCATGAGCCCTGACTGAAAACCATTTTGGACACAAGAGGAAAAGTGGAGTTTTAAAGTGAGAGGTGGCAGTAATTGAGAGAAACTTATTATTGAATAACTTTTAAAGCGAGTAGATGTCAAAAGTACGTGAAGCATGCTCTGAGTGTAAAGAAGGATGCTCTATGGTATGGAGATTAATACAGACTTTTATAGGACCTGCATCATAAATTATCATTGTGTTGGTTTAAAACATAGTGTTTTCACGATGCAGTCACAAATACTTGATACTAGGAATAGACTCAATACTCAATACCAATTCCAACACCTTGATGATAATTAAAAACAGGCAATAGAATGTGATTTTCAACTTTCTTTTATACTGTATTACCCTGTGCCCTTATATCTGTATAATCCTTCAGTTTTCCAGATAGGTTCCATAATGGTCCATGGGTGTATCCTAGTTTATGTGGTCTTATTCTTGTTCTAAAACAGCTCATGATCATTCTAAAGCTCTTCAAGACATTTCTGTGCTGTGGCTTTTTTTTAGTAATGGTACCTGCTCAAATGAGTATCTAGCTTCAGTACAAGTTTTAGTATTGATTAGTATCAGATTTTTGCTACTTTTGACAACCCAAACAAACATTTTGGATCAATCATGCAAATTGATTTCTTCCATCTTTCATTTTAATGTGTATATTTATATCTTTGCAAACATTCCCTGTATTGTTATATGCCCTATAGTGAACCTGTTAGTGGCAATTGACACACAAACCACATCATTCCTTCACAGACCCAAACCCATTGCTCTGTGTATCTACTAGACTGTCTTACTTGGACTGGAAGGCTTGTCGTGTGGCTCCGTTGTTTATTTGTGATCTGCTATCCATGTTTAAGTCATTAGCCTTGTAGCAGGAGCCAGGCCTGGTGATACCAAATTGTCTGTTTCCATGCTCCATCAGAGGCAGAGACAAGCCATCCAAGCAGACCTACAGCGTGTCTATGATGTCAGTACACACCAGCGCAGTCTTGTAGCACTCCGCCTGCAGCACCTCTCAGCCCAGAGAGGTGCGGCTTATGTTACACTCTGATTCCAGGCAGACGGTCCCAGACAGGAAGTATCGCCACATTAGCACCATTAGATTAATTAACAATGTTTAATTTCTAAAATGGAACAGTGGACAGAGACATGACTCACTGGTTGCTATTTCCGTGCTATATTTAAATTTATAAAAGGATAGGTTTTTACTGCAACGTGATCCTAAGCTCATTTTGAGTGCATGCAACAATCTGGCTCATTATAAAAACTGCTAATGCAATGAGGTGCTTGAATGATTGCGCTGGAAGGAACACAAAGGCTGGAGATTACAGATAATCTGCAGAATCATGCGTGTTGACATACAAAGCATTTTTATTCTTGCTTTGTGCAGACATAATCGCCCCATCGCGTCGTCATACAAAGCCAATGTTAAGAAGCATTGGTTATGCTTCTCAATTCATCCTTTTTACTAAACCACAATTGTTAATTGTTCCATTGCTATCATTCTGTTTTCCTGTTTTCAATAGCGGTGAATCACACCAGTAAGAGCTGTTGGCTGCAGATGCTGCCTTGTTAAATGCCAGAACACACACAAACACATCTGTGACAATACGGGTATACATGGACTACTGGTATATTGTTAGCTCGCAGTCGGGGAGGTGTACAGTAAACCGCTTAGACGGAGAGATTTAACTGCCGGTATGCCCGTACAGCTCGAATCAGCAGGAGGTACGACAGCGCGAGGGGGGTCTCATTTGTAAGAGTTATCAAAAGTGTTCACATGAGAACATTTATTTAGCATCTCTCAACACTAAGCCTTTGTTGTAAAGAGTTTTTTTTTTTTTTAAATAATGTCTTTAAAACATTTGGAGGGCACATGCTAAAAATGTGTAGTTTTTATTCAATTGATATCTAAGTGCAAGGAACTGGCTACTTTTGTTTAACCAAAAATTCAGTAAGAACATATTAAACTCCTTTTTAACTCCAAATGATATAATATCTATCCATCCTTACTAACAAAGAGATGCTCGTAAGGTAACTGTGAACATTGTTTTAGGAAGGATCCATTATTTTACTGTTTTTTAATATTTTTTTGTTCACAAGTGTTTGCATGGAGGAGTACTTTGGATGAACCTCTGATGATGTCTGTCCATTCTGACTCATTTGATAATGGTTTTCTTCTTCCCAGGAGTTACAGCCTACCCCTGCAACTATGTACTATGGCTGGTTAGTTGTAAGGTTGAGGCTTAGTTGGCCATCTCATTCACACAGTGGAAATATATAGTCACCACTTGGCCCATACAGGACATTTCTGTATTCTGTATTTCTTTGGGTGGGTGCTTCAAGCTAAAAAAAAAAAACAAAGCAAAAAAAAAAAAAAATGGACATGTAGACTCCAGTCAGTATCCAACACTTTAATCTAATATGTTGTATATGCCTTAGACTTATCATTAGCATTTCTACAATTCTGTTATCACTATTATTGCCTTTTTGCTCATTTCCACATTTTAAGCTGTTAGTACGGCAGTGACACATTGCATCTGTAAGGCAATTATTTCCCTGTTGGTGTGTGTGCCATGAAGTGACACAGGGCCAGAACATGCTTTGGTAAGAGCGCTGTGTTGGGGAAACCTGGCCCTCTGAGGTTTGTTGTTCTGACTGCACTGGGCCAGATGGGGATAATGGAATGTCATTCTGTCAGCTCCTGGGCTGATTAGGGAGTGTTTGTTATTTATTGATTGTCTTTCATGGTGAATTATCTATGCACAGGTCAGTGCCAGCGTTTTATTCCTGCAGCTCTGATGGCCAGCTATTCCCATCCTCACACAAAATCAATGCGTACAAATAAAATGGAATTTAGAAAAAATAGGGGGAAATTAGCAAACATCTCGGCCCGGCTGGTGTCATGCATATGTTAGCGGTGATTGCACGCAGCTTGACATGAGCCCTGCATTTCCATGAAAGTGCATTCTGGCCAAGTATTCACTTTTAACACTCATGTTTTAGCAGTCATGTCTCATTATCATCTCGCTTTGTCTTGTGTACCTTCCACTTCTAATTCCTGAAATAGTATAAGCAAGAATAGGTGAAGATTTAAGATTTGGACAAATTCTTGTCAACACTGAATGTCAATGTCAAACTGAATGCTTCTAACCTGACTATCTTAATCATTTGTGGCATAAGACCCATGGAGAATGAGATATTGTCTGCTTTTAGGTTAGATGGAGTTTTTTTCTGTTTTGTTTCAGATGAATCTTTTCAAGGACTCTAGAAGTCACAGCACCTTAACTTGCAGAATGACCACATGTTATTGCCCTGCGGCCACAATCTACTGCCCCAGTCTTCATTTATTTAGTTCATTTCTCATTGAGAGACCACTATTTATGGGGCTGGAGAGTCAACACCTGTCAGGCAGCCTCTCTCTCCTCACAGCCTTTCTCTGCTCCGCC
Source organism: Boleophthalmus pectinirostris (assembly GCF_026225935.1). Taxonomy (NCBI): domain Eukaryota; kingdom Metazoa; phylum Chordata; class Actinopteri; order Gobiiformes; family Gobiidae; genus Boleophthalmus; species Boleophthalmus pectinirostris. The sequence continues at coordinate 20,427,530 of NW_026571447.1, read as the reverse complement.
TGCCGTCCTGTGTTGTCACTGATGTTTGTGTGCTTGAGATGGATGCAGCTCTCTTTATTAGATAGCATCAGTCTTTTGTCAGAGCAGTAGAATTGCACAGTGGTGGCTGTCTGCGCTGCGCTCGGGGTTTTACTTTAGCCCTGCGTGGCTGATGGCTCACAGGCTTTTTGTTTAACCTGGCGCTAGTGTGATGGGGCCCACTTGGTCTCGTCATCCGGAGCATAAAAGGCGTCTGCGTTGGGCCTTCTTCTCACCAAACGGCTGTCTGAGCCACATTGACTTTCTGTCAACGCCTACACGCTTATTGTTTGTGAGTTTGATTAAAAAAGGGAAAAAAAGGAAGACCAAAATGCAATTACTCAAGTTGGAGGAAACTGAATGCAGACCTCATAGCGATAATCACAGACTAATGTGACATTCCTCCATCACCACAGCAACCAGAGAAAAGACTCAGCCACAGAAAGTCTTCGTAAGAGTAAAACGTGTACATTTCACTAAAGTCTTTTTCTTTAGAGAAGTGAAATGCTTTGTGGTGCAGTAACTGATTTTTATGAAGCATCACAGCTGCATCTGTTGCACTTTGCATCTATTAAACTAGCTTCAACTATGTTTCTAAGTGTGCATCTGGACAGTAAAAGGACTGCAACTTGCTAAGTGCCCAACACGCTACACTAAAGGAAAGTCACCTATTTGCATTACAGGAAAATACCACAGAAAAAAGTGTTATTTAGACACACATTCACATCCCCACAGTTAATGCGGGTGGTATATCTGTGCGTGGTGCGTCTCTTAATTCAGCCGACTAAACAGCTTCCAGATGTACCAGCTTCCTGTTGGCCCCGCCCAGTCCAGATGCCAGCTCTGCCAGCAGATCGGCCTCAAATTGGGCACATTTGAACAATCATTTAGTTGCCATCCTCCAGTCGGAACTTTTATGAATAAAGCCTTTTTATCTGTGTATCTTTGATTGGGGCGGCGGGGCATAATGGGTAAGTCATGTCAGACAGTAGAGGATGCTAGTCGGTGATCACATGGGGGAGGGAGGTGTTGTTTTTAATGTGTGTACAGTGGAAGGAAACCGGTGATAGAAGAGAAAGGACATCCTCTGTTATAAGTGTTTCCAGGTTATACACCCTCTGTCTTTGGTTCAGCATGTTGCCCTTAGCCACAAACTCCACAATCTTCTACAATCCTTGGATGCTTTAAATCAGCCGTACACTGTTGTCTATTATCTCTGACTTAAGGTTTCTAATTATATTTCTGGTGGTTTGGTAAATACGTCCATTGGGTAAAATAGAGATGTTAGCGTGGATGTGGGTTTTCCATAATCCTACCTTTAGCTCATTATGTGGTCATTCAGTCTGGTTATGAGACGGTAAACTTTGATCTACGTGAAACTCACTTCAAAATAAATTCACCAATATGGTAACAAAGCCTCTGTAAGCAACTTTTACTAAATTCCTCAAATGTAGATAAAAGTTTGGACTCGTCAACATTAAATACATTGAATACTGAAATTGTTGTTTTTGTGGCTGGTGTGTGTATTAGTAGTTCACCACCATCTAGTTGAGAATAAATAAATAATGCAATACAATGCAACTTTGATTTCCCCCAAAACACTGTTTAGACTGGTGCTTTGTTGTTCTTGCTATCTACCACACATAAATGACTTTTTTCAACCCACACTTTGTGAAACCAACAATCAAACTTGAAAAGTACATGTTAAAATATATATTACACTTTGTTTATATGAAAAAGTTTCAACAGTTGTTGTGCATATGTTTTGTGTTGTCATCTTTTACCCACAAATTAGCTTGTCACTGCAAATTACCATGTGCCATCCTTTATTCAAGTGATTCTCCTGCTTTTCAAATGCTAAGTAACCCTGACACCCAACTGATCCGTATGACTTCTGTCAAAATGCTCTATGGGCTTATTTACGTCACATCAGAGCCCAGGCAGGCCGAAAAATGAGATGAATGTTTTTATCTCTTCAGCGTTGGATGGCAGTGACTCAGGTCAGATCCTGATTCTCATTTTAAATATGGCCGCCCTCAGCCCGAGCGGCGACTGAGCGTCACTTTCCATTTTGGCCTGCTGTGAAACGCTGACATGCTCAAAGACATATAGGATTCCATTATTTTCATTCATATGAGGGTGCCACACTCGATTCTAGCAAAGCTGTCAATGCAAACCTGGAGCCCCTCCCCACAGCCTTACACCGGGACACTGGAGTTTTCTCTTGTGCTTATTTATGCATTACATATGAGTTATCTTTTGCTTAATCACATTAGGGGGTATCTGTGGATTTTAATGGTAAGCATTGCTCCCACACAGCCAGAATGTCCTGTGTTTTGTTTCCTGGGCTGTCATGTTTGGAGTTTGCACTTTCTCATTGTGTCAGCCATTAAAATGATCATAATTTGTATTTTGTTAATTGCAGTCTGAAGTATATATTGTCTTAAATATAACTATAACAAACCTTATGAGATCAAAAATGGTAAAGCTTGAATAACACTTTCAGATTTTCATTAAATATCCAATTTATTCGTAAATATTATTTTTCTACAAGCTTTCTGTCTGTCACTTTATTCCAGTCTTTATTTGGCTAAAAATATATCTTAAAAATCATTGTGCAATAAGAAAAATTATTTGAGTAGTTGACTAACTGAAAAAAATAATCACTACCTTGTCGACTATCATAATAAGTTAGTTGCAGCCGTACACAAGTGAGTCATGAGAACTACACATCAGGTCACACACACACAGCCAGTGCAGTCATATTTACCATCACTCATCTCACCTTCAAATACTCCAGTGAAACAGAAACTAATCCTGATATGAGTGCATGGTACTTTATTTAGTCTATGAAATCTTTATACAATTGTTGACTTACCTCCTCTGTCTCTATATAAAACAGCCGCGAGCAATCCGACTCATAACAGTGCCACTGTAAATCACAGAGATTTAATTTCAATTTCATTTCCGAGGCTTGGGCTTTAATAATTAATCGGATGTGTTTATGACTTACAAAGATCATAATTAATGTGCTCCAGGGTCTGCAACGAAGTTTTACACAGATTATATCCATCATGTTCTGTTTTGCTGCTTGCGGGCCGTGACATGGCATAGGGCAGACATTGATTAAGATGTGCTTATGTGAATTATAAAGCGGCGCTCCCCAGGCTAGTCATAAAGAATAAAAGATCTCCTACCTTTGTGCCATAGTTTAACAGGCTATGATTCATAAGACTAATGCACCGGCTGGAGAGTCATTTTTTGATTAGCTAAGTATCGGAACAGCACCCATGTTTTTTTTAGTTTGTTTTGACAGCTTTTGTGTAGACCAATACTTGAATCACCCGGGCAACAACGACTTCCACCAAGCCACTTGCCAAATGATACAAACAGCATTTTTTTCTCGCTTCTTTGAAACTTTGGTCAAACTAAATTTTAATAAAAGTAATGAAATTGTGACTTTTCATACACGAAAAGAACTGTTTTGGTCCAGGAAGACAAAACAAAATCCTTAATTACCCTTACATCCTCCAATCAGTAACGTTCCTTTTTTTAAACTACAGTATAGTTAAAAAAAAAGAACGTTACTGAATGCTTAACCAAAACGTAACCTGCTTGATGAACTCAATCACAACCACTATTGTTTATTTTCCCAATGTTTTTAGCTGTGGCGTGTGATTTGAGCTGTTGCCTGTCCTTTGTTCTCAAGGCTAAACTTGGCAGAAATCTCCAGAAATACATTGCACTTGTTTCATGGCGGGTTGACAAGGGGAAAAAGCACATCAGCAGTTACCAGTCAAACAGAAAATGGAGAGTGTCAAGCACTACACCAAATCAAGACAGATCCTGCAGCAAAATGTGTTTAGGCATTGTACCGCGATTCACTTTTCCCCCGTTGCGCTTCTTTTCCTGCTCTGTGGTGCACGAGCAGAGGAGGAATTAGCCTTTATGATGGCTCCCTATAGCACCCCGTCTCTCTCCTCACGTATGGGTGAAGAAGTCTGGCTTGTTTCCTGTCACCTGTCTCTGCCTTGGGGATTTTAACATAACTTGTGGTGTTTGGTGAGGGCAATACAAACATATATTGAAATACAAAAGAATTACATGTATAGGGTAAACACAGGAGATTGCTTTTGTGTTGAACGAGCTTGATTTAAAAAGCTGTATATTCTATTTGGTATATGTAATAGCATGTAGGTACAGGCAGCCTCAGTGAAACTTGAGCATAGAGGCAATAGTGAATCCAAATGAATCTCCGGGTATGAGGAGAGAGGGAGGTGTTGGATTGATTTTCCTCCACTACAGCGGTATGAAAAGGTCACTTTGATCAATGGTGCATAATTGGGACTGTATTAGGATCATATCGGGTCATTTTACTGTTTAATGATGAAATATTAAATATTGGGTAGGTAAGATTGCAGTCATTAGTGGCCTTTTTCATTTATAGCCCTTTAATTAATTTGAACCTGACCCCCTGTCCAATACTTTTGAGTGTGCGAGACTTAAAAGCACTCTCGGCTCAAACCACAAGCTCTTAGCCAATTGGATCCACTTACCTATACACATACCTCACTTTGTTAATGGACAGGGGAGAATAGTATTAGCACTTTAGTAAATAATATGACTCTGCTAATAGTATTCTGGGAAGCCACAAAAGCAAACTGTGCTAATTGTGACTTTTTTTTTCTTTTTTTACACCATAAAATGTAGTGCGGGAAGGCCCTTAATGGCTTCAATCACTCATTGAACTGACTGTAGACTCATTACGTTATAATTATGGAAAATCTATAATCGAATAATATAACTGTTGCCGTGCCTTTTCGCAAGGCACGGCATTGCTGTATGAATGTGTTGTGTGACTACATGTGATTGATGGTTGGTTAGGGTATTGGCGCAAATGTAGCCACTTCTCTGCCAATCTGTCCTAGGGCAGCTGGAGGAAACTAGTTACATATTTGGCCAATTTCAATCAACACTGACTGGAGAGGGCTCTGTGGTTAGTGTTTTAGTATTGGAGATCAGTTAGTAAGAGGGATACCTGCACTACCAGTCTTAAGTTTGTACACACACTTTCATTTGCTTTTCTTCTTTGTTTCCATGATTTGCTTTGTAGATCCTCACTAAAGGCACCAAAACTATAAATGGACACATATCAAATAAAGGAAACGAAACATAAACTCAAAATAAAAATAGCCAGCCTTTGCTTTGACCAGTGGTTTGTACTTTTGACATTTCTTGACCTTGACAATGCACAGCTGTGAGGTGAAAACCATTTCCGGAGACTTCATCAAGAAGAGAAGGAGAAGAGAGAGAGAAGGCCAAGGGTTGGCTCCGCTGTCAAAAAAGCAAAGGGTGGCTACTTTGAGGATTTGAATATAAAATATAAAAATATTTAGTTTAGGTATTTTTCTTTGTTATATTATTCCACATATGGCTTCATATATTTGATGTCTGCTGTGCATATATCAAACGTAGAAAGTGGTAAACTAAAATACATTGTAAAAGATTGTGTGTCCAAACTTTTGATTGGTAGGGTATTTGATTTGATACTTTTCATGCAAATATGACAAATTGCACAGTTAATATTGTCTTCTTTTAGACCTGCATCAACTTTTGAGCAATGTTCAAACTCTCCATATCTTCCTTGCAGACTTCTTCTTTCCTCTTTTATTCATTTCCTTCCCTCTCCAGCTCTTCATTATTAACCATGATTGGACATAAAGACAATGTGCGCGGAGTCGTTGGGCTGCGCAGATGAGTGCTCTTTCTGTAAATGACTGGTAAAACCCCAGAGTGCATCGGGGCAGAGGGAGGACAGTAAGGAGACTAAAAGCACTTTAATGACATGACTGGACTCGTGTTTCCTAACGACGCTGGCCGGATTAATTATGCCCTGTGTATGGGTCATAATTATACCAGCCCTGGCTCTAGACGGCCACTCTGCTCCCGAGCCTTGAGTTTCACATCATCCATCATCACATTCGCATAGGCCCTCTCATTACGGGGCAGCTCCCGACTTATTTATTTATTTATTAAAGAAAGACATATATTTATTTCTTTATTTTTGACATAAGAGGATGGAAGTGGAGATATTAAATCCCGCAGAGTGAAAGCGCAGCGTCCATCACTGTGAAAATCTGAGTGGTTTTAGACCCAAGTACAAAAACAACAACTGTAAAGTGTGATTTGTGGACTGACACTGGCATTGCAGGACAAGTAAATGGAGACATAATTTATTTAGCAAGATCAGAGGAAAATGGAAGAAAAATCTCAGATGATATGCTTGGATTAAAAAGAAACTTCTTGTTCAAAGTTTGCTGGTAGTACTCTAATGTGTACAATTATGAACACAGAAATGTACTTATGAATTAATTAATTAATTTATTTTTTTTGCACTTTGTGTCAGTCTCAAGTGCAAATAAATGGATTGAAGTGTAGTAGATCCAGCTTGTTCTTAATACTGTATTTTGTAAAACAGATATTGGACACATACAGTGTAATACTCAAGAAGCTTGTCCAGACACCTGATAAGCCGAGGAGTGAAGAGACAGTTAAGTAAAAGCTTGGGCCTGATTTGATAAACCTGTATGCGATGTGGCCTTCAGTGCACAGATTTCAAGTGTGTGGAGAGGTGCTGTGAGCAGAAGACCAGGATGACAGGGGGGCTGGCATGTCTTAATTCCTTGACATAAACATACACACAGATTAATGAAGCCTTGGGAGATTGTGAAGAAGGGGAAAGATTGCTTATCGATCCATATCAAAATTTTCATGCTAATCCCAGGCGGGAGACAGAGCGTCTGCTATCAGAGTTAATAATCTGATTTCTAGGCTGTCCAGGACAATTCCAGCCAGCGTGAGGGCCTAATCACAGCGCCGTCTTCCCATCTGAGAGCAGCTGCCCGGGCCCCTTCGCCACACGTCACCCCCGGCCCCCTCCACCCCCCACCTCTCCCCGGGGCCCCTGGACCCCTGCCACAGCCTTGGACAGTGATGGAGCATATGATAGAAGCATCTTGACAAATTAAATTTTTTAAATTTCAGAGCAGATTTGCAGTAGAGAGATTGGTTGGTGACGGCGCTGGCTTGCTAAGTGCAGGGAGAGTGGAGCTGACCTTCGGCTGAAGTGTGTGCTCTCCAGAGACTTCTCTGTTACCTTTGAGCGAGGTGACCCCTCAGTCTGGGCAGCCCCTCGCTCAGAGAAAGTTCTGATCCGCACCATCCATAGAAATGGTGGCAACATGATCATATCTAAAAATCATACAAAACATTTTTTTCTGAATGAAAAGGACAACAATATTACTTGCAATTAATACAAGTCCTGTATCTTATGGTTTACATAATTGTGTTACATATTCATTACAATCCAAAAATGGATGAGATGTAATGTTAGTTATTTATAAGTCAGCAATTTATATGTCACCAACTAAAGAGTGAGTTTATAAGGCAGTATTCATCTACCACATGTTGTTCTCCTGGCCTTTAAAATAATCATTACCTCTAAATGTTAAGATCCTTTGCATCATGTATCTAATGCCAAGTCTTGCCGCATTTGTCCCACTGATACTGTTCCCCTTCAGATGTGATGAGTGCCCCCCTCTGATGTGTCTTAGTTAGCCTAATATCCTGGCCTAACATTTTTCTCTATTAAATCTTAATCACAGACTTGTCGAGTGTCACTTGACATTTGCATTGGGCTGGGCAGAGTGGAGCTGTGCGCACATGAGGACCTTCTTCTTTCACTCAATGGCTCTTGTATCTGTAAGAGATGCAACTGCAAATGGTTATGAGTTTGACTATATCCTATTATGTAGCTTTGTTGTAAATGTAAAATAGTGTATTGTGTGAGTTGTATGCTCCGAAACAACTAGACTTGCTGAAGTGGATAAAAACAAACAAACTAAGCTGAATATTGAAATTTATGAAATGTTTTTGTTGATGCCACTGTAACGCATATGCTTGCAGTTAAATGTATACCAATGTATTACTTGTTTACATTGTTTATTTTATATCAGATGCCCTTCCATGAACATCATTTCATTTGCTATAATGCAACCTTATTGTACATGTGTGTATGGATAAGACAATAGTAGGACAGGTAAATGACAAGGACATAGAAAAAGGAGCTTTTCATCACTGCTTTAACTTGTCTCAATAATCAATCTGCTCGTCTTGATGTTTACAAAAAGCAGTCGATGAGTGGAGAGGGAGCTTTGTGATTGGCTTTGATTTCTACCTCCGGTCCAAATCACACTCCATTGTCTTGGTCCACTTCTGTCCCTGTCCGTCAATGTGACTTTGCTGATGAGACAAAGACAATGACACTGTTAAGTAGAATTAATCATCTGTTTGTCATTGTTGTATTAAATTGTCACTTTTACAAACTACTACTGCTATCCACAACAGTGCATAACATAAATCCACTATTTGCCAAATCTCTACTTGACTGATGAAAGTGCTGCAACATTCTGGTGTAAGTTATCATTGTTTATCTATATGGATTTCAGCTTTCTTTTATATGCAACATGTTGAGAACTTTTTTCCATTCAGAAGATTTTAAAAAATTTTGTTTTAATCCCTATGGTAGCATCATTCTGAAACTCATGGATTTTTTATTTATTTATTTTTTATTCAAATGACATCACAATTGTGCAATTACAATTATTGTTGCCCTTAAATTTTTAATGGTTTAGGTCAAATTAAATCACTCTGCCGATTTTCTAATAGTAAGGCAGAATATATTTTATCATTTGTGGATTTTCCTTTTGAATATCTGAAGGAAAAAAACAAAAAAACAAAACAAAACACACACACATTCTGAAAACAACCTGATTTAAATAAAACAAAAACCAACGCCATCTCATTTCCACACTTTCATTTCTAATATTACATAGTTCCTGTCTTATTGTCTGCGTTGTGAATGTGAACAGCCTCTTAGCGCCGGAGCCAGGAGCAGCAATAATTTGACAGTAATGTTGCCAATAAACAAACAAAAGCATCGTGCAGTCATAATCTGTGTGTTTGAGGGAGCATCATAATGGGAAAACATGGCCCACTTTCCCATTGTACTACCTTGGTGTCTTGGTGGCTCAGGGGAAGACTTATCCATATGAGAGGCTTAGGGGAGGCCTGTTCAGATCTGCAGGATTAGACCCAGGCTAATACACTGGGTCAACAGCACGGTAGCCCTAATGAGACAGGTGTACAGTACTTACCAGTGTCTCTCCTCCACGTAGCCCTGGCTCAAATGAAAGCTCATATCATCCCTCCAGGCTTAGCCCCACTCTTATGATATCTCCAAAGTGCAATAAATACAAAGGCGGCGTGGGTAAAGCCATACGCACACAGACAATAGAGGTGTGTTGCTTGGTAATCCATAGCATGTTTTAGAGATAAATTGGGACCCCCATTGCAGTAGAGTGATTTTGTTACATGTATATAGTCATTAAGATGTTATTCTGTGTGAAGCGTCTTACATGTGTTATTATTATTCTTACAAGATGAAGGTACTAGTTTATTAATTACAACTGGACAAATGTTTTACAGTGAAGACATTTGGCTGCTTATTCAAACATCTTCACTCTAACGTTTGAACTTGAATTTAATTTTCTTTTGCTATGGATATTACCTGGATGACTGAGAGATTACACAGATTACAAGGTATTGTTCACTGAGAGGTAAGTAGGGAACTGAGAAATGAACGATCAGACTTTTTAGGAGTAACTTTTTTGGTGGAGGCTGCACTACTTGCTTCCACGGAGAGCTTTACCTGGATTGTTTTACTGTACAGCATTAAACTTTTCTATAACCATGAAGACAAGACAAGACAAGTCAAGTGACAAGTTAAATCCGTGGAGAGGCGAGCCCATTCACAATAAGAATGCATGTTTTTCAAGGTATGTTTTTGCAGTAAAAATGTTACTACACTACAAGCAAAAGCAAGAATATCTCCTTGGAGACAAGCAGGTAGAAATGTTACATAGTAAACCTTTAAAGCAATATTTCCCAAACTTTTTTTCTGGGAACCCATATTTTAAAAGTCACAAACCTTTGCGACCCAAGTCAATAAACATTATTCAGAAATTACAAAATAAAGGTGGATTTGACCATTATTGATATGATATTTTATTGCTCACTGAGTGATTGTGTCTCTCTGAACAATTACTGTATTTTTCGGACTACAAGTTGCACTTTTTCTCATGGTTTCGGTGGTCCTGCGACTTATAGTCTGAAAAATATGGCACTCAACATTTTAAACAATGAAAAACAGTAATTGAACAGCAATATTGGAACAAAATAGTCAATAAAGTAATTACAAAAAGATTAGAAATTATACAAAACATGTCTTAACATTTCAACATTTCTAATGAGATAGGTGGGCCTGTCTGCGTTTTTACTTTCTCATGTGTCAGAACTGTATATCACAGACTTACATGCAGATCGTGACAAGGCGACCCCCCAAAAAATCCCGAAAGAACAGGCTAACAACTATCTCCTCCAATGGGTAGCATATTTTTTGTTTCAGCTTTTTTATCCCCCTCAACATACAAGTGTTTCTAAATAACTGAATATAACATAATCTGGAGCCTTCAAACATTCTATATTGCATTTCCTGGTCCCCTATTTTCCCCAAACTCTTTTCCTTCTCTGTGATCCTTACTCACAACCCATGTCCCTCGTCACCTACAACACCCACCCTCACACCTCTCTACACCCCTGGGAGCCCTCCTCTCCCCCTCCTCACCTGCCTGTCAAAGCATTTGTGAAATCCTATTTTCTTTTAATAAAGTATAGTTGTGTCCTGCAGATGTATGCTTGGATAACATGTCATAGTCTGTCTTTGTTGAGAATGGCGCCCTGCTGATGTTCCTCGGCAGTGAGAAAATTGCCTTATTGAAACACGTTGCTTGGAGTGACTCTAATGCCATTCTGAACTGTGGGCCAGCATTATGCACATGACATATTCAGGAGCTGGGACTGGGAAAAACTATGAATATAAAGTAATCACTGAAGGCACCTACATGTTTCTCTACCATGATAGCTTTGCGTTTCCCCTAACCTTTGTCAAAAATGATGATTTCATGATTTTACACAAAGGATTTGGGTTTGAGCCTGCAGTCTGGACTACAAACTACTTCTTTGTATTTAGAAATGTTGGAAAATTTTGGAGATATTGCTATAAGTCAGATTTAAGACTGAATTTAAAAACAAAACAAAAACAAAAAAAACAAAAACAACAACATGTGCATTGGTTCATAGGGTGTAAATTAATATAGAATTTGTCATAATAGAATAAACCAGGTTCTTGCATTTCAATATATTGTGTTAAAAAATATCTGTTTAAAAAAAAAAAAAAAATCTGAATCATAATTACATATATTGATTGCGATCTGCATTGTATTTTAGCTTTTGCCTACACAGCCCTGTTTGTGTTGAACAGCCTTAACTGCAGCTGGAATGCTCAAAATTTAAAAAGAGATCATTACAGAGAGTCTGTTTACAAATCAATATATTCCTAATTATTAGAAATAGCCACTTTCAGAAATTGATCTCATGTGCATAGGATTGAAAACGATGCTTTTGCGTCGCATTCAAACACACTTTAGTTTAATGGGCCAGCCGTCTGCACGCCTGTGTGTGTGTGTGTGTGTGTGTGTTTGTGTGCAGAGGGAGACAATGTTCTGGGGAGCTGTGTAAACAGAAATACTAAGCTACCCCCAGAGTGCACTTTCCTGTGAAGTTAAGAGCCGGCTACACATGTTTATTACAATTTCAAACAAAATGCAAATGCCATTAAACAAATGGCGCTGGGGCAAATTAGCCAGGAATTTAATATTCGCCAAGTCTATGATATAAGACATCTTGTTACGAGACAGTGGTCTGAAGTGAGCTCATCCTTTCATCCAGCAGGCTCTCTTGAGGATATTTGTAATTAGCACCATTTGCCTAATACTTCAGGTTAATTAGAATATTTAATTGAATAGCTCTAATCTTCGGAGATGACTATATTATAATCAAATTAGCACCACCACTAGGCTGGCTATTGAACGTGGCAGACTGCCTGGCTCCTGGTCTCTCATCTCCTCCATCTCCATAGAGCATTCTCACATACTTAATGGTCCATTTGAACTATGCTATCAACATTTGATTATTCCTGAACAACAAAGCCAGGCAGCCACAACCAGTAGGCATAAAAAACAAGGAAGAGATGATAAAGAAAAGGCGCTATGGCTCCCATATGGCTGGTTTTGGGGATAGTGTTCACGGTGAAGCCAGTCTTACTATCTCCCATTCGACCCTCTTCTACCGTTTCCAAGTGTTTGCCAAGATAAGCAGATGAGGAGACATATGCTTGAGAGCCTTGTGGAGAACTATTGAGGGAGTTTTAGTGGTCCAACCAGATGAAAGCTGATCTGCGGTACTTGCACAGCCGCATACAGTAATTGAGCGGGCCTATACCATACCTTTATTGTTATTGTGCAGCATATGTAAGTGCACGTATACAGACTGCATACACTTGGTCTCCTCTAATGAAAGACATTATCATAAGTAATACACTTAAGGCCTATTATCAATCCAGCGGAAATGAAATCAGTCATCCCGGGTTTATTGAACTCAAACGGTTTATGGCCGGCTCATACACAATAATTTGTCTCGCCGAGAGAAAAACAAACTAATGAAAAGCTAAATATTACAGTGCGTTCAATTGCAGCAAACAGATGGCAGCTAAATGAAAAGAAATTACATATACATTATCGTCACTTTATGGCTGTGCACTAATTGAGGCGATTATAACTCCTACCTTTCTACTCTATAATGAACTGAATTAATTCATTTAGGCTGGAACATGCTGAAATGATACTTGGCGGTATTTTGTGTTTAGCGTCTAAAGTGATCATTTTTGACAGTGCCATATGTTTCACTGGCAATATTTCTTCTTGGTTGAGTTTTATTACATAATTTTATTTGTCCCTGCGCTGATTTCTTTATATATCTGCAAATGAACTCTTGTTGCAAATAGGTAGCCATATGCCACAACAATGCAAAATGGAGGGTAAAAAAATCATCCTTAGGCTTTGGGCTAATTTGTTTTCTCTTTGTCGCTGTATTAGCGCTGATTGTGCATTGTGGCTATATTAAAATGATAATGAATAAGTGTATCGTTAATTCTGCACTGCCTCTAGTAGATTGACCAAATGTTGCCAAAAGGGAGAGGAAAACATGATTTTCCTCAGCCCCTCCAATTTCACACATTTTGGGACTGGAACAAGACAAAACAATATACAAGGACCACAGGGTCAACACTACAATGGTCTTAACAGCTACAAAGCAGATTTCATTTGAATACCTGGTGCCCTGGCATAGTAATTAAAGATCACCAACATTTTGACTGTAACTGCAATTAAGGGCATAGTTGTTTGACATTGGCATAACTGTAAAAAGAGGAAGGAATATGACTTGAATATGAATACTACTAAGAGTATTTGGAGTACTATACTGTAATCATAGTAGAAATATGTGCACTGAGGATTGAAGCAGTTTAATTAGCATCAAATGTTGTAGTAGTACTCTAAAGAAAACACCACCACAATTATAGACGTAATGATATTTGTACTCAAACATTTATTTCGAGCAAATATGAAATTGGGAAATCATACACCAGTCACACTGATGTTTCTGGTGATTGGTTAGCTTAATGATCATTTGTGCTCAGCTTTTGGTCCTTTGTCTCGCTCCGTGGGATACCATCATTCTGTATGTGAATGTGTGCAGCACTGTCACTCTTATAGATTCTTATTGTTGAATATGGATAATTACATGTTTCACTATCTGACATTGGCGATTACTGGCCTGCACTGACACTCATCCTGTGGTGGGCAGTGTGATGTCTGATCTTTGATGACACTCTACAAAACACGCTGAACAATTGCGTTTGAGCAGCTATAGTTTCTGAGTCGGACCCCCTGCGTTTTAAATTGGCACATAACAGATGCAGCATTGAGAGGTAAACATTGTCTAAAAAAGCATGCCATTCTATCTATACTGTTGTCATTTTGAAGACAATGGACACCCTGATTGGCACACAGTCTCAGCCTTGTGGAGGGTGACGCGTGATTGGCTCTCAGCAATAAATGCAGCCTTCATTGTGGAAGCTATCAATTAAATCATTTACAAATACTCCATTAACATGCGCTGAAATTGTATTTTTCTCGCAATTCTAATTTCAAAACAACCAGCAAGGCCTCTATCTACCAAGAGAGCCACTTTATGCTTTTACCCATTCTTTCACACTTCATTTTTGCAGCCTTTTAAATAGTTTCTGAAGAGATTGCAAATGTTGTTGACATTGTAAAGCTCCTAATGCACATCCTGACAAATTTTCACAACATTTTTATTCTAGCCTCAAGGTGGAAATGAATAGAGGCTCGTGCATGCATATGCTGAGAGTACTTCCTTTGCTATACCAGATAATTAAAAGGTTCAACATGGCTGTCCTAGGCTTTAAGGGTTGTAATCGTTCCCACAAAAATCCTCTTGCTCTCATAAAGATTTCAATTTTAGAATATATTTGGGGTGATTCAAGATGATTAAAGTCAAGACAATTATTTGAAATACTTAATTATGTCAGACTAGTAAGAGTTTTATTTGGGAGGTTTGGTATGCTTAGTTGCAAACTCAAATTAAAACAAGTCTTGATACCATATGTTTGATATCAGACAGACAGAGGTGGCGTGACATGAGTACCATTTACAATTCATTATCTGAATAAGTGCAACTTCTAAAAGCAGTTTTATCACACACAACATATATTTTATGTCACTTGTTATTAGTTGTATCTTTCTGCAGTGGTTTTGCTCTGTCAAACCAACCAGTAAAAGTAATACAAAGGCTTCCATGTCACGCTCTCAAACTGAAACTGAACAATAAGTGAAACTGAAAGATGCTTAGTTATATAAATCAAGTTATATTAATATTTATACTAAGTAATTGCAATGTCCATTGCTAAGGATACTTTGGAAAAAAAAAAAAAAAACCTTTGATATCCAAAATAGCTTTGGATAGGCTGAAATGCATGTGTGCCCTGGCCAGTGATCTATATTAGGATTGTTTTAAAAGGGTTGCAGCGGCCCTTATGTGATGTCCGAGGCAGTGAGCGCCTAGTGTATGGTCAGTGGAGGTGTGAGGCGTGCTTTGATGGAGTATGTCAGTCCAATCAGGCCAGCATCCAGAGTCTGATTGGGTCTGCCAGCCCCTGATATTAGCTCTGCAGCGGCTGACAAGCAGCATAGAGAGCAGCTATATACGACAAACAGCAGCAACAACAGAGCAGCGCGCTCAGGGCCCCCTCTGCTCTGCCTGAGTGTAAAAGATAGTAGAGAAATGTAAAATGAGACAATGTGCTTCTCACGAGTGCCCAGAGAAAAACTTTACCTCAGACTGAACCGACTTAACCTTTTCCTTCACTTTTTAAACAGAAAAAGAATCATGTGTTTTTTCTCCAGTTATTCACACCGTTATGTTCATTCAATTCTTTGGCATTCATGACCAGATTTGACCCCAGAGACATTGAAGAATGCACCCCTAAATGTAAAGAACAATATATTTCCAAATACAGATTTAATTAAGCAATTCAGCAATAAGCAGTTACATTTACCCAGACTGAGCCTAATCAGTCTGCATAGGCAGATATAAAATGCAAACCTCTGTCTATAAACTAAAGCTTTGTTTCCTTGTTTTTCCTGCCCACATGCATGAAAAGGCTTCAGTTCTTCTTGTGCCTTTAAAAAGTTCTTGGGGAAATTTTCTCTAAAGTTTATGAGCCATAGCAGATGGGTAGATGACCCAAGTTAATTATTATTGAATTTGTTTTTCCCGCTCCACTGATAGTTACCTTTATCTTGATGCTACAATGACAGTGAATGTTCCCATTAAACTAATGTGGCTTCTTTGGAGACAGATATTTCTCCAGAGTGAAATTCCCTCAGCCGTTTTAAAGTTGCTCTATGTAACTTTTCTAGTGGGGGGTCCACCACCTGCTTGTTTTGCCTGGGATGTTCCACAGAATAGCATTAAACATATGTGTCTTGCATTTATTCAAACATATGTGTTTTTATTGTTTGACAAACAGGAATTCTTTTAGTGGGGTTGCGTCTCCACAGATCTGACCTGGAGCTTAACCTGGGGGTGTCACCTTCTTGTCTCCACGGAGATACAATTAATGCCACACCAATACTGTGATAAATTTTAAGCAAAGAAAAAAAATATATTCTTGGAGAAAAGCAGGAAGCATACTCTCCACCACTAAAGTTACACAGTGAATCTTTAAATCTAAACTACTACTCTATAGCAAGTTTATGTGCCCATTATATACAATTGCATAGAAATAATTAAACTAGTTGATTGGCATCGTGTTTCCATGGTGAGACTTTCTATTTGTCTTTGCCTGTCAGACATTTTTGAAGCAGCTGTAAATAACCCAGCTGACAGCATTGACGTGCCCTCCAGTGCACAATATACATAATGTGTGAATGCATGGACAAATTACTCCAATCAAAGCCATAATCTTCAAATGAGATGGTCTAGCATGTAATATTATAAACATAATTGCTTAAAGGCTTAGCGTCAGATCAGATGTCTCATAAAGAGACAAGACATTAACCATCAAGTTACATTGAAAAAAGTCTTAGCTATCTATTTAAATTTAAGTTTTCATGAGTTAACATATTATTATCATTCATTATTTAATATTTTATCAGTACATTTTTAAATGTTATGTATTAACTACTATATCCATGTAAATTCCATTCCATCCAATAAAGTTTATCTAAGTCTAATTTGACTTGATCTGATTTATGAAACAGTGTCCATAAATAACACAGAACAAGCACTAACAATGGATATCTCAAACATCAACCACTTCCATCCAAACAGGCCTTTCCCCTCTCTCCGTCTCTGTGCTGAGACAATATGTAGCTGCGCATGTCATTGGTTATCAGGGGATGATGTATAGTATAGCCTGCAGAGAAACATGTGTTGTGCTTTAATCTGGGGTGCATAGGCCAGTATTCATGGCCAGCAGCTGAGGAAAATCACAGGAGACCGAGAGTCCACCATGGAGAGCAGAGGAGACATAGTGCCTGCCTGGCAGATGCCGCGTCTTCTTATCAGGCCTGGCTGCAGCTTATTTATGTGGTGACTTCTACCCCACACCCGCCCTCCGCATGGGTTTGTTTACCACACACACATTTTCATACCAACACAAAGCTTTTGGGCCCTTTACTCTACATGTTTTTTTTTTGTTTTGTTTTTTTTCTTTTCACAGGCACATATTACTATAGGGAGTCATAACGTTTCTATAGGACCTTGTAAATTGGCATTTCAGGATTATTTTCTCAAGTTTGCTTCCCAATGACAATTACATTCATTTGAAAATTGGGAAAAAATGCACATTTAGAACATTGAGCCATAATATAACCTTTTATTGAGCTGAAAGTTAAATACATCAGTTCTTTATGTTTTAAAATGAATACTCAGGTCATAACCTTTTATGATCTGAGTATTCATTTTTAAATACAGACTTTTTGGAAAACTTAATTTAGATAAATATGATCATCATGGGTATAAAATAATGTACAGTTTTTTGTACAACATAAATACCCAGTGCTCTGCTTCGCTGTGCTCTGTCTCATATCATGCATAATTTCCTCCTCTGCTCCGTGTCTGTGCACTGCAGCTCTTTTATTGACAGGCCCCTGCTGAGATATTTATGTCACATATTTAATATGGACATGGGAATGATTATCAAATCCATAGTTGCCAAGAGTCTCCGATCAGGCCTTAAATAATGGATGAGCAAGGATGCGACTCAATTTGTGAAGAAAGACAAGGCAAGTGCATTGACCCCCTCAGCCCTCCCCCACCACCTCCTCTCTCCTCTGAACGTCATTATTCTGGTCGATCTTTTCTCCCCTCGCTTGACATCATTCAATGTAATCATCCTTCAATAAAAAACCTGCTTGTAATAAAAGGAACAACCCGGGTCAATACACAGAATATGGAGAAGGATGACCCCGTGGCGGTGGACAGCGTATAAATGGGCCTCTTTATCAAAGCCCAGAGCTGCTGGTGCCTTAACGGGACTTCGACCGTGGCTGGACTTATCATTACTGTTACCTCCTGTATCATCGGCTGTGTGCGCTCCGTGAATATGAGCCAGAATGGAAGAACGATGGCTACATTAATGAATCAATGCGCTAATGAAGCAGCCATTGTGTTGGTTCATTGAAATACGCAAGGGGAAATTGAAGACTTCAGCAGCAGCATCTCTGAGCTCAAGGTTTCACTGTCATGGTATCTACATCACATACTTTCCACTCAAGATCAAAATCTGTTTATCTTACAACCTGAAGACAGTGAAATATGTTGAAATATTTCCATATGCTATCCCTTTAAAACGTAAAACTAAATTCTGATAACAAGCAAAAGGGCCAATGTCAATTCTGAAAGCACAAGAGTAAAAAAAAAAAAAAACTTTTTTAGCCAACAGAATGTAATTTTCAGAATAAAATGTTGGTAGTTTCTCACCATAGTAGCTCTGATAGCTCTTATGCCCAACTTTGCCTATTTTTATTTTTCAGCTTTGGTACAAATGAGTTCAGTTTTGATACTGCTGATTCTATATATAGGTTTGTTGACAACCCTAGATTCTTTGTGCCTGTTCCATGATTTATCGAAGGTGAATCTGGAAGGGTATCTGACATGAAACACCTCCCAAAATAATCACCTATGAATTTGTAGATGTTTGTATCTCCAAAGACCTCAATAAACACTGTGCCTTAGTTGTAACATATGTCTCATAAAAAGCATAATTTCTGGAATTATGAGCATTTTTGGTTTGGAGAAGGAAGTGGAAAATCTACCCTGCATCTTTCTATAATCATGAACAGAAGTTCTTACCAAGCCACAAAGTCATAAAACACATGACGCATGTACGTACTTATTCTACTTAATTATATATTTTATTTTAAATTAGGCTTTTGCTTATTTGTGAGAAAATACTTACACCTCTCAGATGTCCAGGCATTCCTATGGACTCAGGAGTGTTCAGTGGCCTGCTGGTGGTGCGAGGGTCAAATGAGCTGACAGGGTAATTTCTTACACAGGCGACATGTGGAGCTGCCTGATTATCCCTGAGCTAGCATCATTTTTGTTTATCAAAAAATGTTAATTGCCTGTTTTTACGAGTGGGAAAAGATTAAAAGTTAATAGGAGAGACTAAATAAACACAACGCAATTGCATGAGGCTGTAGAAGATGGTAATTAATTCGTGGCCACCCCTGAGCTAATTAGCTAATATAAAGCTAGGAAAAAAGGAGTTAATGAGCCTTAATGTAACGGATACACTGAAAAGTTTGTAATGAATTTATGAACCCGTGAACAACTCACACACAGAAAACTTGTCTGAGTTGATCACCTTCTCAAGTTGAACACGGTATAAAATTTCATAGTGCAGCCAAGAGGAGGGAGAGAAGTTGAGATCTCATGCTGAGGATGAGATGGTGACAGCAGGAGGGCCCATGCTCGCCCAGCAGTCAGTTGTTTGCCGGATCTTTGAGGTGGCACAGGTCCAAAGGATACAGCCGTTTGTATGCTTAGGTCTTTAGGAGGTCACTGTCCTGGGGAGAAGGAGGTAGGCATAAAAATAATCAGAGTATAGCTTCATGGTAAAGATGCTACCGCGGCAACTCATATACGCGCCGTTCACAGCTTGCACTAAAGACACGTCTACACCCTCATATCATCAGGATGTCACTTTGCTCTTCTGATATCTGTCCATTTTAAGAAACAGCTCATTATTTCACTATGGGAGTATCGCAGAGGACATTACTTACACTCAATAGGGTCACAATGGCATTTACTGTTGACACTATGAGCAAAGGTTCATGGTAATTTAAATGAAATTATAGGGCCGCTCTGAATCCTGCTAGCGAGTGGGAGCCAGAGCGCCGAGGTAATCAGGTAATTGCAGCTTTCATAAATGTAATTTATCAGAAAGGCAAAAGGCCAGCAGCGCTAACGGGCTAGCATGCTGTCTGCTCACACTGACCACATGACAGCCTGATGTGTCTCTTCTAGCCTGGCATATTTAATAGGTGATAAGGAGAGATTGTCCCCATCACAACTGTCATATATCAACATGCTCCACTGTCCACTTCACACGGCGCAGCTGGCTCTTCTCCTGTTTGCGGTTTACTGCAGGTAATTTGTCAATCAGTCTTTGATGGAGCAGCACGTGTCTAATGACATTTATATCAAACCTCTGTGGCAAAGGCCAAACCCGGTGTCACACATTGTGCCTCTATGAGACTATCAAACATGAGTGTGGAGTCTGTGAGCTTAACGTCATACATTTCTCTTCTTTTAACTATTGTGACTTGTGGAAAATGTACATTTTGAAGAAAAGCATGCCTTTTTTTGCTTTTCTAAATGAACATAAAAGAAGGTGTTGTTGTTGTTGCTGTTGTCAGCCACCATACCACCAAGTTGTATTGTACTAAGCACTTATTACTTTGCAGTGCAGATTTGCATCACTTTCTTAACCTATTTTGTCTCGAGTTCACAGGGAGTCAGATGTGGTGTGTGACTCTTGTGCCTTAAAGACTTACAGCACGTCTGTAGGCCTTACTTCTGTAAGGTTGTTACACTGACCTTTTGCACTTTGCCACAGTATCGTTAGCCCTGACTGTAGATGAGTAATAACTTACCAGAAAAATAAAATAAAGCATTTCCTTTTTTAGTTGTGCAATAAGAACTGCTGACCGCCAAATAATCAAAGTGTTTCACATTGCCTCAAAATCAAGTTTATTTCATTTATGTTTCATTTTGAAAATACATTTTGCATACATTTAAGCATTCAAGTAAACTTTAAGTTATCTTCACACAATTTAGACAGATACTGACAAGCAAGGCCTAGAAGCCCTTGAAGTTCAGATAAGGTCCTTTAAAGGAATTAGGTCTGTGTCTGTAATTGCTGCAGAAGACTGTCAAAGCCTGAATACACAGGAGAGAGATAGAGTAGGGGTTGATGTTTATGGGTCAAACGCTCATTTCATAAAAAGTGGCCTTTAGAAAACTGAAACATGATAGGTCAAACAGGTCTAAATGCCTTTTCCAGTTTTTCCTATTTTCCCATTTCAAATATCCGTATGGTGTCCGGGCTCTCTCGCCTCTGTAATGGAAAACTATTGCAGAAGCGTTTCTCCGTCAGCTCGGGGTCAAGAGGTCATCACTGATGTCACTCTCAAAGTAACCAGTACCAAATAGGTCCTGACATGTGCTCTCCGCTGAGGGAATGAGAGTGGACAGCTCCTCTGGCTCTGCCTGTGATCAGCTCAGTGAAGAATATATGAGACTCGGACATTCACACACTCACTGAGGGCACTTTTGAGAAGCTAATACTAGCGGCTAAATGAGGGCACACATAACAGCAGGGTCATTTCTGATTGTGTTTTTAAAGTCCTGCACCTGCACTTGTGTTTGTGAACAAAGCTCCAAAAGAAAGACTATTCATTCAACAATTCCCTCCTTTGGTTTGAAGTTAAAATAAATCCTTTTACAGTTTACAATTTCCTAATGAAAAAAATCATAATATTAATTGAATTGTGCATATTCTGCCCTAATCATATAAACACATTTTTTGTCGGGGCTCTTGACTTAAGCACCAAACCTCCATGCTCCTCTTTGACTACATGTAAGTGCCAGTCCTCTTGGCGCTTCTGTCTCATTGGCCTCCATGTCGCGCCCTGCAGTGAAACAAATTCTTCTTGTTCTGTGGCAGATGTGTGTCATGTAGCGTGGGATTTGCTGTGCACATCCGACTCGGGTACAGACTCCTACGCCTGTTTGTTCTGTAAAGGTGCAGTGCCTCACCACGCAGCGTGACCACTCTGTCTGCTGTCGCCTGTATCCATCCACCCTTCAGCAACTGGCACTGTCTCAAACTACAATATATAATATATACCACTACTTTCTGAGAGGCCTCTACAAAGTATGTTTCTTATGATAGCTTTGAAAGAGGCTGTTGGTGGGAAACAGTGAAGGCACATAACAAACTGGTCCCATCTTTTCACAATTTCTTTGATGGTCTGATTCTCGCCGGTGGGCCGGTCCAGAGGAAAAATGCCAGGACTGAATTTTGTTCCCAGTTTGACCCTGACTCAGACCAAGCACGGCTGAATGACCAGGAGACTGGCATTTTGTGATAGCATTATTCCCCACAAGAAGAGTCACTCCAATGTTTCATCAAGAGGAAAATCATATACTAGAACTGAGAACTCTTTGACCACTGTGCCAGTGAATTGTGTAATTGCCACTATTACATAAGGGAAGAATTTATTAACCATATATGATTAATATAAATGTGCTAGTTCTGAGCATTAAATCAAGGAGTTGTGTCCAGAAGGGCCTCTGCTATGCACCTTAGAATTAAAGATTACATGCATTAAATCTTCAAGTTTTACTATACAATATTTAATGTTTGAGGAGGATTTTATTATTAACTTATCCCTACACTCATCAAACATTTCCACTTGTCCAGTACAGTAACTCAGCAAGGACATCTGTACTTTTAGCCATTGGCCTTTACCTTTAATTATATGATGCATGGTTTTAGTCAGTCAGTCCTGTTTGTAATGTTTACTCCTGGTATTACCATTCGAGATCTTTTTAGAAATCCTGCACTGCTTTTTTAAGTATAAGTCCACCTTATCCCACATTATATTACATTGTTATTTTTGTCAATACTTCAACAGTAATAAATGAGTATATATGAGTATATATGAATAAATGAGAGAGACTAGAGTATTGTGTATAATGTTTTTTTTTCCAGTATATTTGGAAGATATTTTATTATTTAGCTTTTTTATTCCCTTACATAAAACTTTTGTCATTGTCCCGCCCAAGCATCCTCATTCAGCCTGACCATAAAGATGGCCGCTTTGTTTGACTCTTCCCCATAAAAGCACAAACCCCTTTTCGCTGCTAAGTCCTGGAGCTTGCCGCCTGTTATATTTCCTACACATCAATATGTCACCTAGTTCCGCTGCGGCAGGATGTCACCCTAATGCAACTCTGGGGTTAAGAAAACACCATCTTTGCCTCTGACTGATAGCCTGCCACTGCTCAACACAAAAGTTTAGAAATTTGATCTGGCCGTCATCTCTGCCCCGTGATTATAAATCTTTTCCCGGCCTATTCAAATGCAGTGTAGCTTGGCCGTCTCCGCTCAGCATTAGTTACATGGATCAGAGAGCAAACTTCAAATCACTCCCGACTTTGAGCGCGAGAGAGGGGGGCTCATCTTAATGTAAACAATTGGGCGCAGTGGTGAGCCTACCAAAATAGACAGTCTCCTAGGGCATGTCCTTATAGAGATAATGTGATTTTACTTATAGAAGTCACTCAATGCAAATAAACAGGAGTCTTAGTAAAGGGAGGACAATTTCATGCTTTACCTCGCTTAAAGACACGAACAGTAAACATACAAGAATACATTTAGTTGTGTTGTGGTGTACTGTGGACCCTTTCCCATTAGAAGAAAACATAAAATTTACTCCCTTAATATTATACAAGCATGTCTATTATCCTGTAAACAGAACATTTTTAATAGTATACATGCATTTTTAAACCGGTATGTAGGTATCATCACATTAAAATATAATACTTACTTATTTCCAGTGTGTGGTATAGGATTGAATGTAAATAAATCAGTCCTTTCTGATTTGTACCCAGTAATTTTAATGTATTAATATGTCATCATATTTAT
Organism: Boleophthalmus pectinirostris; assembly: GCF_026225935.1. Classification (NCBI taxonomy): domain Eukaryota; kingdom Metazoa; phylum Chordata; class Actinopteri; order Gobiiformes; family Gobiidae; genus Boleophthalmus; species Boleophthalmus pectinirostris. The sequence goes on along the minus strand of NW_026571447.1, from coordinate 20,403,688 downwards.
CAAATGTTTGCTTGAACCATTTGTGAAGTTCACAATGAGCCATTACACTGTCATGGAAATTCTTCTTTCTTGAGATTTTAATGTTTACAGTTTTAATGCCATTTTTAAAGAATAGCTGGAAATTGCATGATCGTTTTTTGGCCTAATATGAAGCAGAACAAATCGAGCACCTAGAAACTAATGCTTTTCTCCTTAAATGTCAAGAGGAACGGCACAGAACACAGAAGAACACAGGTTTCTTTATCTATAACCTTGCGGTGAACTACAGATGACCCTTGAGTCAACTGCATTAGCTTTGGGGTGGTCAGGCTGAAGTGTGTGCGGGAGGGAGGAGGGGGGAGGGGTGGGACCTGGGGGGGATTTTTCATGCTCTCCATTACAGTTGTTTAGGTTAGAGGGGTTAACTCGATGAGGCTAAGTAAGTTTGAACTGTGAATCACAGCAGCCGACTTGCGTATTCACTTATGCACAATTGCAAATGTGCAACTCCAAGGTAATCACATTACGTCTGCTTTATATAAATGAAAAGGCTGAGGCCCAAAGAGTGGCACATATTAAGTGGCCTTAATTTAACATGAGAACATTCACCCCAGGTTTGTTTTTACAGAATTAGAGGGAGATGAGGCAGTGTCTCTGGGATATCATGTGTTTATGATAATAAGGGTCAGGCACTAAAATCATTTTCTAAAAGATGCTTGTTCAACAGATTTTCCTGTGTATTTTCATTATCAAACACACACACAGTTGGAATTGAATACTTGCAAGGACATAAAGTTTAAAACTATACTGTGGAATATTCCTTGCAATGTAGTAACTTACCCATGAGACCCCCAATCAGCTGGTGGACCCCACACCAGAAAAGTCATAGTACATCTTTATTAATAATGGCAAAATCTCATAAAGAGGAAAATACTCATTCGTAAAAAAAAAAACTATGTGCAGCAAAGTGGGTTTGCGGTGAGAATATCTTTATTTGAGCACTGGTATATATTTAACTGATCAAGTTGTCTGAACAGTTTTGAGAGCATGTCTTGTTTTCTGTCCTCTCTATATTTCTTCAGCTGAACCCTTTTCATCTCCCCAGACAGCGCCCTCGACTGATTTATTATAGATTTCTGTGTTTTGATTGTTTTGCTGAGAAGCAGGATGGGAAGATGGGACTTCCAGCTGTTCTGAAAGCTTGGGAGTCCTGGGAGCCCTGGCCCGCCTGCCCTCTGGACCGGCCCGAGCCAGTGGGCATGCGCTGAGGCGAGCCGCGGCGGGGGGCTGATGGGGGGGCACACAGGCCACACATGCCTTAAATGACTTGGCATGATGGGAGAGAGGAGGTTAGGAGCAGGTTTTCAGAGAAATCAAAATAGTTTTTATAGCAAGAGTTTGATGTTGTTGGAAAGAGAAAAGAAGCTCTGTCAAGTCAAAATTGGAAGTGCATATGCCATAAATGTCCATTACGTCTCTTGCTGTGTATTCATATTTTGCCTTTTATAATAGCAATTAAAATGTGTTCCTGAAACTACTGGACATGTTTCCAACCTTCACTTGAATCCTGCCCCCTGGTGCAGCCCAACAGAAGGACCCCCATTAGATAGTAATTCATGTGGAAGCGCTGGGACCCCAATATCATTATCAGTGAGAGCGCTGCCAGCTTTGTGTCTCGTGTTGTGAGGCATGACTTCAGAGCAGTCGACGAGAGGGGAACACACCCTGTAGAGGTTTTGTATGAAAAAGGAAATATCCCATTGTCAAAACAGATTTATGTAATTTTCAGAGCAATTTGTTTCCTCAAACCTGAACATGCCATAATCACAGGCTTTTGAAGTGTTACACTGGTCCATCACATTTTCCCCGATCATTTTCAACCACAATCAACCGCACTTGTATTTAGTTCACACTGCACTTTACATATGGCATCAATATATTTTTATAAACAATGGCTTTGCATTTGAGGCCCTGAGAAATAGTACACTATTATATTGTTATGTATAACATGCACAAAAAATAAACGTGATCAGGTGAAAAAAGAAAAAAATGTTGACTTGAACTTTTTAAAGACTTTTCAGCATTTGTTCTGCACACTTACCTACGCAAACTCCAAGGGGCCACAGAGACTGGGGTCCCATTTCAGGCCCAGCGTGGAGCCGCCGAGCCCCTCATCTGTAAAATGAGAGCGCCGGAGCGCAGTGTGAAAATGGATTAGCCTCGCTGAGATAAGGGGAGCCCTCAGCGCGCCTTCAATGGGGAAAAAGAACTGCTGTACAAATTGTTTTTGGTACATTAAGTACCTGTTACTTTATTTCACAGATGGAAAACAATAACACAGACTCTGGGGTTGGAACCACTGCAGCATTGAGGAATGGGAAAGGTTTCTGCCCACCTAGCACCTCGGAGATTGGCCCTCCGTCTTAATATGCAAAGTGATTAAAAATATTCGGACAAATCTGGCATATCATGATAAATGACACGGTGCCAACAGGCGGCGGCTCTGGGAAATCATATTGAATATCTATCAAAATAAAAAATAAAATAAAATAAAAAGGCTGAATGTCTGCACTCAGCAAACAAGGCAGGTTTTTTCATTAATGGGCCCACTGCTGCACCAGGGCCCCCAAATTAAATGAGTGTGTCAGATGTGGGATGATTTATACATTTGGACTGATCTAACAGCTCAGTGGAATAGCTATGACACCCTGACAAGGCAACAATGGATATGAAAAATGAGCCAATACTGCTGTGCTAAATCTTTGGACTTTCAAAGCCAAATGCACGCATACAATCGAAGCAGCTAACATACTCACAAGTATAATGAAAATAAAGAATCCCCATAAGGTTGTGGAGCACAGTTTTAGCTAAATCATTCAGTGTTTATATGAGTGGAGTGATGGAGACAAATTGGTCCAAGTGGAGTGTGGCAGTACTTTACCATTTCTGATGCCTATTTCTGGTTTTATGTTATTTTTCAGCTTGGAGCGAACACTACGTTTCAACAAAATGAGATATCAAGCTTTTCACTTTGCTTGGACTCAATGGAAAAAATGTCAAATCAGGTTAAACCACAAATGCTTTTCAAAACACCTCTATTCTAGCTCTATCAAATACCAATGTAATGTTAGAGTGGCAAACCAAACCAGGGTTCTGTTTGTGTACAAAGCCTTTTATGTCAATCATACCTGTTTACAAGTACCATGAATCACTCTGAAGAGGAGGAGCTTAGTTGTTCAAGCTCTCTTATTTAAAGATATCAACACGGCATATGGAGACTGAGTTTATTCTCTTCTGAATATGGTATTTGAGTCATATTTATAATAAAGATTAAATATTATACATATATTTTATTATATTTCACATTTTATTTATTTATTTTCCCAGTATCTTAAAGGTGTACTTTTCCACCACCTGCTTGAGGTGCTTTTTACTTGCATCATTTTTGTTTGACAGTATTTAACAATACCAAAATACCACAGATCTGACCTGTAACTTTGCTTGGCAGCATCACCTGCTTGTCTCCAGGAAGAAACATGAATTCATTGCCATTCTGTGGAACATTCTATTCTAGGCATAGCAATGACAATGACATGACAAGCAGGTGGCAGACTCTTCACCAGAAAAGTTACATAGTGCTGTTTTAGAATACATCATAATTTATTTCTACCCAAGATGAATGAATATCCACAAGACATTATGTCATCTTTACAATGAAATTTCCCCCCCCAAGATTATCATTGTACTTCTGAACCACTGGAGCCAACTTTTGTTCCTCTCCAGCCATTGCAGATAGCAGTCTTTATAATTGTGTAGCCTTAGCAGATAGAGTGATAAAAACCAACATGATGGGCTATAGCATTTTTGCTTTTCTTAGTATTGTCCTTTTACCCTCTCATTCTGTGTGGGATGAAAAACTGCACTTGGTGTTCCTCAGAGCTCAGCAGATTTAGAGGAAACAATTACCAGTGCGGTGATCTCTGCTTCTCCGGTCGCACCGATAAACAGCCAAACGCCTTGAGGTACACTGGCAAAATGATACAGTCCTTAAATGGGTTAAATTTCATTGTTGGGTTCGCCCTCCCGCCACGCCACCCCCCTCTCATCTCATCCCCTTTTGCTTTTATTTCACAAAAGTGAGGACACTATTTTTTGTCGATGAGGGGAAAAAAGACAATGAAAGGGCCATCTTCACAGAACATTAGACGTGGCCTAACAACCCAAAGCTATGATATCAAAAGTAACACGAAAAAGTTGATTGCTGAGCATGCACCGAGAGCCATTTCTATTAGAGCTGTGCAATTGTATTTAGCTAAGGCATCATATCAGCACATAGTAGTAGCTTTTATTTTTGGGCCATGTGGTTAATATTGTAGTGTTTGAAATGTGGTCTCAATCTCATGTATGCAGCAATTTACTTTATTGAGAATGAGTTTTACACCAGATGCCCTTCCTGGAACATTTTTTACTGGCAAATAACTATTGTATTTATATTCAGCAGAAGCAGTAAATTAGTTTGTTGAATGTGCTTCTGATAAGTCACATTTTTCTTGTAAGATGAAACAGTATTACTCATTTACAACTTGCCTGAGTTCCCCCATTCAGTTAAAAGAAAGAGGATCTGTCAATGCTAATGAAAGAGAAAGTTATTCCTCTCGCTCTCCTCCAGCACTCTGATATGATCCTGATATGATCCTGATATGATCCTGATATGATCCTGATATGATCATGTGTAATCTGTATCTTTATCCGCTGCAGTCTGAGGCAGAGACAGGATGAAAAGGAGGATGAAGAGGAGGATGAAGGATAGGAGCGCGCTGACAGGAGTGAAGCACCAGTGCAGAGAAGGCCGGGTGCAGAGAGAGCTGCAGTCCTGTGATTGAATGATCCCATTGTGGCTCTTTGTTAGACACTAGGCAGCCATGTATGAAGATTGATACACAAGTGCTCAACTCGCTTTGCTGGATCATCAAACGGATTGATATTATACTCCAGCCAAGGATGAAGACAAAGTAAATGTTATCATACTCAATACTGGGGCTTGTCAGAAGCGGGAAATCATCCTGTGTCACTGGTTATGGGAGCATTTTGCAGACTGTCATGTGAATTTATCTACGAGATGTGGCGCTCTAAGCAGTGTGCAGCCTGACTGAAGCCCCAGCTGTACCATAAAGATGGAAAGATTAAATTACATCTTTGTGCCATAGTGAGCTACATTTAATCCTGCACTATTACGATTGTCCCCACAGACACTGTAAATCCCAGTGCCTCTTATCATGCAGTCATTTATTGTCATTGGTTTAACATTATTCATGGCCATATCATTATTGAGATAACCATGGCATTACAGCACATGATTTGTTTATCTGCTGTTCTACAAGGGCTCTGCACATCACCCCAGAGGTTTGAGCAGCTCCTCATTATTCCACAGTCAGGCTGCAGTGCCACTGGAGCTGATCATGCATGGAGATAGAGCCTGGCTTTAGTCAAGGTGGAACTTCGAAATAGATGTTAAGTGTATGTGGGAGGGGGACTCTGTATATCTGTGTTTTGTTTGACAAAATATTTAATTTACTGTATTTTTGTCAAGCAAAAATCACAATCATTAAGAGAAATGTGGATGAACCAATGTTCACAGGACACAAGAAAATGGATACCTCTCCCAGAGCGTCTCTTGTTCATAGAACCTCTTTTATGGCAAGTTAAAACTCCAAAAAACAACAGTGGGACAAAAAGAAACCTTGAAGAGAACCACAATAAAAGACTCTCTCTCCCTTGCACTGCAGATGACAGCTAAAGCCTTAAAACTGGCATAAGTGCAGATGAATTTCTCTGTTTCTGCTTTTTGTTTTACATTATAGGAAAAAACAAGTCTTCCTATTTTTATTCACAATTTCATCATTTATTATGAAACTGTAAAAATATCATGCTATAACATTTATTTATCCACTCATTTATTATATGTATCATGCCACCACATCATCCTATTGTTTTTATTTGGCCTTGTTAAACTTACGACAGTATGACTGTTTTGAAGTGGATGTGTATTTTATATGTGCATTTGGTTCTATGAGGGACATGGGGGCTGGTGCGAGGCTGTATCAGGGGACAGATTTCTCTGGCCCCACAAGGCCACATGATCCATCTCCTGGTTTCACTTGTGTCACGAGTACTTTATATGACCATGATTTGATGCCCGGGCACTGCATGGGGCTCCCTCCGCTGTCCTCTGCTCAGACTCAAACATGATGGTCTGAATGGGCATCTCCAGCCTCAAGTCCTGCAATACCTCTCCTGTGTGTTACAAATCCCTTTGGCATGCAGTTTACATACACTTGACATGAGATAGAAAGGTTTAAGCAAAACATGAAAATGGTCAAATGTAAGCCTAGAAGATTAAAGAAGATGGGTCGGCTGTTAATGAGTGAATTTCATTATCAGGAGCATAAATTGACATCAAAAGTTAGATGCAGGCAGGACCTTAAGTTGTTGGTGTGCTGCAATAATATACCTTAGACTGTTTTTTTTCAACTGTCTATCCAAACTAATCACAACAGAAAATATTACAGAAGGTTTTACATATAGTCCTAAAAGTTGCTGTAACTATGCTAATACTAACCAGCTATGGGCAGCTCCTATGGACCACAGTTAGCCAGGTATAAACAACCCCATTTTATACATGGACTAATCAGTTATTTGGCTTACTAGATGTTTTCTGATTCTGTTTAAGTTTTGGTGCATCTTAAACAGTATTCCATATTGCTTTACATCTGTGATTGCAGTTGTTGATCAACACCAGTGTAATCAATAGCACCATTTCCATGAGCCTGTAGTGGCAGCCTTTTAAAATGTTGTTGTTATGACGATTATCATAAATGCTGTAAATCCATTGTCCAATAATCTGCTGTGTTTTAAGTGTGTCAGTATGTCGTGTTTGTGATGCCTCTGTAATATAGTGTAATAGGCCTGTAAGTCGGCCTGGGAGACCCTGTGTAAATGAGAGGGTTCTGCTACATTAGCTTCATAACACCATAATCCCCTCTCCATAAACCATTACATGCGCCGCAACATTCCTGATTTATGGTGGATCGAGAATCAATGGAAAAAAATTAATGCTCGCAAAAACGTTCCCTGGGACAATATTGAGCCGATTTTAATTGTGATTTTGTTCAGACGGCTGTTAGCTGGATGATGAATGGGGGGCTAACCTTCCACTCTGCGGCACACTGGAGAGAGTCTTTATTATGACAATTAAGTGTCTGTCTTTGAGATTTTATTGTATCTTTCTCTCTCTATCATGTGGGCCCTTCAAGTGCCCCCTCCCCTTCCTCTCCTCCTATCTCTCCCCTCACATCTCTCCATCTGTACAGTGCAGCCACGGCAGCTTTTTGCGCAGATTAAATTGAGACTCCAGTTTTCTCCATCTCCAAGCACTTACTTATGTTTTATGACACGCACTAAATCAATTTTATGTTGTTATTGATTTTTTGCTGCCCTCTTCTTATTACCCTCTTGCTTAAATCGACACAAACCATTTTGGCTTTTGCTCCTTAGATTCTGTTCACTCTTGTCTCTTTCTGACCTTAAGTGCAAGACTGAGACAAAGAGAAAACAAGTGGTTCATTGTGGTGTTTCACTGGTGTTAAGGCTCAAATGTACTGCAGATGGAAGGAGTACCTCGACATAGGGGTTTTCTGATAGAACTCAGCTTTGTTATTTATAATTAAATAAATGTTATGTATGGTTGAGTTTTCTATTGCATTAAAGCTTTGTATACAGCACATTGGCATTATTTAAAAGCTTACAAAAGGTAAGTCCACGTTTAGAATAGTCTTTGTGGAACTTGAGAAGCCAAATATTTAACAAGGTGATACTTGGTTTGAAATGTTTGAAAACCACTGTATTAAAGTGCAATCTTTATAAGTACATCAATTTAACACTTTGTTACAATAGCATCTGATGCCACTTCCAAATCCTATTAAAATCCACTTTCCCAAAACTGGAAAAAAAATAAATTAAAAAAAATTAAAGAAGTTTGAGTAAAGTATGAGTTTTTTAAATGAAAACCTGTAGTCCTTATGTCAGCTATTTATGACACCCATGGATCATTATGTTATTATTTGCACATTTTGAATTGCAATATTGATCTAAAATGATCCGACAAAAGAAACAAGTTTGCTGACTTTAGCTTTAGAAGGATGTGGTACCTGTTGCTGTCGGCACGTCTGATGGAAAGCGGTGGAGATTACACTATAGCGAGCAGCAGATTTATTTTTTTATTTATTTTTTGTACTGAATTGACGAATGCTGCAAGCAGTGGGTGTATGCCAGTGCTGCTGAAAACGGGGATTTATCTGCAATATGGCGTCTTAAAAATAAGCAATTAAAGATTGCTCAAATATGTACAAATCACTCCAAATACAACTTTGAGTAAGTAAATGGTGAGGGGAAACAACTATGACATGGTTAAAAGCTCTAAAAAGTATATATATATTTTTTTAATTTAAGGATAAACAAGAACCTGCTATTGTTATAACTTTACCACGCTTTCCTAAATTTTCACATAAAAGTGGCTTCCTCTAAGTGTACCTTTTTGTTGGTATCTGTAATTCAGAACAAATTAAGTTTTTTATCAGGTCGATCAAGTAAAAAGCAAACTGAATTGATTTTTAATTTCACCTTCAAAAATGCACAGTGGCTGTGGCACAATGGCTTCCGTCTCTTTTGACTGGTTATTTATTTACAAGTGCCTCAGCAAACCGAGCCAACAACACATGTGTGTTCCAAGGACACACATTTCAAGGATTGTTTGAAGCTTTTGGAGATGCAACTAAATAGAAATTGACAAACACACCAGAAGATTTATTCAACAAATATATTTCCCCAACATCGATAATTGGCATAATTGAGAGATTAAATGCACTTTAACAGTGGCTCTTCAACAGTCTACTCGTGCAGTACTTCAGAAACAACTAATGGGTTAATTGCAGTAAGAGTTGGCCCCATCTCAATCAATTTGTTCCTGTGTAGTGTTGGCAGGTGGCCCGCTAGCCCAGATTTGGCTTCTTCCAGCTCTGAGCTAAGCAGCTAGCATCAATGTGACCATTTATAAGAGGAGCAGATGCATTGGTAAGGTCAGGGCCATTGAAAGCCACCCCCCTTCCAACTTTTTAGTATTTCTCATAGGGCAGCATTCACATCAAAGTTGAGGGGCCTGGTTGGTATCGGAAATCCTGGTTTGGCAAAGGAAAGCAAGATCTAGGACAAGAATGAGGGCCTTGAACTAATACAGAGGTAGAACTCCAAGCACTGAAAACCATGAAGACGATGTAGGACCATCTGTATCTGTTGTTAATGAATTATTCCATTGTAAATGCACTGCAGCTAATAGTTTGTAAAGTCATGTTCTTAAATTCCTGCTTCAGACTTGTTCCAACATTTCTGAGTAAGAGAAATCAGTTTTACAAAGAGGCTAATAGATCTGGACTGGCAGGTGAAGGCAGATATATAACTTCTCTCCTCTTTGCCTGTGTTTCTGGTTGGTGCGGACAGCTTTTCAAATTATGATGTGGATTGACGTGCAGCAGCTGTCCTCTCTCCTGGGCCCTGTTCGTCACCTCTCTGCGCCGTGCTGACACCACTATGATGGATTAGGAATTGTCATCCAGGACGCTTGTCACTTGTTTACAAGCCAGCCATCCCTCATCTCTCACCAACGGGCCTTATAATCTGACACTCGTCCCCAGACCCCACCTCCAGACACGCCGTACAACATAACACTATACATTACAACCCAGCATTTTTTATTCTTTTCATCCCACTAACCTCTCTGCTGCTCCCCCCCTCTATACGTCCCAGGGCTGAACACAGTCAACACATTTAATGCATTAATATATGTGTTTTGTTCACCAATCTCTGGGGCGATGTCTTCGGCTGTCAACCTCTTACCCCTGAGAACTGACTGGGTTTTATACAAACATCCCAGCGGGAGAGAGAGGGAGGGAGAGAGGGAGGGAGAGAGAGAGGGCTCACTCTGAAATGGCATTCTGCTATTTTAACAAAACAGCACTTACATTTTTGTAGCATCTAATGCATTATGTAATCCAGCCAAATGTACGCATTTTGTTTAATGTTATCTTCAATCATTATGCAATTTTATGCATTTTACTGAATTCATTTGACATGTCGTATTGTGCAAAATTTAAATTTAACATCATAAAATTAACTCGAAATTCTGTACTTACTCCCATGTAAAACAGACCCAGTTGAGCTATAATGTATAGGCTTGGGGCCACAGTTTGTAGTGTATAACCCATGGGTGGCAGGGCTCTACACTGCTCCCAGTGTGGCACTAAGAAACATGATAATGTGTGCCTCACACTCCCCTCTGCAGAGGCTGTGATGGTCGGTGTGGGAATGGGGTACTAAGCACCATCCCACTCTGAGCATATTGCCATTAAATACAAAATTTGCGAACACTCCTTTGCTCGTGGCATAACTGCTGCCATGAGAGCCATCATAATTGGCTCTGAAACATGTGTAATTGCCTTCAGCTGGCGTTCTTTTACAGTTGACATTGTCACTGCGACAGCGGGGCTTATTGGACTGAATATGCAGCTTGTTTCACAATAGCACTCGTCATTGAAATATGGTACATGAAGCGCTCCCAGATAATCACCTGACGGGGGAGGCATTGTACCCACAATCTGCTTCAGTGTTTGGGGGAGCGGGCAGGGGAGGGCAGGGCATACAGGGCAAGTGGGTAAGAGGGTGTTTTTTTTGTTTGTTGACTCACATTTTCAAAGCACTTCTGGATTGCCAGCCTGGCATTCCTGGGCTCCTTCTATCACCACATTTATCCTCCCTCCTCTCCCTGTCTCTCTCAGAAGCTCACCCCACTGCTACTTTAAGTAGACCACTTCCCCTTTAAGAGCTAACAGATGGCTGCAGATGTTGCATGTTATTCTCTATTCCTTCATATTTAAAGTATTTTACTCAAAAACTTAATTGCCTGCATTAAATTAGGATTTTTTTTACGATAACATTCCAAGCTTGCATTCAAACAGTGATCTCTAAACATGTGCTGTCTTGGTTCATTTTAGTCTCAGACATGTCCTTGCGCCACATTATTCAGTCAGTTCTTTCAGTTCCTTTGCTCAGTAAACAGGAAGCATTATTTTACAAATAGTTTGTATTTACAACATTAGCAGAGGAGCTGCCAGCGTGTATTCAGAGCTGCAGACTCTCAGTGCTGCAGAGCACAGAGCGTGCAGGTGCCTCCTCCTCTTTAATCTACTCCCCCCTCCTCACCATTATCTTATATTTGGGTATAAACACACAGACTGTGCAACCCGATAATATGCAATTAAAAACAAAGATCATTAAAAAGTTATTGGTGTCTGCCTAATTACTATAACTTTACCCCCCTTATAATGAGCGTGCATGGGTATTGATTCGAAGCAAATCTCCTTTTCCTCCTGGAAAAAAGAAGGTAGTTACTTTGTGTTAAATCATTAATATAGTAATGATTTTTCCAGAAGACTCTCAATTAAGACCAGAGCAGAAAATGACCCAGGGGAGTAGAAGCTCACGCTCTTAAAAGTGTGATGTTCCAAATATATCCTACTGGCTACTTTCACTAGAGAATATGGATAGGCTCCAGTCGTGCCTTTGAATAATTTAAAGTGGCCTATGTTGATTAGGATGTGTGTAAATGTGTTTTTGTGAAAGGTCTGCCCATTAATGTAATACAGTACGCACAAGACTCAGGACTAAATAAGCCTTGTGAGTAGAGATTTAACTGTTTCTGTTTCCTCAGCAGATACAAGAATTTCATCAAATTTGAATTTGTATCTCGCAAAATATCATAAAATATACCTTATTTGTGTCTGACAGTTCATATTAAATCTCACCATCTTAGACTAACAATATGTCATTCAACTTCAGCAACAAACTTGAAACCCTCAGTGCAACAGTGGTCATGGACTCTAGCCCCCTACTGGACGGTACAGTAAATGCCACATATTAGTCAGATATTTCACATTTGCATATTTTGCTCTTTGTCATTTAAATGCCTCTTTCTTGTGCACTCTGATCCCCTCCCCAGCTCGTCTTAACCCCACCCACACACACACTCGGTGGTGCCAAACGGGCCTCAACAATTAGTTCATTTGTCTGTCTATTATCCCAACACCTGCAAGAAAATCTGTCTCAATTTTCCTCTCTGCTCTGGCTCCTGTCTCTCTGTGTAGCTCCTGCCGGGACTCCATTGGGGCCCCCTTAGCCTCTCCAGCCTCTGTATGCCATCCCATCATGCATTGTGTCCATGCCAAGCCCAGTGCCAAATCACACCCCGTACGCGCCGAATACTTGTTGTGACCCTTTTCATGTGCACTTTTCAGAGGCCTGAACGCACACAAGGATCAAGGAGGGAGACAAAAACAACTCTTTCATGCAGGCCAATAATATTCACCAGCAGTGATCAGAACAAAGGCAGTTTTAGTGTTGGTCAGTGATTCGTTAGAGTCTCTATAACCGTACTTTACAACAGTTTTCACTTTAAATACTTGACATTTTACTTCCCTTTCCCATAGATGTAGCATTCAAGTACAGTGCGTCATCTTTGTTTGACTTTATCACTTGTAAAGGGACAGGTTTAATGTCATTGCCCCAGTAACGCAGAGGTTTTAGGCAACAATGTAGAAATGGCCAATTTGTCAGAGCTATGTGTGAAGTGGGCTTGTAAATCTAGCAGCACCTCTTTGTCCCGGTTGTGCCATTATTTTTCATATGTGTAAGGGAATTTTGAAAACAGACAAGAAGAAGAACTGTTTTGAGAAAAATAGGAGGAGACATTTCAAAGAAGGAGAGAAAATGGGAGAGAGTGAGAAAGAAATAAAGTTTTGAGATCCCAAGAAAATTGTTTAATATTTAGTATTATATTTCAAGCACAAATTACACTCTTGAGTCTTTCTGCTTGCAACTAGCCAAATGAGTGAGTAGACCATTTGTGATATAAGCGTGAGATATTTCAGAGGAAAATATAGACGATTAAGGATAATATTAAAACTAATTTATGCCTGTATAGATCCGATAAACATAACGCAGAATATCCCAACAATATTTTAAATGCTCTATATTGTTAAATGAAACCGTTTTGTTGTCAGTTTGTGTCTAAGGAGTCATGAGGAGTTATTTATTCAACCCCTTCAAGTCCTAAAATATCATATTACAGAAAAATATACATTTTTCACAAGTACAAAGAAAATGTAATACCCACGATAAACACTGACCCCCACATCTATGATTTATTGAAGTTGATATAGTAATTATTGTGATGATAGCTGATTAAGTCATCAAATTTTGTAATAAATATCAGTGGTATTGGTATTTCTTGAATTATCTGGCGTGCTAAGTAGACGTGGGAAAAAATATCGAAATATCAATATATCGTGATACTAAAAGTGATATCATGGGTTGCTCTATAGATATATCGTCAAGAGCATTTTTTGGCACAACAATTCTGTTGAAGGAAAACCTGTTTACTGCACACACTTTACATATTTTCTGTTATATTAGAAATATTGTTGTACAAAATATTCTGAAAAACATTGAATAGAAGATATTTAATATAGGTTATGTATTTGTTATTGGCCGTAGATTAGGCTCAAAAACAGTATGATTCGAGGGCAAGATGTGGTCAGAACCATCTTTTTGTCCTTAGGGATCAGGCCAAATGGTAAGCGTGACTTGTAATGATTTCTCAGCGGAGGGTAGTAGCGGTGACTTATTGCTGTACATGGAACAGTGCGTTTCACATGCCATTTCTGCTCCTCTGACATTATCAAAACGCTCTTATGACAGCACCGCCATTATGAGCCGTGACGAGATGACACCACAACACTTCCACGCACAACGCTTTGACCTTTACCGTTATCCTGGGTCGGTTAGCTGCATGTCCCCTCCTGTGAGCAACCCTTTTTTTCCCACCTTTTCTTTTCCTATCGACGGCTCTATCCTCCGCACCGAGGTAAATTCCATCACGGTGTAGCAGAAGTCAGCGAATGCTCCCTGTCATTATTTATGAGTCACTGACAGGGCCGTGAATTCCGGGCAAAAGTGAAACTCATATTGTTATCAAAAGCATAAAATCCCTATCACTTTAGATGTCAGCTCGAGAGACTAGAAAATGAAACAGGTACTCATAAAGACGGCGAGGACCATAAATCAGATGGAGAGGCTGGGCGAAGGCGGAGCTTGATTAAATAAGGAGAATTAGGTATTTTTGCAAAAGCGGGAAATAACATTGATGTATGCTCCTGTCAGCGGAGAGCCCACACTCTATTGAGCATTGTTTATTTTTATGAGTATTTATAGTGTGTCAGTCAGTCACTCTATCTGCCTCTGGTGAGGAGAGTGAGAGGAAGTCCTATGTCTTTGGCAAATAATATAGCACATTTTATAGCTCGAAAGATTATATAAAGAAACATCTCATCAGATTGTATGTCAATAAAAATATGGCTTTTACTTGGTATGAAATAACCATAACTTTACAAATACAACAATGTAAGGAATCATATTAACTGATTTTTGTTAAATAAGGTTACAAAATATTAATACTGTAATTATTTTTTGGAGTTAAATCATACATCATGATCTAAAGTTTGCAGTATGTTTAATGCAATTTAATGTAGTAAGTGATGGGAAGAAAATGTATTTAGCTACAGAATACTGAATACCTGCATTAAAATGTATTTTGTAACATATTCTGATACTTTTAATACTTTTGCATAGTGTAAAAAAAACTGACATATACAAGCAACAACAACAACAAAAAAATCACACATGCAAGAGCTTTGTTTTCTGTTAGGGTTAGGGTTATGTCATGTATTCCTTTGATTTTAGAAAAGTAAATGTGTTCTGAATATCACTAAATAAAAAAGTAACTCCACCAGAAAACAATAACTCAAAATTAGTATTCAGAATTCATATTTTCGGTACATGTATTCCGTTACTTCTCAGCACTGAATGTAGTCAATACCATGTGCAGGACTGGTCATACATTTTTTTCTATGCCATCTCAATACCCCCACTTTATACATAAACTAGGTTAAACCAAATTAACAAATGTGAAACTGTGACATTATTATTAAGTTTATTCTACCTAAATTTTGGCTCATGTAATAGCTAGAAATGTAACTACAAACTACAAAGCATTTTATTTTTCTGCTTGGTTAAAATCCAATGATGCCAACCAGTTGGCAAACCAAATAACTTGCAGCATGAAAACCAGATTTCACTTTGTTAAACATATGATTTTAATGGTGGCTCTTTTGCGCATGGCTGATAGGAGGCTGAACTCTGGAGAGTGGGGTGATGACCTTCCACCTCATCCATCACTCGCTGACGGACATGGGAAGCTGGTCCCTGACAGGTCTGGGGGGTGGGCTCTGGTCTGGGGGTACATGCGGGGTTAAAGATAGGACCAGGAGGGTCTCAGTTACCACAGCATGAACAAGGGGAGGGGGGAGGAGTGTGAGGAGGATTGAGGTCAGGGAGGTATGACTGATGTATTAGATGAACTGATTACAGCCATGTAAATGTTTGTTTATGGAAGTTGAGATGGATCACCTTGTTTTAAGTGTCAGCTCAACTTTGTGGTGATATTTTAGTTGATCAAATGTCTTTGTTTGCTTTAAATCCCATATACTTTCTAGGAAGTCAAAGAAAAAGAGAAACAGGCAGACATTTGTCCAAACCATTACACTTCTCACATGCTTATATTGAGTTATTGTTGATTGCATTTTTGGTCTCAACAAGTTACAAAATCAGTTCCTTTTAAGTGGTGGAGAGAAAAAAAAAATCTAAACCAAAATGTTCAAAACCAACAAAAGTTCAAACCGATAACAACGCTTCACAAAAATGACAAAATTCTGTATAGTTTACACTAGATTTTATTTGCACATGCAAGTAAAAACACATAAAAATTACTTTGCAGGAGAGAGTGAAAACATCATAATCAGACATGAACAGGCAAACGGATTAGTTACAATAGTTCAAATATTAAAAATATTTTATGAATTAACAAAATAATGAAACATGAAAAAAGGGCTTGAGATTATTGTACACATTTAGGTATTGCAAAACAACTAAATTTTATGAATGTAATCCCTTAAACTTCCTCAATCTTGTCGTGTATTGTTTGTTTTTGTAATTGCTTTTGACATAATTAACCTTTTGTTGAGCATTTGGTCTAATTTGTCTTTTTTTCCTCTTCTGATAGTAAATGAATAGCTTGTTAATATTATAAAAAACTTTGTACAGCCATTCACTTGGCATTTCAAAAGAACACTTAAGTCCAGTAGAAATGATGCATGTGCCCATCACGCAGGTGTGTCACTCAATGCTCCGATGTGACCGCGCTGTAATGAGTCTCGGAGGGCTCCTTGCCTCCTGCACCTACTGGAACCAGCGCGCACCATCCATCTTCACAGCGCCTTCAGTTGAGTTGTGTTGATTTCTTCCAGGGGAGAGTTTATTTAGATAGTCCACCCATCTCCACACGAGGCCGGATCGTGCCGCGGAGACTGGGCCACACGCCGGGCGGACAATCAGACCAAAACCTCCAACCGCCATGGCCGAAATATTGAGTGACACCATGCAGCGAAGTAAGGATGCAGCACACACCCTCGCCAGTGTGGAATGGGTTCAGTGACCCTTGACCCCAGCAATCAGGGTGTCTGTCACTGGCATATAGCATGGTTTTGTGCATGATCATAGGTTTTCTTGGCTTTGACCTTAATGCACTGATGTCTAGACTTTCTTTCTGCTGCTGCATGGTAATAATGTGCAGCTCATGTCATAAGTTTGTCTATTTTGGGAAGTTGAACAAGACTTCTTCCCCTCTTTGTCAGACAGTAGTTTGAAATGCATGGCATAGTGAAACCAGGAACAAATCCGAAGCGTATAGCTACCCAGTGTACTCTCACTCTCACTTTATGTTAAAATTGTGTTATTTTCTATACAGTTTAATTTTACATTTTGAGTAAACTGCTAAGGCCTTTGGAGACTCTAATAAATCACATGCCTATCCACTGGTTTTAGAATGAAGAAAAAAAACTTGACATAGCGGTTAACAACTAAATCTATAATTTGAGTAGGGAAAATAAGTCTTCAAAATGTTGCATATAACAAAAACTCATGAATTCACTCTATAGATTCCCACATGCTTTGATTCGTTTCTATGTCAGATGCCCTTCCTGCAATAATAAGTTTTTTTTTTACCTTGAGAAAAATAAGAGGGATATGTTTTACATCATAAGATTAGTAATCTGAAAAACAAGGATTACGCTATTGTTATATCAAGAAAACAGGGATTGACACAGATAATACTTAATATACTGTAATCTTCAGAAGGATTAATCTCAATGGCCTTGTTGTTCTTCACAAACGCTTGACTTTCTTTTTCTCCTCTTCAAAATATTTGCTCACAAGGCAACATATGTCGGGTGTAATGAGTGGAGGTGTGATCACAGCTATCGTTGCTCGGGGATTTCGACACACAAGAAGGTGCACATGTTATGAGTCAAACAACAAGCTAGCTGCCCTTGCCTGTCTGGTGCTGGCCAAACCCACAGTGGGACGGGCACTTTGTGAAAATGACAGGAACATGCCAACAAATTGCATCACTTTTGCCTCTGTGGCCGAGGACAATGGGCCACCATATGCCAAAATGGGGAAATGAATGGGGCTCATTTGCGTTGGCACCCTAGACCCCCATACACCGCACCCTCCTGCTACACTCACGCACACTCTGACCCCCTCCTTCCCTAACCCGCCCTGCTGTGGTCCACTGAGGCACAGAGGAGTCCACAGCTTTGCTACACTGCCAACCTAGAGCCCATTACCATTAGTTAGTAAAGATATTTGAGTTTCTATTTAGTTTTCATACAGTATAGGTTATTAAAGGACGCATATTACACTATTTTCTCATCTCTGTCATAATGTTGTTTCCTCACAAACATACCTGGATTTATGTTTTGTTTCATTCACACATGTTTAGCTCACAAAGATCTCAAACAGAAAACATTTTGTTCCACTGTGCTAATGATGTGGTAATACAGAAACAGCTCCACTGTGTTTTTAAACTCCATACACCTTCACTAGAATAATTTGGATAATAATCTCTACTGAACAAAAGGTAAAAGGTAGCTGTTAACTTGAAAACAATATTTTCAGAGCAGGTGGAAGGTGGAAAAGACCATTTTCTGCTTTGGAGATGTAGACAGACTAATAGTAAATGGTTACTCAAACACAACTCCAGGTATGTTTTTGATCAGGTAACAACTTTCTAACATGGCTTCATGCTCACAATATTCAGTTTTGTGTTATATAGGACCTTCATGGCAACAGTCTTTTTCTCACAAGCCTTCATTGAGTTGTATTTTTATTTGTTAGATACAGTGGTCAATTTGCAATTATGAGTGAAGTTTACAACAGATTTTTAACTTGGAGCAGGTCATAGACTTTTACCAATGTGATTAAACAATGAATGTGGCCTAGATCACTTGGAAAATGGCATGGTTTTTTGTTGTGTGTTTGTGTTTTTTGGGGTTTTTTTTATACACAAATTAGTACTAAAACACACATACAATCCCTCTTGTTAGTATAACATTATTAAAATAGCACATTTAAAGAAAAAGCTTAGTATTTACAGTTGCAATGTACAGATTTTATAATGATTTGAAACTCTTTAAAATGTAACATGATAAAATTGTAACTGGTATTGGTTAGTTATTCTATATATGATACCACTTTTATTTTACTAATCCTGCTAATACATCTGTGTGTCAGAATGGCCCTCTGGCTAACTTTGGTGTTTATTTGTGCCGTTTGTTTGCGAGCCCTGGGATGATAGCAGATGATTAAAGAGTGGCTGCTCTGTTGACATGAGATACTAATGAGGATGAAATGAGAAGGTCAGGGCTCGTCTCCAGGAGGGGGACACCAGCCCACCCCCACGCCCCCCAAAACATCCCCCCCTCCCACCACCCGTGCAGCCCCTGATCACCTCCCTCTGTGGGACGGCTTTGCTAATCCTCCGCTTAATCAGGGCGGACCACACGAGTACAAGCGCACACACAAATACATGCACACACATATGCACTGATAGGACCCTCTGCATCTTTATAATGGAGGTAATTAGCAGCTCAACAAGGCTAGCTCAGCATTATGATTAGCACCTTTTTTCAGAGCTCTCTAAATCTGACTATAGAAGGACTCTCAAGTGCCAATAAAGCTTACATCAAACCCATGGCTGCACAAAAGAGTTTTGCATATTTTCAAAAAGTGTTGCGTTTCTGGTAAATTCCAAGGCGTATAATAGCAATAGAAAGATGGCTCTTAAAGTTGATGAATTGTATGTCTCACTTTAAGTTAATTTGTCCTTGTTCTTGTTCTTCATGTCTTGTTATGCTGAAAGGGTCTGGAATAGATACTTTGTTTTATGATTTGAATAAAACATTTTATAGGTAATTAAAGTTTAATTCAATGTTATTTGTTTTGAAGGTAAGGCCTCTCCAATGTTACATAAATTACAATATGCCACATTTTTGCTGAATGTTGTGTTTAGTTTATATTGAGTGTAGCCAATTGACACAGTAATTTGATCATTTAAAAAAACAGGTCTGACTTCATAATCTTTTGCAAATTTATGTTTTCATAATATGGTTACGTGTGTTGCTTTCACGCAATCAGTTCACGTACTGATCTTACACTACAAAAACTAAAATCCTGAAAAGTTAAAATGACTTGAATTTAGAGCATGTTATATTAATTTGAGTAAGTAAAATGATCTACCAATTGAACAAGTATTTCTGAATTTGAAACAGGAATAGTTACACTGAAGATAAGAAAAACAGCTCTTTGTACTTAAAATAACTAACTAAATTGTATGCTGTATGAATTGGAAAAAAATAAAAAATTTCTTGTTGTTTACTTGTCAAGTGACGTCTACTCACTCTCTACCCAAGTTAAATAGTCTTAATTTGAGTAATCTGAATTTCCTAAGATATAACTTTTTGCAGTGTAAGACCCATAATGTCATACTTCTAAAATGTACTCATGTCAAAAAAGCATGTTAATGTAGCTGTGTAAATTAATGACATTTTAATACAGACAAAGGCTGAGTTAATGGTATCCGCCCGGCCATGCAGTGCAGCGCCCTGAGTGACTTTAAGAGAGCCCTTATTAATGTAGGTGTGAGGGTCTCTGTCAGAGGAGTGAACTGCTGCCCCCAACCAGAGGAGAGGAAGTGCTCCACCAGCTGCACGCCATTTTTCATCTGTCCCGTACACCTCAACAAGAGAGAGGAGGAAGAGAGGACAGGGTGGGCGTGGCCAGTCATACAGAGAACTTGTTCCCGTGAAGTGTGGCGAAGTGTCCAACTGGAGGCCTCTTAAGCCGTGACCCTGGCGATTTTAAAAGAGCGTCCCATCTTGGCTCGTTAATCAAAGGATGATGCGTATCACATTGACCTGCAGCCCCCGGGACCACCACCCACGGGTCATACCAAGGAACATTGTCATTTTTCATGGAGCTGGTGTTAACATGGAGTGCTTAGGCTGGTGTGTTTTGTAATGTGTGAGTGTATGTATACTGGGGTCAAGACAGAAATGTTACATAAAACATAACTGTATTAATAAAGCATGTGTACTCATTTAGTTGACTTAACACTGTTTATTCATTTGTTGTTATTGCAAATGTTAAAATACATTGTAATAATATTTGACAAATTTTATCTTATGTTGGAACTTAAGCCCCTCCCCATGTTTAAGGTACTATCCATGGGTTTCAGAATAATGAAAAATGAGGTCTGTTGTCGTAGCAATTAACAATACAAAACTATATATCTTTTTGTCTTCTAAATGTTGTATAGTAGAATGTCAAAACCCATGGATTCTTCAAAATCAACCTCTAATCCAAACTGAATCCCTAATCAACTGAATTCCAAGCTAATATTTAAAGTACTTACAAAAAGTATCAGGATTCAACACAGACGCTGATCTTGTGACGTCTTGGATCATCCTCCTGAAAAAAACAAAAAAAGGAATTTGCTTTAAAGTCCGCTAACAGTTCACAAATGCACAAATCCCTAGTTCTGTCAATTGAATATTCACAAACATGCAGTGTACATCTTGATCTGATCTTCTATGATAGCTGTTGTGTTTGATCAGGAGCAAGTGGTAGAGAGGGAGCGGCAGAGGAAAAATGAGCCTGCCAGTGCTTAATTGAGCATACAGATTCCTAATGTGTCAGGCGCTGGCCCTGCAGATGAGGGATAGCTTCTTCACCATGTCTCTTCCTTTGTTTCCTCTTTAAGGCTAATGAAGTCGGCCTTTGAGTCACCACCTGGGCTGGACGTCCCGACACCAGAGCGCCCCAGTGAAAGAGCATCATCCTCACCTCTTCACCACCAAAGACTCAAGGCAAGTACACAGTGTCAACTACACACCATACCATTATCATAGTGAGACCTGTTTATTTTTACTAGCCTGAAACGGCAAACATCAATTATCTAAATTTTTTTGGCTCCATCAATGCAACAGCATGCACTTTTTCAGTTTTGTGCCTTTAGGTCAGCCACTAATGAGCTTAACACTGACAAAACATGGAAGTGGTTAGACTGGCTGCAGCAGCGGTACAGCAAAGGACAACTATAAACATTTTTGTTAGAAGTATAATATTTAGCTCGTACATTTTTCAAGCTTGCGTGTATCAAGTGGATGGAGTTTGTTGTATTTA
The DNA here is from genome assembly GCF_026225935.1 of Boleophthalmus pectinirostris. Classification (NCBI taxonomy): domain Eukaryota; kingdom Metazoa; phylum Chordata; class Actinopteri; order Gobiiformes; family Gobiidae; genus Boleophthalmus; species Boleophthalmus pectinirostris. Next base: position 20,381,908 of record NW_026571447.1, on the reverse strand, counting down.
TCTAGCCAAAAAAGTGCTTGTACCTTACTTTATTTTGTTGTCACTTTGTGGTGCCTGTCCAAAAAAAACATGTAGTTTTGGACACCCAAACATGTTCAAGGTGCTCTGTTGCCATATGTTTGCTCATTGGGGAGTGAAGCAGGGAAGAGCTGGTCCCCATGACCTTCACCCAGGTTTGAGCAATGAATACTCCAGGCTCCACTCGCTTGGGTTCATGCCAGGTGAACACTGTAGACAGGCATCCCAGCCATGCACCAAACCACAGCTCTGCGAGAGCCTCACTACAGTATACTGGTTGGTAATGCACAATCCAGCTTTTTCAGTACCAACATCAATACTTTGACTTTAAAGATTTGTCTATACCCTATAATAACCGATACCAGTGCACGGACGGGAAATGGCCCTTATTTCCCTAAAACATAGTTAACTTATTACACAAGAGATCCAGCTGTGTGTAATTTTTATTTATACTTCAGATCACTACTGAACTGAAAAACATATGAGACGTTTTAGGTCAAATTCTTAATTCATGTAGTTAATACCAGTATAGTATTGGTGCAACCCTAATAATACAGAGGACATGAAATATATATATACATATACATATATATATATATATACATATATATATCACATAGCACACGCACGCACACGCACACGCATGCACACGCACACGCACACGCACGCACACGCACACACACACATATATATATATATATATATATATATATATATATAATAATATGACTGTCACCCACAAATTTCCTTTGGATTGGATAAACATAGTTTAATATGCACTTCAGTGTGTTGGCATGGTTTTAACTGCTCTTCTAGAAGCATTACATGTTTAACCAACATCAAGGTCAGCTCAAAAATGGTTGGGCTTCAAAACATAGAAATATTAATATACTACAGTGTCTTTCTCTGGTTCCTTAAACTCAAAATCATACTTGCACTTTTCAGATGTACACAATATCAATTCCTTCTTCATAATTCTACAGTCACAGACATTTCACAAGTTCTGTGTTTTGGTTCTGTAAAACCTTAGATCAACTTTGGAGTTGTTGCCACTATGTTTAGCCCACTGCCTTGTATACCTCCTCCCCGTGCTTGAGTTGACCTTTTGTTACACTACACTGTTCTACTTTATTTTGACAATAAGGGCTTAAGAAGGACACTTTTACTTTTGTTACTGCAGCACATTGATAAAGAATTTAGATGGATTTTCTACCAAAAATAAGCAGCATTAGAAGCAGTAGAACTCTCAGTGTGAATGACAATGAGCTAATGAATGTAAGAGAGCTGTCTATCCCTTTATACAGTTACAGTCGTGGGTATGTATCCTGTGCAAATAAACAGATGAAGAATATATTACCGGTAGTTTTAACATGTAAGCTTGCATTGAAACGAGCGGTATCAAGTCAGTGACGGATTGTTTGGGGAAAGAGGGGCTGAAGGAAAATGCCATTACTCTCCAGATAATTTAAACATGTGCTGGCATTTATCTTGGTGGTCCATGTCCGAAACACTAATGACAAACTCTTGTTATAAGTGAACTGAATCAGAGCTAAAGGCATGCCCACCCAAGACTTTGATCCATTAATATTCACCACCCCCCTCATTGGTTTAAAAGGAAAGAGGTGGTTTAATACGATTTTAAATTCAAGTGCTATTTTTAGTTAGGCAGGTTTTTAAGGCTTTTAAGAAAAAGACAAAAAAATCAATTGGGCAGCAAGCAAGGTCTTCTATCAAGGCATTGCCTTTTCATATCATAAAGATATAATGCCCAGACCTCAACTCAAATCCAATAATCCTCTACTTCAGACTTAGTAGTAATATAGTAAGATCCATTATTTAGTCTTGAACTACTTTGGGTCACATTGTTTTTCAGCATTATGCTTATTAAGCACATGTATATGTTTGAAAGACAAACATGCTAATTTTTGAGGCAGAAGATGGCACAGGGACTTTATGTGCTGAATGAGTAAAGCAAAATAAAATAATAGCAGCTAGTTTCTAAGTTTAGATCCATGTAAACAGTGTAAACACTAAAATTATGGGTCTGGTGAAAGTCTTAAGCACTCCAAAAACACAATGGAGCACTTCCTGGATTGCCACCTCCCAACTTCACAAGGTGAAAGCAAGCAATTTTGTTCTGAGTTGTGTAGAGAGAGGTTAAATATAAGACAGAACAAAGCAAACCTTTTGATCACAACAAAAGGCTGTAAAATGGCTTAAATCTCAAACTTTTGAGTTAGCTTTATATGAGCCTTTTAGTTTGAAAAGTTGTTATATTGTTAAATGTTAATAAAACTTGCTATTATTACTTCATCAAACTTAATTTCCGAGAAGTTGTTCCTGTGAAGTATTGCAGAGCTTCACTATTTCTGCTTGAGCACACTGTTAAAACTATGAAATGACTGACGGTGACACACAGACCCCCCCATCTGCCCCACAACCCATGCACACAACACGCTTCCCTGATTTCGGATGGATAGATGGTGGGAGGGAAGGGGGGTGGAGGAGGAGGTGGGGGTCCAAAATATATAATCTCCTGAAAAGAATGAGGCCCTCTGGGATTTTCTCTTCACTGGGGCGACCGGGCGAGTGCTGTGTGTGTGAATGGCACTATAACATGGCCACTGCTCCACACTGTAACCTGAGCCAGAAGGGGGCCAATCTGTCAAATAATTAGCTGTTGCCGAGCACAAAGGTTTTTATTTGCAGGAATTTCATGTGTGCAGGATAGAATAATATGTGTGTGTATTGTGCACTGGGGTCATGGGAACATCATCTTGCACTGGTGGGGCATAAAAGAGGGCTAAATGATAATGAGAAAAGGCCCTGGTAATTCAATTCCTCCAGCATTGGTTTCCGTCTTAGTGCTCCCAAATACACACTCACATGGTGCACAGATTAAAGCTTCTGTTTTCTGTCTTTTGCTTTTTTCACAACGTCATGCTGAAAGTTAGTAGTATTCATTGTACATCTAACATACAGGATTTAGTTTTTCACTTTTCACAACTTGAAATCTTTCTGGTGACTTTAAAGGTACACTGTGTAACTTTTCTAGTGGAGGGTCCATCAAATGCTTTTCTTCACGGAAATATTATTTAATTGTCTTGAATGTTTCACAGTTTGGCATTAAAGCCTTTCTATCTACATGGAGACCAAACCAGACCAAGTTACAGGTCAGATCTGTGGAGAGGCAACTCCACTCAGTCAGAATGCCTGTTTTTCTAGGTGTTTTTGAACTATAAATCCACTTGTAATTGAATAAATGTAAGGTAAAGCTGTTTAATGTCATCGTGTGAAAGGAAGAGCAATGTCGTATCCATAGAAACAAGAAGATGTCAGACCCTCCACCCGAAAAGTTACAGAATGCACCTTTAATATTACATTTTCCAATAGCTAGTTTCCAATAGAAAAGGAGTTGACAAAGTTGTTATTTTTCTGCAAAATTATTCTAATAGTTACATGTATATTGTTGTTAGAATATTGTTGTACATGGATACCTCTTTTTCCTTACTGTGTTTTCAATATTGTATGGGGTATATCGGAAATAGTATCTGGCATTAAGTCTAGGGAATATGTTAAAGCAATAGCTGATTGTTTACATCAACTCCATTCCTATTTATAGTTCCATATCTTATTTCCTTAAACACTGGATTTTTTAAGAAGCAAAAGTATTGACTTGCCAAAACTAAATGAATAGCTAATCAGTCTTATGTGTTCTATTCCAAACCTCTCCACCTCAGTTGTCATTTTGTACATTGACCCCTGACCCTATAGAGCAGCCAACCAGGAAGTGGATAGTGTTAAAAGGGATTGATTGGTTTGTGGTCTATAGATGATTGTTTATATCATTCCATACTAGGAGTTTGACCTTCGGTGACCTCTCTGCGGACCAATCCTCTGAGAGCCATGACCTGCCTCCATTCTCTACAGCGCTAATTAGCTCAGACGGGCGCTGGCTTTGCGTCGTGCCTGTAAAATGAAGCCCATGCAGTGCCCTGATTGAAGAAAACCTAAACTCTCCGAACCTGCAGCTCGTAGCCCAGCGTTTCCTCCCACCGAATGTCAAACACATTAAACTTAATGTAGCAGGAAATCTTACTCAATTATTTGTATGTGCGTATGTGCGTATGTGTGTGTTTTATGTGTGCTTAGGGGACTAAATGGTGTTCATATGTGTGTGTATGTTCAGCTGTCGGAGTACACTCAAGCATGCTCCTGTTTACATGTTAGCAGGGGATAGACTGGAGCAGACAGTCTAAGCAATAGCGGTGAGTTAAGGTTAAAACATTGCGAAGTGAAACCAGGAAAGTTGCTTTTAAGTAAAATAATTGGATTATTGCATCCTGTGATCTCGCTAATTATAATGAAAGCAAGCTTACAATTTTCCAATTATTATTCTATGCTGATTCTGTTCCTCTCTAATAAAGAGGGGCACTGATGCAAAACAAAATGCCAGGACTCCCATTTCCTGGCCGTGCCTTAGAGCGATTTAGAAATGAGCGACACACACGCCCTTCGAATATCACCCCAAATAGTCCCACATAAAACATCACACGGCATAACATACACAGGAGCCACAATGACACATAATCACTATGTACAGAACCCAAAAAGAGATGCTTAAAACAGGAAATTATACCACACAAAGGAAGCAGCCATCAAACCTATTTTATGTGTGGAGGTGTAGCTACATTTGAAAGTCCATATGGTTCATTTATAGCAGTGTCCTTGGTTACTGACCATCAAATGGACATGACTCATTCACTGCTCCTCTGACAAATCTTTGTATTAAATCAGTTCCCCTTACCCTAGTTGGAGCTCCTCCTCCAGTGTGTGTGTGTGTGTCTGTGCAAACACACGCACACACACCAGTATCGGTCAGTCAAACCTCTCTGTCAGTCTTACTCCAAATTCCCTGGATCACACTACATCTGACAGTATTTCATCTCGGATTTGAGGATAAGTGAGAGGATTTCAGTTGAAGCTCGGGGCTTAGCATGAAAACGCTGCTGAGTGTGAAAAGCTAAGGGTTTACACTGTGTGGGATCAGACCCCCCTCTCACCAAGCACTTTTTACATCTCGTCCTACTCTTTCTTTTCTGCCTTTTACAGGGTTTTGTTGACTTAGCTGTGAGTGGCTGTCTGAGACAACACAGGGTAACTCCTTAAGGAGCTAAATGCTGCAAAGCCCATTGCATAGTTATTCTATCATTGGCCTCAGAGGGCACAGCAAAAAGGATGTATTTTAATTAAGGAAACCCAGGGGTCCAGTCTTACTATAACCATGTGAGATGGACTTAACGGAAAGAGGTGTAAATACGCTGCAAAATGCCATTTCCTAAATTGTTTTGTGGCAGTAAATGGTATGTTTTTAAGACTGCTTTATTCCCAGTAGGAAATTGTGTATTCTTTCACTGTGACTGGAGGACCTAACTCTGCCCAGACATGAAGAGAACAAGACCTTCTCGCTAAGAAACTATTAACTGCTTTGCTATACTGTCATAATCTCTGTTAGATATATAACAAACATAACAATACAAAAATACTTAACAAAGATGTTTTTCACTGTCTCTAGTGATTTCCTGATACTACGCATGTCCAATATGCCTAGGACCAAAATGTGGCTCTCAGACCATTTTTTTGGTCCTCAGACCTACAGGTGAATTGACTCATATTTCCTTAAGTATCACTTTTTAAGGCAAGTTTGTGAAAATCTACCTCAATAAAGCAAATAGAAAATATTTAGTTTGTCCTTTTGAGGATCTGAACATGGACAAATATCTGATTTGTTCTAAGCTGTTATGCACGTATTTTATCTGTTGACTGTTTTAACCACTGGTCTGTGGCCCTCAGTCAGCCCTCTGCTTCATTTGAGTGTAAATGCTGACCTTGATGAAAAAGGTTTGGACACCCCTGCCCTATACTACACAGAGTATAGATTCCTTTGAATCAGAATGCAGTAAATCTCCAAATAGTTAAGGTCAGATAAGTAAGAGCATGAAGAGATAACAATATTGCTATAATGTCATTCATTACATAATTCCAACTGATATTTTGGTACACTGCATTAAGAAGACATAAGTTATAAGTTTAACCTGCTACCACATGCTTTGCACTAAGTATGACAGTTATAACAGGTGCCAGGCTAACATGGAGCAGCCCACCTCTGACCCACACACTATAAAAGCAAACATATCTGCGACACTGGTTAACCTTGGAAATAAAAAAAAATAAAGGCCTTATATGGAGAACCTGAGGAGAATCGCGAATGCCAGTTGCTGTGTAGAAAAGATGGATTGCCTGAATTCTCCACCAATCACCAAACAACACATTGGCTGCAGCATTGATTGATGAAGTATTTAAGTCGTCAATCTCACATCACCTGCTTTTCTCCTCTCTCTTTCTCAAATGGCCACAGAAAAGCTATGCTGTGTCTGCAGATTGGATGAACCTTGAGTGATGGGAAACTTTGGTGATATTGGGCTGGCCTGGTTTTGGGATCAGAAAGAGTGAATGCTGGAGTCAATGGAGTCCTATAGGCAAATAGTGTTGGGCTCCTTTTTGAGTTGATATCTTCACACATACTTTTGTATCCAGTATATATTTTTAGACTCAAACTGTCAGTCTTTTCTTGTTGTTGTTGTTGTTGTTGTTTTTCACAATTGCGACCAGTCTATGAAAACTGTGTCTGTCTAGCTATGAATTGAAACTTGGTGTGGAGAACTCCTGACAGACTGAAGAATTACATCAACAAATATGATAAAATTAGGTTAAATGTATGGGCTTTTACACCCCACATTAATATTCTTGTTGACTGCTATAACTGGACTTTTGTTAATACATTCTTTGAACTTTCTATAGTATTTTCTTGCACAGTTTCCTTTCAGTTTGATCTGTCTGGATGTAAACCTTAGTGAGCTCCAAAGAGGTCTGGTTTATGGCTAGTGTCCATATTCAATCCATTTAAAGTGCACTACAATGTTATGGGCCGCAACGTGTATAACTCAGGCCAATAATATTGATTTCAAATCATGATTAACAATAATAATATTGATAAAAATGGAACATTAGCCCTCACCTCCTGACCTTATTTGCAGACCTTTTTGTACTCTATGATGTATTCAATATCATAATCATGCTTGAGTACACTTGGTTTGAAAAAAGAGCATGGAAAATCAATGTGGCCGTGCTCATAAGCAGAACAGCTCACACCTGCACATATATAGTGTTGACAGTGCAAAGCAAACAGACCCGCAGTGTCATCGTCTCACTGGAGTTATGCTGAAGAGGCCATTGATCCAGGAGTTCACCTATTCTCCGCATCGGTACAGCAAAGTTAAGTCAACCCAACCTCCCATACCCCACCCCTCCTTTAAATCCAGCGCATTGTTTCCCTCCTCTAATATGATACCCCCTGAAGGTTCTGCTCAAACCTCATTTCTAATCAATGAGTGTGGTCGCTGGGATCATCCTGTCTCTGCAAATTAATGACTTCACTTTTTTCTGTGGTTTCATTCGATCGATTTGTTTTATTAGCCCATTGATCTCCATGCACAAGACTCCCTCCCTCCTCCCTCACAGCGACCTGTTCTATACCTCTTGTCTGTACGTGAGCTATGGGAGAAGCAGGTAAACACAAATGACCTCATGCTTACCACTGTAGAGACTCCAGTTATTTCAGAAGTTTCACTTCGGGGGAAATGTATGCTCAATGTGTGTTGTTGTTTCATTCACACATTTGAGTAATCCTTTATGATTAGTCTGTCTACATCTCCAAACCTCTGTTACACCTTGTGATGCTGTATTTTTTTCAAGTTAATCTAATAGTCAACTTCCTTTTACCTTTAGTTTAGTAGCGTTGGACCATTCTAGAGCTGAAATTATCTAAATGATTCTAGTGAAGATATATGGAGTTTAAACACACAGACTAGTACTTCCTGTATTTCCACATTACATCAGAGAGTGGGGTGTTTTTTGTTTGAGAGAAGAACTCAGCCTAAATATGGAGGTATGTTTTTGAGGAGGACTTGAAAACAGCATAATATGGGCCCCTCAAAAAATATCACTTCTGGACAAATGAGGGATTACATCAACAATGAGTAAAAACAAAAAAACAACTCAAAACATTTTAATAAATGGTTCACAGTTTATGATTATTGCGTTACACACTGACATTAATATGAAATTTAAGAGAGTTCCTTAAAAACATTGCAATAAAATAATAATGGTATCTTTTTCACATAATACACAGAGCTGTTTACCAAAGACAAACTGCTACTTTTACTTTCCCCTCTTAAACTTGAACCAAAACAGAGCCTGTAAAGTAGAGTGTTTTTCACATTCCTAAAGGACACAACACAATGCATACAGCTATTGAAGTCTTTGGTTTTATTAGTTTAATATAACTGTCATGGTCTAAATCACCTTGACATACATCTGGTCAGGCCCCGCTGGTCTTATTAACAGCCATATCTAACTCTCGCCTCTATAATTCCTTTGAGATCCGAACAAAAGGATAGGAAGTGCTTTACTCGGACAAGTCAGACTTCACTTCACCAGAGGAATTACAGCTTTTCATTTTCTGTCAGTGGAGCGGTTTAGCGAGGTGCCCCACTAGCATAACGATGTCCTTTCCCTCGTGTTTTATGAGCGAACCAGGCACAAAGACTTGATTCACAGTAATTGCATATGAAATGTTGATGTGTATATGCCAGGCTGAAAGATGACTGCTTCTGTGCAAACCCTAGACATTTGGACGCTGAAAGATAGCTATGTATAGGTATAGATAAAGTACAGAAAGTAACCAAACCACTTATTCTCACCATACCAGCTTAGAATCTAAAGCCTAAAACTGCTCATCTGTACCAGCAAATGAAATAAGGATGAAAACTATGATTTAAAAAAATGCCAGAATGCAGTGTAAGTGTAAACTAGGGATGCAACGAACCAGCTTTTTCAGTTCTGATATTGATACTATAGCTTTAAATAGCTGCCAATACCCAATATCAGTCGATACCAGCACAGAGACTAAAATTTGAATTTCCTTTAGACTAAAAATAAAAGAAACTCAAAACTGATCCAATTCTGTTATGTATATGTTATTTATCCCATATTACATCAATTCATATGCCCAACCAGGATGTTAGTGTAACCGATAAATGGAAGCCAATATCCAATCCATCATATTTTTTAGTATCAGCACCGATATCTGATACTAATATCGAATTGGTGCATCCCTCGTGAAAAACCAACCTAGTCTAAAAAGCTCCTCATTTTTATAGAGGTCAGATCTGTCTAAATATTAGGATGATAAAATCACTTTGTGCAGACCATGTTTACATTGTTCACTGTTCATACCCCAGTCATATTATTTCTGTCCTTCCTGAACCATCACTCTAGCAGTGTCATATAACTGTCAGCCAAAACAAGGCATTTTAATATGAGGCTTGTTAAATTCACTTTCTCCTCCTTCACTCTCCATTCTCTCACATCACTCCTCCTGAATCCTTCAGATCTAAGTAAGTAAACCCCTGTACTCATACAATAGGCTAACTGAAGTAAACAATACAGGCCGATACAGCACAGTTGGTCCAAAATATTCCCATAAATAATGTTTATCTGGACTTGTTCACACGTTGTGGTTAATATTAATATTAGATAAATATTTAGTCAAACAGCTAAAAGTGTATACATGATTGTAAAGTCAACAGCTGTAGGCACATGTTTTTATGAACAGATAAATAAATGTTTGAAGACACCCTCTGCCCATAGTCACATGTTTATCCAGCTTGTGGGAATTCCTGTTGTTCAGGATGGGTCTGCAGTCACTAGGATTGCATCATGTTTCCGGCCTGCCCCGTGGTGCTCTTCACAGATTATACAGTCTATCACAGGAGATTTGGTAAATAACAATTAAAAACATAATTATGCAATTTGTTAGCTTTTAAACAGTAACTTGAAAATTATTTCTTGATTTTCTTGTAAATGTGATATTGGCTCTTACATTCTCATATAATAGTTGTATCATGAAAAACCCTATTGTTCTTTAACACTATAAAATCAGTGCAGCACTGGCCACACAGAGAGATGGGTAACCCAAATCCAGGGGGCGTAGCGTCCCTGCCTGCACATCTATGTCCTTCTTTACATGAATCCTTTCAGGGCTTCTGGCAGCAGTTTCCTGCTCTTTCATGTGCTCCCCTGTGGCACCACTATTAGCCCAGTCTTGTACCTGCGAGTGTTTGAGGCAGCTGCAGCGTGGACGCTCTGCGCTGGGCCCAGGGGCTGCTGGGAGCTGGGAACACTGGCACCAAATACCACTGGGTAATTAGAGCTTCATTCAAGAGCCAATGTGGCAAGCATTAGACACAAGGTTCTTTCCGGTTCAATTCATCCTCCTCTCCTCACACTTATACCTTTAATTCATGTCCTTGCATCTGATTTGTCTTTTCTGTAGTGCAGTTTTAGTGGGGTGTGAAAATGCCTTTCAAATTATTATTCCTTTTTAAAAATGTACTAGTATACTAATAATTCAAAATGTGTTATAGAACAAAGGTTCAGTGACAAAATTTTTGATTCAGATAACGCTTTAGACCTGGAACATTTTCACAGATGTTGTATCAAAGATTCTAATATTTTCTAATATTTATTTATATTTGTGGCTTAATGGTAAGACATATACCCTTACATTATTATTGCGAGATGGAGCAGTGTCTTGGCAGAGGTTCTCACTGTGCACAGAGCACTGTATGCTGCCTTTATGTGCTGTAAAATGAACAGGCTGCACTGTACGTCTCTATTAATGTCACACTATGATTTTTTCCTCTTGTGAGAAGCGTAAGTGCGGTAGTTTCTCATGTTCGCGGAAGAGGCCCCGTGTAGATTTGTGGTGAACGGTGACATAACCCATAATTCCTCTGTAACCACAAAGCCTTCCTTTATCCTCTCTGAAGATTCATATCACATAAAACATCCAACACACTACTAAAACATAGACACACACACACATGACAAAACATTAACTCCTTGCTTAAAATAACAGGTGAAACTGGCATAAAATGATAGAAATGGCATCTATTTGCAACCAGACAGAGTGCTGGAGATGAGACCGCTTTTAACGCGTAGCAAAAACACAAAGTCCAAATTAGCATGAACATGAACACAAAAGAAAAAAAATCCCAAATTGTGTTGTCAACAGACCCCCCAGTGAGGAATTTCAATTTCATATATCTAATTATCCCTGTCAGATGGATGGGAGAGACAAAGCGCTGCCTCTGTTGTCCGCTGCATCTCTCTCAATTAATTTCAGCTTCCAAATATGACTAATTGTTCTGCACAGCTTTCGGAGCCACATAAATAATGATTTGGTGGTGCGTTTGACGGGAGGAGGCTTGTTCGTGCTTCAGTTTATGATATTTGAGGACAATGGATGGTGCATAATTCAGGTAGTAGCAGGCCTGTGTCACCTCTCCGTAGGCAGTGCCCTCTGTCTTGTTTGAATAATGCCTCTATACTTTTCCTCATCTGTCATGGGCACAACTATTCTCTCATTAGTATTGTTTCTTTGTTTGGGGTGCCGATATTAGCATCATAATTGTCTGAAAAACAAAGGATCCTGAGAATTTCATGTGTATTTATGAGAGAGAAAGTTTTTTTTTTGGTGTTTTCTTTGCTGAGAGTTTGCGTACCACGATGGCAATAAAAAACACTCTTTCTTTTGACAATAGCATGTCATTTTCAGCATTAATTAATAGCACTTTCTTTTATGTTAGATGTGGTGTTACATCTGTGTGATCCCTAAATTGTCGTATTTTCCATAATGGTCCATGGGTGTATACTAGTCTATGTGCTCTTATTCTTGTTCTGAAACTGTTCTAAAGGTATTAAAGAAAGGTTAATTTCTGACCTGTGAATGCAACTTTATTAGTATCAGTACCTGTTCATATGAGTGTCTAGTTTTAGCTTTAGATTGATGAGTATCAGATTTTCTACTTTTGACAATCCTTAGCCAGGCTGGTGCCACCTAGTGCCTCCGCTCAATTTCATTTCTCTCCAGCGACAACATCAGGAATCAGAATACAGTAGTCGGTTCGCAAAAACCCTGGTGTGAGTGCGAGTTCGGGCACCAGCGAAGAACCATACATTCTGTGTTGGCAACGATTCCCGAGATCGAGGATTTAAAACCGGAGCAAAGAGAATGTTTTTTAAATTTTATCAAGGGGAAAGACATTATTGCCCTTCATCCTACAAGGTTTGGGAAAAGCTTAATATACCATTTACCCCCGTTAACGGCACATTACATACGTCACGATCAAATAGCAGCGATTAGTTAAATTTTAAAAAGTACCCGCCTACCGTCACGCAAACGAATTCTAATGCTGCGAGGTCGGACATTTTACATGAAGTGAAACCGGCTGATGAATCAGGCTAAATCCTGATACCAGTTATTGCCAAATTAATGTTAAATTTGTCCAGACTTTGAATTGTCACAAAAACTGAAAACTATATAAAAAAAAAACATTTTCTCTCACCAATCATTAGTCAAACATCAGTATTAAGCAAAAAAGTCAAGTGTCTTTTTCAATAGAATGAGAACGTACTAATTCTTTACAACAAGGCTGGTTCTTACAGTCAGTGGAAATCCTATTTATTCTAAGGACCTTGTCTTCCTATACTGTGATTGTATGTATAATGTGTTTAGAAAGGAAGGCCAAAAAATGCTAATCAAGTAAACAGTTTTGTCATTGGATTAAAAAAATCTAAGAGATATTTGTGTTGCATGGTAGAAAAAGCGTGATTTTTTTTTTTTTTTTTTTTTTTTTTTTTTTTATGAAGTCCCATAATATCATGTTTACTACACTGGATGCCCAAACTGTAAACTGTACCAAAGCTGTTGTGGATATGCACCCATAAAATTCACTGGTAGTCATTCAGTTGCTAAAGCAGGGCGAGGAGGAGAAGAGGAGAGGGGGAGAGGAAGAGAGGGGGGCTGGTATTGTTACATTTCATTAGACACATTCCTTCTCTCTGGACTCTTGACCAGTTGCCATGGGACTTTAGCTTACCACATCCCTCATATCAACTTCTTTTCTTCGTCACTCAGTCAGCTGTACATTCAGATGGTATTCAGCAGTATACAGCACAGAGCAGCTATAGAACGTTTAATGATGAATATTTTAGTCTGAAGTAGGCCTGCCATGGGAAATATTATATCAACTTCAGTTCAGTCATCTGTCAATATGAACTAAACATTTTGAGGGTCATATATTTATTATCATGGGTACTTTTTCTTGGCAGTAGTGGGATTTTTTTTTTTGTTAATTTGTCCTGTTCTATAGTTAATTAGAGCCGCAGAGGATTGATTTAATAACTTTTATCACTCATTATAGATAAGACAAATGATCTACCAAAGTGTTCTGTATACTTATATTTATTGCAATTAGTGTTTCTTAACATATTGTACATTAAGAATATTTTTGTGGATAATCTTGCTTCAGGGTTATTGTGTCAGTGGCATAAATTTGTTTCAGTATCATCATTTATCATCTATATATTCTTCTTCAATAAATCGTACTTCAAATTTTGTTATGGTGACAGGCCTAGTCAAAAGCACAGGAGCCAGCCTCTTTGTCCAGTTGTCCAGACTCATCTCTAAACACTGGATTAAGATTATGTCCCATGACAGGTTAGATATGCTGATATAACTCATCACGAATGCATTGATAATCAAAAATCAGTGTTCAGATACATTTACACTACCAGTCAAAAGTTTGACTCTCCTCTCCTTCAATATTTTTTAAAATAATGTTAATGTTCTTTCTACATTTAATATATGGAAGACATCCACTAAATGATAGAAGATGTAATTAATTAGGTAGCTAAGAATATATATATATATATATATATATATATATATATATATATATATATATATATATATATATATATATATATATATATATGTGTGTGTGTGTGTGTGTGTGTGTGTATATATACATACATATATACATATATATATGTATGTATATATATGTATGTATGTATGTATATGTATATATGTATATATATATATATATATATATATATATATATATATATATATATATATATATATATATATATATATATATATATATATATATATATATATATATATGTTTATATACATACTTTTTTTTTTTTTTTAAATAACCAAATCCTTAAATTACCCCACCATTAGATTTGTCAAAAAATAGTTTGTAGATTTATTTAACTTTTTTCGTTGGGTATATATTGAGAAATTTATGTCATCAGGATTATAATCACAGGTATTTTTAGGACTCCTGTGTTCTACTCAAACATGGTCACTGCTTTAAGATTATAGTAATAAAGTGCAGAAGAGCAAAAGAGAATCACAGTCCACATTTTTACTGAAACTTAGACATGTTACTGAATTTAAATGTAATACAACCACATGTTTGGTGTTAGTCTTTCTCACCATTATTTAGATGAAACAAATTGTAGTGACTGTCACGAACAGACACCTGTTATTACGCACCAGATCTTTTCACTTGTTGCTTCGCGCCACAATAGGCTGGGATAGACTGCCATATTAACTAAATGCAATCTGCCACTCAAATCCGGCAGCATGATATTAGCACAAAGCGTCCCATATATGCACATTAATTAGCATTTTTCCATCAACAGTCAAGTGGCTGGAAAAAAAGCCCTTACAACAAAAGGAGAAAAAATGATTTGCATTTGGTGTATAAATAGTTGCGGGCCAAGGGCTGTTAAGTTTGGAATTAACATGTAAACAGTTGGAAAGTCTCCACACTCCCCTTCTCTGCTTATCCCACCATTTTCCCATTTAGAGACTTGATAAATATACATAAAGCAGCACACAAAGCCCGCCTTGTTCCTCTAAATAGCCTACTTTTTAATGGTGACATATATTTCCAGGATTATATCAGCATTCAGTTGCAAATTTGTGAGTTTTGAGGCAGTCTATGAATAAGAGTATCATTTGAATGCAGCAGACACCTGGTGCTAAGCAGGGCTGGAGGGGAGAGGGGAGAGGGGAGGGGGGGCTGTGCGGTCGACCCAGTGTCAGTGCCAACACTTCACATGTTCCCCGTTTTTACTGAAGCTCCCACAGACTTAGAGTGCTATATTTGATATTTGACGAGAGAGATAGGCATGGGAAAGAGGTGAGTTTTGAGGTTATGGTTCTGTTCGGGGTGGTAAAATGTAGAATAATAAATCATAGTATATAAGTATAAATGCCAATAAATAATGTTGAAGTGGTAATTTTATGCTGGGTCAACCACTTTCTGCAGCTGTTCACATTTGAAGTTGTAAGCCGGAGTGAATGTACCTCCCTAACTGCCAAAGCTAATCTAATGAAGTGAATAGTGAATAATATTTGTGTCTATAAGCTACAGGGAGGGGGCTTTAGGGTCTGGCGGTGCAGTGGGGGGAGAGGGGCACAGGCCTATTCATATGCACCCCACATCCACTCTACACAATCAGCCCTGTATTGCGTTTTGCAAATTTATACCCAGGATGTTGGTTCAGAGTGTTTCCCCGACGAAGAGAAAAAAAAAAAGGAGAGAAAGAAGGATTTTTTTTTCGGCTAAGTGTCTGCTTTCATGAGCAAGAGTGATTGAAGCTCACAAACAAACCTTTGTTTCCTGCTCCACAGATGCAAGGCCTGGGTCTGGATTTACACCCCACCCCACATATTAAGATTTTAACAGTAATTAACACTGTATAAAACAGGTTAGCATTAGCATAAAGGTTACTTCTAATCTCATATTTCTTCTGGTTAAACTTGTTATCTGCAAGTTACTAAACATTCAAGGCTTTCTTAAAATATTTGTTCAGTTGAATGTTTGCAGTAGTCAAGAGCTCTGCTCATGGTATAGCCAGACCCCTCGAGCTCAGGGACATCGGCTGTGTTTGAAGAACCACAACTTGGACTTGAATATTCTGGCCTACTTTTAGACAAAGAGTCAAAAAAGCCATCTGTGAAATGAGTTTTCTGCATACAGAGTGACACAGAGGTTAGGCTTAGGCTCTGGACTTTTATAGACACTATTGAACAGGGCTGATTTAGTGCAAAGCCAGTGCTTTAATATCTAAATGAAGGGTTTGTAATAGGCACTCTGCATCAGGTCTGCAGGCTGCTGACAACCTGTTTACGTCAGTCCCAATTAATAATTAGTTTAATGATTTGAGCACTTGACATGTGCCCTGGACAAATGCGGGCAGGGAAATGCACACAGTGCTGTTTGCATAAATCTGCCGTTTTAGCCAGGGCTGAGCGGAGCAGAGAGGGAGGAAAAGAGGGAGAGAGAGGGGGCTAAGAGAGAGGGAGATAGAGGGGTAAGAGAAAGAGATATAGAGGAGGTAAGAGAGAGATATACAGGGGGTAAGAGAGAAAGAGCGAGAGAGAAAGAGGAGGGGGAATTGTAGGACTCAGATGTGTGATTGGCGGTTCCCCTGGCTCCCAGGGTTAGAGAGTTCAGAGAAAAGCCGATTATTGCACTCCCTCAGGTCAGGCCTTCATAAATAAACAAGGGAGCACCCGCAGCACTGCGTTTAGTATGATTAGCATATCATACAGGCTATCGACAAGGCACTTGTCATATTACACAGAGCAGTCCTGGGAGTGCAGTGAGGTTCCGTGTACATACATGTGTGTTCATTACAGCGCTCCTGTGGGACACGATAAATCATATCAGCACATGCTTATGGCAGAGCACACTTGTGCACAGCGCTGTGTGAGAGGGCCGTAGCCAGGCTAACGCTGTGGTCCAAGAGCAGGACCATGCATCCTAAAGAGTCAACTGTTGATTCGACCATTTATAATAGTTAAACATTTTGAGACAAGATGTCTGCCACATTTTATATAAACACAAAGTTTTGAACTCTTTGCTCCCCTCCATGAGCAATAGTTATTTATCCAGAGTGTGGTATCAGTGGACTTAGCTGGAGCCACACTGATCCAATGGACAGTGAAATGGATTAAATTCTGGGAGTGCCTGCTTCAGTAAGCATATTAGTGTTTTTTATGGATGACTTAATTGTCAGCTGAGGAATTACTTACTGTGTCTTTAAATCATCTTTGCATGTTGAGTTTGAAGTCATCCTGACTTTCAGATACGCTGCTAAAATTTCAATTTGGGCAAGCCTTACTCCACGGCTAACAAGCTCCGCTCACAGACCAGGGGCCACAATTAGCAGCTAGCCACTCTGACCAGAAGAAAGTGCAAATGACATCCACACCTAAGCCATCCTAAGCCTGGTGCCGGGCCATGCCTCTGGGTGCTCCATCCTTCAGTCAGGCATATCCTCCTTTTGGTGCTTTACACACTCCTTAATATGCAATATTTAAAGTAGGATGTGCAGAGCTTATTCATGGAGTTAAGGTGAGTGCATACAGTAAGTGTAGAGTGTGAAATGGCCTACATCAAATCAGCGGTTCAGAGTAAGGTGTACAAAATCTGAAAACTCAAAATTAGCTTTTGATAAGGAACATTTTTCTCAGATCAGTGTGTGGTCTTCCTGCCTCTTACAAGTTCTTAAACACTTCACTCAGAAGTATTCGTTGTTGATAGTACTTCTCCATTAGATAAGACAATACACAAAAACTGTACTTTACAAAATGGTGAAAAATTTGTGAAGTCCATTTTTTCCCTCCAAAGATATTAGATGAGTTAGTGACCCCTAAATTGCTCCCTTGCAGTATATAAAAAAGCCTAACTATGAAGTAACCAGTGTATTGTCATGAGGGGCAGTGCATAGTTTGATGCAGTGTGATGTACCTTGGTGTGCTCCTGCCTGGTGCCCAGCCCTCACTCTCTCACTCTGAGTCCGACCCCCACAAAGCCATGCAAATGAGAACTTCACACATGTCTCTGAGCGAGCTGCTGGAGCTCTGTGATTTCACGCCACCAATTAAGGGCCTCTTGGCAGTTGTGTGAACAGTTTCATTAGAGGAGATAATATTGCAAAGTGAAATGATAAGCAATCATTATGATTAATGCCCAGACATTACATTGCTCGTTAATGAGGTGTAAATGATCTCATTATTTTTTGAAAGAGTACAGATTCGATTAGAGTGGAGTGGACAGCGCCGCTCGTTGTTCAGACAAGTTAGTGTTAATTAGGCCCAATCTCCAGGAGCAAATGAGCCGCAACCCTTTGGTAAACAATTAGGCTCCACAGCCCCAGGCGAGATGGACAGGGATAGGCAACTCAACGCACAACGCTGCCGAGATGGATGCTAAGAGAGACAAGAATCTCATTTAGATATCTGTTTTTGTGCAACTTTTGACTCTCAGTAATGTATCTGAGATGTTTTTGCAGCCTATTTAAACCAAGCAATAGTTTGTGTCTGTATCAACATCACTAATATTTTATCTGACAGTTTCAATACACAGTCAACATTAAACACGTTCATATTAATTATCAATCAAACCAACATTTGGATATAGTCCCACTTGTGAGTCCAGATGCTCACCTCAAATAAAAGTCTTCATTAAATACTACTATTTCAATAGCGTTTGGTTTAATAATTTTGAAAAATGCAAAATTTCATATAAATCCTGACAAGTTTTCCTCCTTTGTGCGCACATTGTCGTATCAAACATGCTCTCTGTGAGATAAATCTCCTTGACAAAATTGATTTAGCCTGTTTTTCCTTTGTCAGAAAAGATATGCTCCGATTATGACAAGAAAAGCGTGCCTGTAATCCCTGGGCCATAGGAGTTATGTTTTCCAGACAGCAGCCCCTTATCAGTGATTGATAAGGCCTAACTCAAAAACATATAGAAGCATTAGCAACGTCAATATTTTGCTGGCTCCTGAAGGTGACCCCTGGTTCCTGTGTTTGCCGTGTGTGCGCAGCAGGCTTTGATGGTAAATTTGTAAGGCTGGTTATGTGGGGAGGCTATTATGGATTTGCTATCTTAGCCTGAAGTGTTTGCGGCTGATTATGTGATTAAATCAATAATAATTTCTGTTGGGGCTCCTCGGCTCCTCTGCTTCATCTTCTTTTTCCTGTGTAGTTGAGCGGAACTGCGATCGGGGACTGCTCTATACAATACAGGAAAGGATACAGCAATGTATTGTATGTACAGAGAAGATGTCAAAGCAAAATGCACTGTGAAATCTGAAGGAAGTTGCTGTAATAAACTGAAAAAATTATAACATGATGCAAAACAAATGTGAGTAATATCAAGAATTATTTTGAAGATTTAAATAATATGAAAGGTATAGGGTAAAGATAGCATTTATATGAAAGTGGTAGTTATTGATGGACTGTAAATTTGAGTGAAGAACAGTATATGTTAGTAAAAAGCTTATATCTGGGGAGAAAAAATGCAAAATTGAAATCATTGTATTAACCTAATTCCATCACTAATGCATACTGTTTCTAGGACATGCAAAAATACACCATAATCCTTCATCATGGCATATCAATACATTCTTGAAACATTTCACTTTGAGCCCTATCAACTATATATGAATTATGTATTAAGTTGTAGAAGTGTATCCCTTTTCCATTGACTTATTGTTCAAGAATTAAAGATGGAACAACATATTTTTGGAGGCAATGTTTATCTTTTTCTTTGCAGCACTGGTGTTTCATTCTGCTGTTTAAATATTGTAGATGTAGAATATTTTTTGTGGTTTAAACCTGCTTTTGGCATTATTATGTCAGTGGCATAAATTAGTTTCAGTATTATCACTGATCATTTATATTTACTTCAGCATAATATCGCAGTTCAAGATGTTTTACCTATCCAGCGCCATATATTAATTGCATTTTTTAAAATTCATATGAAATCAAATAAAATGGAGGAGTGAAAACAACTTTATAGCCAATACCAACTTAGAAATAGCTATTGACTCACTTTAAACCAAATTGTATACAAAACTGTACGCCATCTTTTACTACCGCTTTTACCTCAACATTAAAGTTTATTGGTACACTTTTCAGCCAAATTACTCCACAAACACTACCAACAACTGTAGCTATGTGGGCCTTTTTTCCTTCACGCGACTTCACTTCACACCTCTGATGCCAGCTAGTGCCAGCGCTCTTTCGTGCATCACAGCCCTGCCCCTTTTGGTAGTGCCAGTACGTGTTGCTATGTCTAGACTCCAGGAAATGCAACATTACGTTTGTTTACAACCAACAGGAACTCCAAGCAGAAGCTGTTATGTGATTAAAGAGCACTACAACCCCAGAGATGTGTGTGGCTCCGGCCTCTGGCTTTGGCAATGCTTGGCTCTGGAGAAGGGAACCAAAATGGAGAGCGAGAGGAGAAGACTGATCGCTACATGGTACTGAAGAGGTACGAAGGTTTTGGGCAGGTTTTTTATGAAAGCTATGGAAGAATAATGTTTTTGTCCAAAGCGAGAGTTGCCAGATAAAACCAGTTGCATGGTGATTTGGCTTCGAAAAGTAACTTTTTTCTCACATCGTTCCTGTTGCAGCTACTTACGTACAGTGAGTGGGGAAGGGTAGAATGTAATGTGGGTGTAGTGTCTTGCCCAGGGACACAACAAGAGCAAGTTATGAGGTGTGCTTCAAATTGCTGCCCCTCTGTTATGTGAGCAATTGCAGTTTGGCATTGCACCACCTCCTGAAATATATTAGTAAGATTAAGCTTACAAAAAAAGAAAATTCAAAGGAAATTCAAAACTGGGAGAACATTGTTTCCAGACCTGGAGTTAGAAGAAAATATTTTCAAGTTATTTATAAAGTACTTTAAAATCTGAATCAGTCGACCAAAGCTCTTCAACCAACTCACAGAATAAACTCAACATTAAAGCAACAAAATTAGTTTGAATTAAAAGCAAAAGCTTTCAAATAATCAACAGAACCCCTCTATCTAATCCACTATAAATATTAGTTTTTCTAGTTACTAGTCTCATAATCCATGTTTAAAATCAGTGCATGATCTCTCAGACACACATCACAATTTACCCTTTTATCTTTGGCCCTTTACTGATGAATTAATTCAGGCACCTTTAGTTATCAGTGTTCCATGTATTAGAGTATGTTCTTTGTGCATGTGGGGCTGCTGTGCGGCTCAGTTAACTCACAATCCCCCAGCAACCTCTGAAATCTATACTCAATAAAAATCAGGGGCGTCTTGAAAAACAAAAGCCAGGAAACATCTGTAAAACATTGATTTTGCAGATTGCGAACCAACTGCATGGCTAATGAGAAAAGAAATCATTTTTGATTAATTAACCTAAAAATTGGAGAATCTAAGCCTCTAGGGAGATGACAAGTGCGGCAGGGAGGGGGACGCCAGCAGCTCCTGTTTACAGTCACACCGTGTCTGGACCAAACACAACTGTACTGTAAATGTAAATCAGGTTAACACTGCGAATGTGCTGGCGGGAGTCATAGGTATTTAGTGTGGGAACATGTTTTATATTTACCTGAACAGCAGTGCATTTATACAGGCTTGGGGCTAGATTATAAAGGAGACGAGCCAGTGACGCAGAGTGAATGGGTAATACGCTCCTGGTTAGATTTTGCAAGCCATTAGTTTATATAGTGTCCATTCACTCTTCACTATTGTGAAGTCAATGCAACTTGACGCACACAATTTCATAATTGTTTTATTGTTATACAATAAAAACTTTACATTTTGTACTCTATTACTATAGTTTGAAATATTTATTTGAAAGACTTTTTATGATTTTTTTGTAAATAGTTACCATTGTATTGTGCTCTTTTTTTTAAAGCTAGAATGTAACTGAAGAAATATTGTCATCTTAATGCACAATAAAGGATTTTATGTTGGCATGCAATAATTATACAATGTATAGCTGATTTGCTATTTTGGATTAGGTCAATTCTGTACCAACATTTTAGTATAAATTGTACTCAATATTTGTTTATTTATTTAATACACATACACAATCACACACACACCATCACAAATTTTTGCATATGTTGTTTTGCAATCTGCAAATGTTGGCTCATAAGTATTTTTAACCAATGCTTTTACATGGAAGCAACAGCAGCAGTAGTAGTAGTAGTAGTAGTAGTAGTAGTAGTAGTAGTAGTAGTAGCAGTAGTAGTAGTAGTAGTAGTAGTAGCACAAGTAGTAGTAGTAGTAGTAGTAGTAGTAGTAGTAGCAGTAGTAGTAGTAGTAGTAGTAGTAGTAGTAGTAGCATTAATAGCGCTAGTAGTAGCAGCAGTAAAAGCAGTAGTAGTAGTGGTTTGTTCACAGACAAAACGT
Source organism: Boleophthalmus pectinirostris (assembly GCF_026225935.1). Taxonomy (NCBI): domain Eukaryota; kingdom Metazoa; phylum Chordata; class Actinopteri; order Gobiiformes; family Gobiidae; genus Boleophthalmus; species Boleophthalmus pectinirostris. Next base: position 20,359,637 of record NW_026571447.1, on the reverse strand, counting down.
ACACTTCTGCTCAAGAGGCTCCTCGTACACACACTCCACGGAGAGTGCAGGGAGCCAAGTCGAGCGCACTCACAACACAGCTGCCTCTGCAAGGTCAATAAGAAACTGGGAGTGTTTATTTGTCCATGTTTTCTGTTTGTTTTCCAATGCAGCATCCGCACCAATCTAAGTGATCAATGCCTCAAAGAGCATGGGAAATGTCCACCCACCACACATTTTGTCACCATTTTAATTCTATTAGTTTTTCATAATTCACTGCCATTTTGAAGTCTTGATGTGTGTAAGAGAGCACAATAGTGCAGGCCTTTATAGAAGCAGTAGCAGCGCATTGGGGTGTAGCAGTAACTACCTCCTCCCCAGTGATGGCCAGACAGTGGGGCATTGTAAAAGTGAATGGACGTGGATTTATGGCCATAGTCCGGGTTCCCAGAATGCAATGTCACTCTGTCACAGCCTCATCAATCTGTTAGTCAAGACCAAGAAAATAACTGGTGAAACCCATACAAGACGGATTAGATCTATAATCCAGGTTTATACAAACTGGACTTTAATGAATATAAGGAAATTGCTAATTCAATTTATTTATGCATGTGTATGAATTCAACACTGTACAAGTACAGTCTGAGGTATTGTTATAAATGTGTAAATAATTGAGCTAATGTGCTATATTGAATGCTGGCTTTGTGCCAATATAAAATCAGGCCAAATAAATACTCTATGTAAATAGCTGTATGCTCAACAGAACACTGCCAAAGACTAAAATGAATATAAATATGAGTGTAAGACATTATAACTACTGAGGTACTAATCTGTATATTTAAATTACTACAGAACAATTAATTGATATTAATTTTCCCATGAGCACATTTTCAGTTGAAGTGTCAATTTGGCCTGGAAAAACATGATTGGATTTGGTGCGGACAGTCCAGGAGTTACCACATCAGATCCTGGATCCAGATTGCACAATTAACAAGGCTCTGGGCTAGTGCCAAATGTGCTCATTGTGGCAAATGAATACACCTTTTGACGCCAAAGTCTTTTCAAGACATTTCATCTTCATTAGGCTATAAAACCCAGCGCACAGGGGACGCTTTCTCACACTAACATCCAATTATGATTAAACTACTTTATACTATTCTAAATACACTAAACACAATCATTGTCAACTTCCACAGGACAGAGTTCTATAAAGAGAGAGCTCTAAATCTTTCCTGCAGTCATATTGGGTGTCATAAATCAGCTTCATAAAGAAACACTGAGGGATTCTGGGTATTTTTGGTTGGTAAAAGGAGAGAAAGAAAACCTAAATCTTGATGATGAATGTGTCCTCAGCCCCTCACAGAGCCATGGTAACAGGGCACAGTGCCATGCCATTCAACATTTCCCAGCGCTGACACACAAGCAGGATTCTCCAACTTATCTGTTTGTAGTGTACAAAATATCACTGAAATTACAACTTCGCAACACGGATGAGCATTTTTTAAAGACAATGATGTGAAAAAAGCTGAACGATTCAAAAATAACTGACAGTGATTTGAGTTTCAGATGCAGTACTTATGTAGAACTACAGCTATACAGTTTATTAAGGGTGTGCAACCATCCACAGCACAAAACACACACAATTAATTATCTATACCCAACTTAGTGCAAAACAGGCAAAAATAGATAATAAATAATGGGGGGGAAAAAAAACTGAATAACTGTGGGACGAAAGGCAAACACCTATATATACAAACTGTACTTAAATAGGGAAGGAAATTGTATACACTTTCTAATTCAAAATCTTCATTGCTCTTCATTCAATCTTCATTCAACAAAATAAAAGCTGGTTTGATCCATACTGCAAATACATTTAAATAGATGGAAGATGTGTACAAAGGCCATAACCAAACACTTTCTCAAGAGACAATAAAATGAAGTCAGAAGATCCAGAATCTGAGACTTGAGTAAATTGGACATTACAGAGTGTTGTGTCAGGGCAGAAGTTTGCCGCCACTTGACATGTAGCTTCTTTAATTTACTACATCAATAACACTGCAGTGGGAGCAGACTGGAAGAGACGCACCATGGAAGGGCCTTAAAACAGAATGTCAATTGTAACTGAGAGATTTGTTGAGGAAAGATTTACAAGGAATAATAAGGTTACTCTTACTGTACCGTACAGTAATGGCCTATTAAGATGGAAAATGCTTTGTAACTGGATTAACTAGGGATAAACGCATTTCATCCCTCAGAATTATAATGTTCTATCGGAGTTTTGGGTAGTTCTGGTATTGCGAGTTTTTATTATAGCCAACCCATGAAGCAAAAAGAAGCTTTGCTCATATAAATCTAAAGAAAATGCCAAAACCAAACTGAAATGAATTGAAGTGTACAAAAGGTAAAAGAAAGAAAAATTTAATAAAAACATAATAATAATAATAGAAATCTAAGGGTGTATTTTTACAGTTTCCATATATGAAAGCACTACCCCCATGTTTAGAATTCACTGTCTTTGTGGTTAGGATTCATCATATATACAATACAGTAGGGATGAAACAATATCCAAATCTCTCGGTACGATATTATTACGATATGACTCTCACAGTACGAAATTTATTGTGATATTTTGAAGAGGCTAATATAATTGTACATGGAACACTTTGTTGCTTTTAAAATACCTTGACAAGATTTTGGTGTAAAAAACATATTTCTTTATGTTGTCTGCACTGAAATGAATCATGGGATATGTAGTTCCTTATGTTTATAAGATGTTCCTTCTTTAAAACCTTGCATTTAAGCAAATAAACATGTGATTTGATATACTGTGACAGCCCACGATATTATTGTGAGACTTTTAACGATACAATATCACGATAATTTGGTTATTATGACTTCCCTACAATACAGATAATTAGAATGATCACACGATTTTGACAAACAAAATCATAATATAGAAAATTATGATTCTAAGGGGACAGTTTTACCACGTCCATATAAGAAATACTACGTATGTTTACTAATTCACTCTCTTCATGATTAGGCTTCGTCATATATACAAATAATTAGAATGATCAGACCTATTTACATTATCCTTTTAGCAATGTTATTATGTACTTTTATCACAACCATCAAGAAATATAGTTTGGAGCCGGACCAAAGTAGAGAAGTTACCGTTCGTTAATGACAGTTGCTAGGGCAGAGGTCCTGACAGAAGGCCACACAGCGCAATTACAGACAGTGGAGGAGGGCATTGATCTGAAGACAGTATTTTAGAGTGCCCCCCAGAGAACACAGAGCTCTCTCACTGATGACACGCACTCTGCAGGGAAATCCAGGTTAGTTGGTGTCTAGACGCTTTATTACCAGGACAAAGCACCCATGGCCTGCCTCCTGTTTTAAGACTTTCTACTGACCATGTGTTACAAGTGGGGTGTGAGCTGACAACATAGTATAAAAATATGATATTATTGTTGTATTTGGGTTGCAGCTTAAATTGTATTAAAATCGGAAATTAAAAAAAAATATTTAAAAAGAGGAAAATACAGATGCAGGTTGTGATCCGATTAATAATGATCTTGGATTGGACAGTAAGAAAGTGAGCTAACATAATCGAAATTCCTGCTTCAAGTAAAAAAAAAAAAAAAAAAAATCTATAAAAATGTAATAGTATAGTAGTATAGTGCTTCTTAAGGTGCCCAAAGATGCTTTATATGAGGAAAAGATGCACTGTACTCTTTAAGGACTGAATCTACACTTTATACTTCCCTTGGCTATTTTTTATTTTTATTTGGAGAAGGTTACAGAAATTTTATTTGTGTAAGTATAAAGTGGCAAAGAAAATATGAAGTTGGTATGGCCGAAAATAAATACAAAAAAACTATGGCTCAACGGGGGCTGATTCTGTGATGATCTAAAACTCAACATCCCCAAGACAAAACATTGCTTTGAGAAGGTTAACCTCAGTGGACATATTTGGCAACATTTTAAGCAGTGACAAATCCACACATGCACACACACACGCATACACACATATAAACACACCTACACACACACACACACGCACACACACATCTCAGCTCAGAAGAGTGGTGCTCCTGCGCTGAGTGTGTCACATTTTAGTGGAAAATTACAGCTCTCTCAACAATCCCTCAGTCGGGATCCCATTCTCAAGTGGATTTTATCTGCAAATCACAATTATTTTGTTCATGCACAGTTTTAATGGGCTCTCCCACTGTGCTGAAGAAGACACTTCCCTATTCATACATGTATTACGGTCGGGGGATTATTAACTTATTGTTAGCGACGCGACGGCTGGCTTATCGGCATGACAACTTTCTAACACTTTAGTTTGCGAGTTCTACGGAGATCAGTGAAAACAATGTCATCTAGAGCGTCTTCACCACTCCCCTTGTGAGTTTGAGCTCATATAAGGCTTTTACAGACAGAGGGAGATAAGTATAGACTGGGCTGCTAAAAGGGCTGCAGAAGGATTCTTTATAACGACAAATAAGAACAACAAAAGAGCCACATGCTTACACAAATGGGACACGAGGTAGTGAGATGATGCTATGGAGGAATCACTGGATGTTGACAGACAGAGCTTTAAAGAAATAGGATTTAAGTATGCAGACATCTGCAACGCATCTCAAAACTATAGGCCAGGGTAATATACTTGTTAACATATTTTTCATACATTCTTACATGTCATTTGAGTGATTAAAGATGCTCTTATGTCAACCACCAAGTAAAATAAGTAGAATGTGAGAGGAATCCAACTTTTCATTACAAGTTTCTATGTTGATGCTTTATACAGGACACCAGCACACTCCAACAGACACTATTAAAATGTTGCATGATAGTACTATTAATTCATAGGTGGTGTTATAGAAATGATAAAGCTCAGTGTAAATAAAATGTCTTCAAGGAAAACTGTTTAAAAAATATCTACATTGACACTGTTTGAGCTCATCTTTTCGCTTTGTTGAACTTTATTAAATTCTGTTGTTCACTGCTTCCTGTGACTCCCATTGTCAGGCTCTGCTCAGGCGTAACTTTACACAAGGGTGCGTGTGTGTTTGTGTGTGTGTGTGTTGAGGGAGAGGGGGCTCAGCCTGGTATCCATCATACCAAACTACTGTGTGAACAAAGTGATGCATTCAGAAATTGTGTTAAAATGATATTAAAGTTTAAACAGGTCACAAATGCTCTATACTCTATAATGTAATATACTGTTCTGTGAAGTGCATACTGTGGTAATAGGTTACACCTATAACTACACCTTAATTAGCCTTCAGTCCAGTCCACTTTATTTATAATGCACATTTCATAAACAAAACCATTTCCAAAGTGCTGCACAATACAGACAAAAATATATATGTATCCAATACAAAGGGAATGTAAAATAAAGCTCTATTTAACTTCACTAATCCTTGTTAAGACAATATAAGTAGTAAAATGAAATAAGAGCAAAATATCAATAAATAAAAAAGGTGAAAACCATACAATTTTATAAAATTAATAAAAGACACAAAGGAGTCAACAAAAACAGAAAATAAAAGTAAGTTTTAAGATGAGAGGTAAACCACTCCAACCTTAATAAAGTTTGAACCAAGACTTCAAAATTAAAAGTTAGGAGTTAGTATTAGGCTATTATTTAAGTTTATTATTAAGTAGTCATGTCTTAGTTATTATAATTGTTGTAGTTATAACAGTGTATAATGGGAAAGTCAAGAACGCCATGTAATGTTTTGTATGATGTCTGTGTATAGTAGGGGTTAACACTGTGAACCCTTGTGCAGTGGAGATGGATTAGGAATCGGATGAGTCACCATATTGCTCTTTGACAACCATGTCATGCCTCTAGCCTTTTAAGACATGCGCGATTGATTCTTATCCTTCATCAACAACATTTAATCTTCCGTTCAGTTTACTTTTCATATCAGGGGAAAATTTATGTCGCGTCAAACTATCAGAGCAAAAAATAAAACTAGATGAAGATGACAGTTTATCGCCTGATCGTGAAGAAATAGAGTTTAAAGTTGAAAGAGTGGAGTGGAAAGCAGTGGTGGTGGTGGTGGTGGTGCTATGGACAAACAAACAAACACGGTGTGCAATGGGTGACCTTTGTTAAAGAAGCCCTCTAATCTGTCTCCACTTTATCTAATGAGAAAAGCAGAGGGATTTTGAATGTGCATGGTGTTAATGGGAAACGGCTCACAGGTGCTAATTAAAATGGAAGAAAATATATATATGCCTTAGATTTCTTTGAGTCTATTCATCTATATATCTTAATCCATCACAGATAAGATAATTTTGTATTCATTTGCAAAAACTAAATACATAAAAAGAAATGCAAGGAGAAGAAGTGAGGGAAAAATGATGATGTTTTCTATTTAGTGCAATAAAAATGTGTTCCCATTTTTCAGATTTCAAATTCACTGATACCTGTGTAGACGTATAGATGTATATATGTATTTTTGCCAGTTTTTCCAAGACTGAGTAAACCGTTTTTTTGCTCTCTCTTGAAGTCTGAATATACTCTAAACATAACTCAAATCTGCGAAAGAGAAAAGACTAAAAAAAATTTGTATAGCATCTAAATTGTGACCTGACACTAGAAAAAATAAAATTAAAATCCTGCTGCTTTGACGAACATTCCTACAAATATAATTATATTGAAAACAGAATATGACACATTTGGGATTCAACAGGCACCGGTGAATCACAGTTTCCGGCCTTTTTGACAACAGTGAGCTTAAGTTGAGTGCTTTCTTCCATGGCTGGTGGCTCTTTCCTCACTGAAGGCTGTGTCCTAATGCAGACTCTGTGATTACTGAGGCTTATTCACAGGTGCACTTAGCATGTGTGCCCGTGAGCGAGCACACACTGTACATCCATTTCCTCTTCTGCTCTGATTGTTAAAAGAAGCCTCCTCTGAGACACAAACCACCAAGAGTTTGAGGAAACCATCAAGTTGTCTCACAGCGGGCCTGGGCTCCAATAGTGACACGCAAGACTACGCAAAAAACTTGTACTGTTTGCTTATTTATTTATTTTCATTCCATTTTTAGAATATCAATGTATTGCTTGAAAATTGCTGCTTGCTTTAATTCTTTGATGGTCCAACAACTTTGATCCAGACTCACAAACAAGCATTGGCGTCTGACTATTAGCTAAATAAACAATGTGATTTTGTCAAGCAAAATTAATAAAACGATGTGAACGTGGGAGAGCCTGAATAGGGAAAGAAAATCACTTGTTGCTATAGCAGTATATTTAATAATAGCCATAAAACCAAACATTTACACTTTAACTGACATATATGTGCAAACTGCAAATTGTGAAGCTACTGACACTTGATTTTGATACTAAGGGAAAGACTCAATACAGGTTTCAATGCAAAATGGCAATAAATAACACTATGTTAGACAATATAATGTAAGTTTCAATACAAAGTAATTTCTTTTAATATTACTACATGGTCTGACATAGATCAAAACCATTGCTTAGACTTTAGATAAACTTTATTGATTCCACAAGGGAAATTATTTGGACACTGCAGCTCTTAGATTACAATATATTATAATAACAAAGAGAAAAAAAACATTATTGGTAATAATAAATTCAAAATAAGTAGCAAAAATAGCAAGAGACAGGTGTCAAATAAGGCATAATAATAGAATGGTATGTGTACAAGTAAAAAGAAAAGCTGGAAATACAGTAATACAAAACATATCCTGTCTGTATACAATAGGTGGGTCATGAGAAACAGTGTAAAGATGAAATAATGATTGACAGGACATAGGGTTATCTGTTACATAAGGGTGAGTTGTTGTAAAGTTGTATGGAGTATGGTATGAGTGTAGTCCTGTATCTCGCTGTTTGAGCGGAGCTGTAGGAGCCTGTTGGAGAATGAGCTCCTCTGTCCTCTGTCTTATAAAACTATTGAGTAAAGTTAGATATTTTTAGATATTTTCTTCTGTATTGAAAAAGGTCGTAGTACCAGCAATCTACCTCTCATGTTTTTGATAACTCTAGAGGCAAATATGATTCATAAAGTGGCAAATCCGACGTGATCCTGATGACATGAGACAGTAGCGGATGCTCTGAAGCCCTGCCCTGCTCTGAACCACATGAAAGGCTGTTGTGTGGCGAGTGTGTGGTCCGCCTGGCAGACGGCAGGGGACGCCGGAAACAAATTAGCTTTCTTGACCTTGGCCCAAGTTTCCTCTGCCCCCCTGGCCCCCTGACCCCCTCCCCGCGCTGTCCTTCATCTGGGCCACTTCAAGGGTCAGGCGCATGACAACACCCTCTGTTCTCAAACACACCACAGGGAATAGAACCAGAGTCTCAGGCAATATAGGCTAAAAGGAAGGAGAGAGAAACTTGATACATTTTTACATTGGTCAAAGCCAAAGATGAAACAGGTATCATATTTTTGTCAAAAACACTCATTTTCATAAAGATTCTCAGGTTTGTAACAAACAAGTAGGGCTGGGACAAGGATAATTCATCACATTACATTTTATCCTTTTTAAAAACAAGTAAGAGTGCCATTTAATATTAATTCCCTGACCATAAACCAGTCATACTTACTTCGATTGTCATTTAAGCAAAAATAAATAAATAAATGCAAATAGCCACACTTCTTTCTCCTGAACTTTGAACTCTGCTTCAAACCACATACTTTTACAGACAGAGGACTGGCTGTAGACATCACAACTTTTAGAGGCAAATGAATCTTTATCTCAATTAAAATGTGATTAATTGGCTAGCCCTACTAACAAGTATTTACATTATGGCAGTATTAGGAGTTGTGTCAAGTATTTCAAATAATACTATATATTATGGTATAAGTAGTCATGATTAAATTAGGGTTATCATTTATTTATCCCCTATGATGAAATCTGTTCAAAACATGGTCGACTGGATAGCATTTTTAACAACTTTAATTTGAGGTTCAAAACTTATTTAAACATTTATTCTTGTACAAAAGTTTATTGCAGTAAATGTTCATCAAACACACGGTGTTACATCACGTGGAGGTTAGGTTCAAACATGAGGCCTTTTCTACAGTATAAAGAATCCTGTCAGGGATACATATTGAATTTTAACACCAACAGACAAATCTAATTCTCTCACTTGACGCAGAATCACGTTTAGGAGCATCTGAGTGAGGCGCGTGAACACAAATACCCCCGGGTGTCATACACCACTATATTAATGCTTATGCTCCATATTGATCTACAAGGGCCTGTTAATCATGTGGGCACTTTCCTCCTGGTATATTTCATAAGTGACACATCATGCATCTGTATAGAACGGGCTGTGGCCTATACATTCTCATGATGCTATTGATCTGTGAGCTAAACATGTCTTTAACACACTCTGGAGGCACATACAACAGCACTGTCAAAGTCTAGAGGCTGGAATGACAAAGATCAGTGGGCTAACTGTACAACAAAGTTCATAACTAAGATGACAAATAAAAATATAACACGAAATAGAATGTAATTAAACCCTTTTTAGAGTAGCATTTAATAATCAGTGGTAACCACTTTTTACTTTAGAATTTGCAATTTATTTTTGGACTTCCATTTTACCACAGTTTGGGTTGCATTTTTAGGAAGTTGTCTGAGGGACATTTTCACCTCTGATCTGTAATATTATTTTAAAACAACAACAGCCTTTGCACTATTTTGTAAACTTCCCTTTTGCGTCTCACATTTTCTTGGTTTGCAGCACCAACATGCGTTGGACACATGTCCATGGCTCAGCGCGTGGTTTATTTATTTGCTGTATGATTCAAAGTGCTGTTTCGGGGAAATGATGAGCGAGAATACAACATACTGTAAAATGACTCAGGGCCATGCTTTGGCACTGAACCAAATTGACCATATCCTTATGACTAAACGGGAGCTTAGGCAGGAGCAATTTCCTCTGGATTTTCTGGAGGTAGCCAAGTAAAAATTATTATAGGTGTGAGAGGCTGTGAGTAACGTGTTTGTGTTTGGCAAATGCCTCGCAAAGACATTTTACCGAGTTGTGGAATATCAGCTTCAACTGTAACAGTTTTACACGTTTACAATTCCTGTAGTGAAAAGGCCAAACAAGGACTTGCACACTAATCATCTTTATTATTTTTGTAGTATTGCTATTTATTCAGATGTATTTATTTAATTTTGTAGACCACTTCAGTAAAAATACTAAACATAACATTGTAATATTAGTGCTGTAGAACTTAAAGTAAAAGTAGTAAAGTACTGTACTTAAGTATACATTTTAGGTATCTATACTTTACTTACGTCAGTTTTAAAGTGGTTACTTTTTACTTTTATTTTACTGCATTTGAGAGCAAATATCTTTACTTTCTACTCCACTACATTATACCCACAAACACAAATATACAAAGAAAAACAGCTGGGAAAAAAAAAAAAAAAGATTAAATTGTTTCTGCTAAAGAAAAATCTAGCTCAAAATCACTACATTTGAAACCTTTTTAGACCTCAATATCTGCATAAAATACATTAAATTTTTAAATGGGTACTTTAATACTTTTTAAGTTGATTTTTTTCATGTAATACTTTTAGTTGAGTGTTTTTTTTTTCTTAAGTATCTGTACTTTTATTTACATATCAAAATTGAGTACTTCTTACTGGTTAGTATACCAATAGTTGTACCATTTTTACTTTTAAGTTATGATGGTCATTACTTTTAGACAGATAGATAGATAGATTAGGTTAGATAGAAATGTACTATACTCCTTAATTTGTAATAATAAATAAATCATATTAAAAAATAAATGTCTTTGCTTTTAATATTATTTTAAACTGTATGTTACCATTTACAAACACTGTGTTCTGAATGCTCACTGTAGCCTGTGTAAAATTAGCATTATCATAAGCTCTGGAGTAGTAAACCAGTATAGTGTGTAAGTTGTGTGAGCGGGCACTATAGTGGATTCTTGTGCATTCAGGTCACATGATCTCCGGTCCAGACAGTAGGAAGTGAAAGTGTCGCTGCAGCCACAACACAGGTCAGATCTGATACATGGGTTTCCTCTGTACAGGAGGGACACTCGGATCACTTTACCCAAACCAGAGGAGGTGCTGTGCAGACAGATGAACAAGGACTTTCCTCTGGTTTATGTTATGATTGGCCATGAGCAAGCACCTTTGAAGATGGAACGATTTACAGTGAGCTAAGATGCAGATGTGTGATCTCAGTTTTAAGTTAACACAAGAATATGGAAAATGAATAGAAAAAAAACATATATCTTATAATCAAAAAGTTATTATTATTGTTATGAAATGTGCTAATCTAATTTTCCTATTGTGCCAGTTCTAAATGTGATGATGTTATACTCCCGGATGGGGGATACAGACAGTTTTTTTCCAGTATTTTCATAAGAAATATCCAAATGCTTCACAAATATGGATCCTGATCATTTTTACTAAACCCTATATATCAACAATATTTCAACAAAAAACTGCATTTGCACAGTCTTTGATTAAGCTGTTCTTCATTTGTATTAGGGAAGTAAATGAATACATGTACTGGGAATACATATTCTGAGTACAGTTATTTTTTTTGTTTGGTGATATTCTGGATACACTTACTTTTCTCAAATCAAATCAGATCCAAGTACAATACAATACTATACAATACAATTTGATCATGTAATTTAAGATTCAAACTGCACAGAATGAGTCAGAAAAATAGACAAATAGACGTGTGATTTTTCCATCTCCAGTTTGTGACAGGAAATGTTTTAAACCAGTCAAACAAATACCCTGTTTTATTTTTACACTATGATTTCAATGTAGCTTGATGTAAAAAGTATTCTAAGTATTACTAAGAATACAGTACAGTGATTGGCTCATGCATTGGGATACCTTACATTTTAATGCAGGTATTCTGTATTCTTTAACTAAATACATTTTCAAAGTATTCAACACGTCACTGAATATGATTGGCCTAAAACAGACAGATGTCAAACTCAGGCCCAGGGGCCAAATTACGCCCGCAATATAATTACATTTGACCCGCGAGATCATAGCAAATATGTATTAGAGCTGGCCCACTGGCTTCAGATAGGCTATAGAGACATTATTTATTTAAAATGTTATTATTATTTTATATGATGCTTGTTCTGGATTCTGTGTTTAAGCAAAACTATTATTAAACATTTACTTTAATAAGAAAAGGTTTAACATTATATATCTCGAAAGAAGAGAAAACATGCAGATGTTGTTGAAATTTTTTCAGTAAATATTTAGTTTGGCCCATGACTTAGTCCCAGTTTTTAATTTTGGCCTTCTGTGAATTTGAGTTTGACACCCCTGGCCTAAAAGATTAAATCCAGCAAAGTCGTAGAATAACATTATTGTCGTATTTACCCATACTTTGTTTAGTTTTCACTTACTTCTATAGTGACCAAACATCAGAAGAAAAGTACTGACTCCTACTACTGATGATAATTCCAATATTCCCTTAAAAGTACTGCGTAACTCTTTTAGAAGATGACTTTGGCTTTATTTGTCTGCTCACTGTTTGAACATATGAGTCTAAGTTGTTTTCATGTGGATACTATCAGAACACAGCAGCTTGAACCAGCACTCGTCTCTGCATTAAAACCACATATTCTTTTAGTGCCTGATGAGTTGAACCTCGGGAGCATTTTGGAAAAGAACCAGGACGCGCTATGGGTTACTCTGTTTGATTTGATTTTCTCATTGTTTCTGACATGGAGGGCAAACTTGTGCGAGATTTTCAACAAAGACAGCGGCAGATGTGGAAGTGTGAAAAATAAAACGGAAAGGGGCATAGCTATTTGTGTGCAATGAAGAAAGACATAAACGCCCCATCCCTCGCTGAGATAGTTGCTCTAAATGAAATACCTGCAGATTGCGTGTTGCTTTGCCTTTGCAGGGTATTCAGTTTTAATGAGGGTTTTGGAGACATCTTTTATCAGACTGTCACTAATCTTTCTCTTCCCACCCCTTACGTGCCCCCTCCTACTCTCTCACATCCCAAATGCAAATATACCACAGAGTAAATAGACTAAAATTGGGCAAAATACAGCAGTTATTATCAAAATGCATTGGACTAAAGACAAAAACACAGTCCAATTTTATGTTGGCACAAGCGTTATCGTCACTTTTTAATTGCATTTCTTAGGGGCAAAGGTGATAATTAATTTTGCTTGTGGAGGAACGCAGGAATCAGAAGACAAACTGTTCAATTCTTTTATGGCCTTCAGTCAAAAAATGTGTATAAAGTGTGTTGGGAAATGTGCGGAGAATAGAGAGAGTGAGTCATGGAGGGGGTCAAATGTTGTAGACAGATTGTTTCTGTGACGATATTAGCTGCCTAAACTACAATCTGGTACTGGCTTCTCTGCCCTTTGGCATTGGGTGACTGTACATTTTTCTGTAAAATAATTAAATATAGTAAAATATGTAAAATGTGTTTTGTTTGAAATTATTTATTTCTTAGCAAGGACTTCACTTCCTAAATCTAAAAAATTATAAATATGTGTCAAATATTCTTCAGTAATGCATTGTGTATATGTTCTAGTATAAATTATTAGGACAGAGTATTGACTTAATGACTACAGACAATGTATTCTGCTATTTACATTTATGGTAAACTTAACTACAGTAACACAAACATTGTATGCTGAACAGAATTATACATGGTGTTGGATATTTTAATTGAAATATTCATCTTCAAATTGTGCTGTTTGAAGTGACATAAGGCAACAGCACAAAAAACATTGTACAACTTAGCAAATTAAAGTAAATAATATTGTGTATTCAGAAATTAATTCAACGTTGAAATACTTTGTTTTTTTGTTTGTGTGTGTGTGTGTGTTTTTTTTTTTTTTTTTTACAAATTTCAGGTTCTCTCTTCTTCTCTCTCCCTCCTCCACTGTGCCTCTGGATTATTGGCCTGAGCAGCCCCTCTGTACTGGACATCATCTCAAACCACACACGACAGGATGCAATAAGCTGGAGAATAGCAGCAATCTAAAGGAAAGTTCTCCACTCAGCCACAGCTCCCTAACTCCCTGTCTTCTTATCCTGGACAGAAAATACAAAAATCAATATGGGGCTCACAGGGCAGCTTGATAAAAGTGCAGGACAGGGAGGGAGAAAGGCAACATTGGATATAGTAAATTAAAGTGATCAAAATTTTTCAGTCGACTCAGCCCTCAGCCTACGTAAACTAACAGCCCTGTCTCCGCAGCTGTCCGTCACCAAACGCTATCTCTATTCACTGTATCTCCAATATACGTGGTACAAGTCTGACAGTACACTTTAGGGTCATGAAATGTAATGAGAATAAGAAACTAACTGATACTGAACTGAAACTATAGCCACTCATTTTGATTTGATTATTTATTTCGGTCACAGGTATATTTTGACATTAATTCACAGACAGTCATATTTAACATACACAGACCGAAAAGGTGTAGGCTGAAGCTTAAGCTTATTATGCCTACCCTTTATTCAGAGCTTCATCTTAACACCAGTTCATCTTCATAAATACAGCAAGAGGAAAGAAACAAATAAGAAACAGTACAACAAAGTACTACAGCACAAACTAAGTATCATAATTCATGTATCTGTCCAGAGTTAAACATGTAAACTCCTATGTAAAGTGAAAGAGACTGATGCACAATTGTAGGTTTTCTGTACAATTGTTCCACTGCTCCACCCCTTTAACAGATATACAAAATTTCATCATGTTTGTTCTAATTTACTTTTTGATAAACATGACTGTGCCTCTGAGCTCATATTGGCTCTTTGGATTTTGAACATGTTTTGTAAAGCACATAAACAGGACAAAAGTTGGCCTGAACTGTGTTAGAATGAGCAAATATTTAGTGTTTAAATCTACATTCAAATGTCAAAAAAAGCATTGTGGTATTGTGATAAGTCCGTGTTCAGTATTGAGAATGAAATTGAGTTTGAAATATTGGCATTGCGATACACTAATACACATACAGAGTCTAACGCACTGCTGTGGTAAAATACAGTGTGAGAGCATTCAAAAGTAAGTAAATAAATAAATACATAATTAGTTAGTGATGCAAAAATATTTTACATAATTTTTAAGCTTAATTTTAGATATAATAAGATACGTTTCCATTCAATTAGTTATTTACATCATTATCATCAAATTGTGTGTTTGCAGAATATTTTTGTGTCGTTATGCATTATATTATAGAAATTATACTGCATAAAAAGTATCGTCACTAGTTGTATTTCACAGACACAGTAACATAAGTGTGTTTGGAACCTCCATTGTTAACTGTTACAGCAACAAATCATTTTCAGATAAAAATAAAAACAGGATTATGAGCGCTATCTGACCTGCTCTGCCCCAAGGTGATAACAGTGAGCCCGACCCTATGTGTTCTAGTTGTATTACAGTTGTATTACAGTAAAGCTCATACACGCACACCACACACACTCACACACACACAGGGCGGTTGGTGCCAGCTCCGTGCGGGCTCTTGGCACCCCTCTGCTTCACACTCAGATCTGGATTAGGGGGATTGGCCAACCCACTCCTGCCTCGATGTAGGCTACACCAGAGTTTATACAGCAGGCGATCCATTGCTACAGAATGACTTAAGAACAACCATCGGAGAAATGTTATTGGTATAAGAAAAATCACTCAAAAAAATGTAAAGCAGCGGGTTTTAAATACTTGTTCTACAATGCTAACAAATCAGTTTTAGATTCTACAAGTATGAATACCAAACCAGCCTACTTGCAGCACATGGTACAACTCGATTACAACGTTTACCATTACATCTCTTACTTACTTATACTGCTAGAAAACTTTGCTACATTTTTCTGCTATAGTTTTTGAAAAGAGTTCTTCAATTGTAAGATACTGTAAATAGAAATAGATATATACGTAAGATATCTTAGTTTCTATGATTTGAGATGTCTTGTTAATCTTTAATTTTACCCTTTACTGATTTTTTAATTTTACTTTTAGGATATTATATTATTTTTTAATACAAATCAGTAAAACACAATGACTGTTGAGTTGCAAAAAAATCGCAAAGGAATCTAAATTGCAATTGGAATAGTCGTAATTTGTAAATCCCAAAGGCTGCAGTTGTTTAGGTATAACAAACACCAAAATCTCCAGTCTGGTTGTGTATGCATGGGTTTCTTGTATTAGTTTAACAGTAGCGATTTCAGACTTTTCTCAAATGTTTAAGTTCCTGTGTTTGAAATGTGAAATTTAAAAACAATCGAATCAGAAATCTCATAAAAAAATTCAATCATGCACCCATAAATCACTGCATCATTGTAATATAACAGCGAAAGAAATAACTGCTGCCAGGTCCAGCTGACGTCCAGGTGGTTGACCTCTCTGAGTGTGTCCTGCGTCTGTGCCAAAGGGACAGGGGACGTGTGTGTCTGGATCAGCTTAAGAGACAAACTAACCACTCCAGCAGGCCCTGTCCTAATGTCCTGGTGACCGCAGACTGGACAGCAGACAGCCTTGACACACTTGAATCCAGCTGTAACACCCGGCAACACACACGTCCGCTCAGCTCTCATCGGCCTGTCCCGTCACAAGTGGGATTGTCTGGGATTGTTTTTTACAGTCACAGTTTTATTTTACCATGCGTGCCTGTTCAGTTTTGAGTCATGACAATGGCGTTAAAACTTGTTCCTCAACCGCTATATTTATTTCTGCTGTTCATACCATAATGACTAGTATAGCCACAGCTGCCCTGGGGTGGACTGTTGAAAGTGAGGATGCCAGTCTGTGCCACAGCTCCTCCTTTCACTCAAGCACACACACATTCATACTAGATAATAAGAGTGCAGTGTCTTGCCTTAGGATTAAACATTCAAAGAGATGTTTTGCATTATGACCCTGCATGGTTGTCAAAGTTGTATTGCAAGAAATGGTTGTTTCTAGTGGACTGCAATGGTCTGTTAACAAAGTAAACTACAACTGGTCATTGATGCTGTAATGTACTATAATGCACTTCATACTTTTCTCTGGATATAATAGACAAAGATTGATTACTTGACACTTGAAGCTGTTTGTCTTGTTTCTTTGCAATGACAGCACTCAAACGTATTTTTCCTTAAATAACTGCATAAACATGTCACTCATAATTTAGTCAGTCCATTTATGCAAATTAGGATATATTATACTTTTACTGTTGTCTGTTATCTTCCAAGACGTAAAAGAAAAGTTACTTCACTTTTATCAATTCCACGTGCTTTGATTTTTATTTATATATTTTAATACTCTACATATTGTACAATATTAAGTCCAGATGGAAAGCAGTTGTCAAATTTCCATGCATATAAACAAGTTGTCAGTGACCACAAAAAAGTACTTTACATAAGAACATCAAATCTTCAAACTGGAAAAAAAAAAAAGGTAGTGGTAGTACCCTTGCATGGCTCTATTTCAAAAGGCCCTGTTAAACAAGTCCATGAGCGATGGGACACACAGGATTGCATTCACCTTTATCTGTTTCTTTATTGTGCACCACATTTTTATCACACATTATATTTCTCTCCAACTCCAGCCTTGTGAAAGTATTAATTAAAATCCAAATACCAAATATTGATTAATACGTTATCAGCACACAGCAGTTGGTGCCGGGGCTATTGATCCGGCCTGTGATTTATTATCATATTTAGGAAAAATCATTTTGTGGTGGCTATCCTGTGCTATACAAGGCAATGGATTTTCGTGGGAGGTGTAATTCTTTTCTTTTCTGTATTGTGTTTGTATTGCCAAAGAAGGGGTGCATTTTTCAATTGAATTTGGAGATCTGTGATATCATTGGAAGTGGCCCGTGCTGTGAATAGGCACTGGGAGTTTGTGTACGCTTGTTGTCGTGGGGAATAACGGGAAGATGGGGATTACCTCTTTAATCACAACAAAGATTAACAGATGGTATGAGAACAGTTATTAGCAGACATCTTGCACTCATCAAATCAATACGATGATTTGTAATCAGGCTGTCTGCGCGGCTGAAGAGAGGAGAAGTCGGGGCGGATCGCAGTGAAAGATCCTGGCAATCACAAGCTAAGTGTGGAGCAATTACCTCTCACAAAATAGGTGCGCTTCCTTCTATGGCTGGCAGTACTCCAAAACACACTGATAGCAACATAGGGCATTAACACAACACAAAACGCAGCATGGCTAACCTTGTGTCTGATCAGGTGTTCCCTCTTGCTCCTAATTTCATTTCACTTTAAAGCTGTTTTTTAGTTGGAGCTCACCTTGTACTTGAATGGGGAATCTAAATATTTACACAGCTGCTTACTACAATAGAGTATCTACTCTAGCCAATTAGCAGGTTACCATAAATATATTAGTGTTTAGGCAAAGACATAGGAACTGTAGAGACAGATTTTTTCTTTGGAGATGGAGATTTTTAAAAAAGAGAGGCACAAACACACAGGCCTGCTAAAATACAACACTGGAAATTTGAGGGGGAAAAAAGACCCATTCAATACAAAAAACAAAGTATTTCAGCCGTGACCCATTGTCCATCACGCAAACAAAAATGTAGTCAATTGCAAACTTTTGTATAGTCCTGAATATTCTATGTATTACATTATTACATGTTCAGTTTGGGTAATAGTATTTCAAATAATCAAATACTAATCTGTCCCCATTGCCTTGACATCTAAACCTGCAGACATATGTCCTCGCTGCTGAGTAAGACAGTGGAGATATGCACTTACCAGGATTAAGCAAGGCAAATGGTGCCAAAACCATGACAGTAAGAAGTAACTGATGCTCTTTAAATATTCAGAGGCTTCTATTGAACAGACACTGTGGCACACACATCCCTTGCACTGGTCTACAGCCTGCATGCCCTCGTGTAGACTGCCCCCCTCCCCCCAACAACTACTCCAACTCTGTATCTTTATACGATGTTGAAAGCATGTTTTGAATGTTGTATTGTAACTTTACTTGATTATTTTATTGTTTTGATTTACCTTTCTTTTTTTTTTTTAAACATGATATTCAGTTATTGCAGTTTTAATACAACAGTAAAAGTTGTAGTAGTAGTTTGTGAAAGTGCTATTTGTTTATAGTATTATTACAACATCTATAGGTCTTTTAGTACGGGGTGTATGGTGTTCACTAAATTGCACTTTTTTCTCTGTTATTTTAGTAGACGAAAATCTATAATTTTAGAAGTGTGTTTGCCACATTGATACACCCAAAATGAATTACAGTGAATAAACAAAATGTAGCAACCTCTCCTACCATGTTTCCCACAGCCAAAAGAATTCCAATGAGATTCAGTGAAAATGGCATTAAATAGTGTGGATGACCAAGGCCTGAAAGTATAAATTTATCCTAGTATAAAATATAGCACATACACACACACACACACACACACATACACACATACACACATGTACACACACACGTACACACACACAAACAGGAATAATATGAGATAATTAGTCACATTTGTATATTTCATGATTTACACCCCATTATGTCATTAACCATTGCAAGAGCTTTTCTGTCTGTTTGATACGCACATCGTTATAGTGGTGGCAGTGAGCATTTTGTCATCTCTTCTCAAGTGCTAATTCCAATTATATTCTTGTCACAAATTCAATTACAGTATAGAAATGGCTGATTCAATTCAATTCAATTAGGCTTGATTGACCACTTGTACCAGATTTGATTCATCTCAGCAACAAACTACATGTCACATCCACATCCAGCAGAAGACAATTAGCACATCACAAAACCATGACTGAAATGACATATGACCAAATCCTGTAAAAACATTTATTTTTTGTTTTGTTTTTTTTCTTCAGTCATTTATAAACACAATAATCAGTTTCATATAAACTCATACAGGCTGCATGCAACTCCACAAAAAGTAGGAATAATATATATTCTTGTATTCGTGTAATATATCATTCTTGTCTTTTCACCTCACAAAGTAAACTTTCTGACAACAGAAAGACATTACATCTTTAAACATGACATTGAAACTATATGTAAACCAATGAGTTACCAACAAAACACATAAATGAATAACTATATTCAGATATATTTTCACGTGAAATTGCACATTTGTACTTTACAGTATCTCAATCGCCACTCCAGAAATTGACTCAAAATGTGAGTTTGCAATACAAATGTAAATCTGTTATATATGGCTCTTGTATAGTGACTCTCGCTTGATATGAGAATATCTTCCAAAAAAAAAGTTGCAGCTGTGCTGTGATTGGTGCAGATCGTAGGCTGTGCGCTGTGCCATAGGCTGCTATTGCTCTAACCTGCACTGTGTGGACAGGCACGTCTCGACACCAGTTGCGGGCGGCGGCGCAAAAACGTCTGATTGGCCGTTGACGCATACGAGTCGTTTGTACAAACTGCATAGCGCACTCATATCTACAGCACTAACACCTCCCCTACTCTAAACACAACACCATCCACTAACAGCTGTCATTCAAAACTGCCTGGATCGTAAAAATAACCACACAGCGAATAAAACGTAGGAAACTTATTAGCGTTTACCTTGTGAGTCTCCGTTTTCGGCCTTCACTGACTGTATCCACGTAAGCCACATGTCGCAGCAGACTGCAGGGAGGGAGAGAAGAGAAAAGAGTTCTATGCTGCGTATTAGCCAGTTACGCACACAGTCAAGCAGTTTTTACCTTTTTACGCGCCGCGGAACCAGGTCCAGATCCAAAGGGCTGTTGGGGGATTACACGTTTTCTGTCCTCTCCCTCCTCTCTTCCCTCCATCTCTCTTCCTCCCCTCCTTCTCCTCCGCTCCCAGCTGCTGCAGCTCTGCTCCCCTTTAGTCACTACAGCCCTGTTGGAGCAGCCAGTGCATTACTCAGACGTGCGTAAAAGGGCAACACCAAATGGACATGTTTTTTTTAGTCTACTTAAAGTCCTTAACTTCGAAGTACTTATATTATGACCACTGTTTGCATTTCTTGTCTGTCTCCTGTCAAAAATCTACTGCGCAAATAGCTGTCAGAATCCTCATCGTTTTTTTTCAGTGTGTTGTCAACGTGTGTGTCCTATACCGGATTAAAGGCATCTCGTCTTAAATGGCACCTGGCCTCATTCCCCTTTTTCTCTTTTCATCATCAGCAAAATAAAGATTAGACCTACAGGAGAAGATTGTAAAATCCCCCTTCTTTTTCTTCTTCTTTTCAAAGCTTGCTTCTCCATTGCTCCCCGCCTTTGTGATGATATTGATGATGATGATGGCCAAGTGGACAGTTTGATTTTTGTGTGGCGAGCTAGTTATAAAGAATCAATATTATATCAAGGGGGTAACTTTGGTGATAAAGGACTTGAGCCACTCTGGCTATTCATCATAAGTCTGTAGCAAGCAGATAGGTCAAAAGAAATTATATTGCTCTAAAGACTGTGTCTCCTTATCTCTCAGCAGCAGGGGAGTGGAGGACACGCCGATCGATAGAGTTGCTGCCGTATACTCCTTGCAATTATCAATAGCTGATTTTGTCTTCCTGGGGCTGCATCTATTAATACCAGATAATAACAGGCTTTTGGGCATACGTTGTAGGTGCTGGGGATAGATGTAGAAAAAAAAAAGCAGAGGAAAGTTTGCGCAGGCAGAACGACCTTGTTGTCAACAGATTTCATATGAAGCAAAGCGGATAGACAGGTCCCACAGACAGAGAGGGGCGGGTGCGGGGCTCTCTCAGGCAAGTGCCCCCTTCTGTCAAAACAACAGGACGTCTGGTGACAGTAAACGTGTTTTAATAGAAGGAGCAGGTGCCTAAAGACAGACAAACCCCTTTCACCGAATATTTAAAGATTTCTCTTTTGTAATGCACACCTAATTACACAGTTTCGTTTTGAGCTTCTAAAAAAAAAAAAAAGAAAAAAACATTTATCTTTATATACCATGATATTAAAGCCATTTTAGTGTGCTATTGATTATAAAACAATTTTAAGATAATTTCCATCTGAATTTGGCACAATGCGTAATGATACTAAAACAGGCAATAACTCTATTGACTACAGACCACAATTTCTGTAAGAACATGATTTTTTTTTATTATTATTTTTATTTCAAAATCATTTTCAATTTGGCTACATTTATCTGATGGTTATTTTGTAAAGCATACACAAAACGTCAGTATTGTGGTCAGCACAGCAGTTAATTAATCCAAATATTTAATTCGCATGTATGAAAAAAATGACTAAGTAGCCTATTTTTAAACATACACACATCTAATGTTCTCATCAAATGTACAGTAGCCTGTGTCTCTAAACATCTTACGTCGTTACATGAAATTGCAGGTTGAAGGTGAAAAAGACAAAATCACGTTTTCTTCTAGGCCTATGTGCCCTCAGCTTAAATGTGTAAAGATTTGAAATAGATGCGGAATAGGTAATGGGCTACATGATATGCAGGTCAAAACTGTGTGTTGTCTGTGTGTGCGCCTTTGCCTCTGGAAGACATTCTATTGTAACAGTAACGTGGTGGTACATCCTAGTGGTGGCTCAAAGCAATGGGCTGAACCTTTCCTCCGCTGCTCGTCGCGGGGTTAACTCTCAGCCACACAGCGCAGTGCCCCACTCCACGCACACACGGCGGACACACAGAGAGGGAGAGAGCGGAGAGATCCAGACCAAGCGGCGAGAACTTTGGACAGAGAAAAGCGTATTTCTGACTGCATCTGTGCGCTCAAGTGTCTTATTTGAAGATCTGAAGATAAACGACTCCTTTATTTTAGTTTGGAAAGTGCACCGAAGCGAAAAGGCAGCCGGGACACTAGACTCCGGCACGGCTACAGAGAGAGCAGGAGACGGGGCAGGCAGGAACTCAAGCTCCGAAGTACCTTTCTCCTCGTGGAACACTTCAAATGCGTCATATTTGGAGAAATTGAGCACTGTCTAAGATTGGAGACAGGACCCGCGTATTAACATACAAAGTCGAACTTTTTGTTATTGTGGAGAAGTTTGCGCATCCATTCTGACGACAGAACTAAACAGGCGCGGAGAAGAGTTGACGAGCTTCTCGAGTGTAAGTAAATTATGAAGTTATGAAGGAGAGAGAGAGATGAAGATGACAGCCACTTCACGGCGAATCCTCACTTTGTAGAAGGAGGAGAGAGAGAGGCTGACGGTACCCCTGTAGACCCCCCAGCGCCGAGTACAAGAAGAAGAGGCTCGCTTTTTGTCAAGTTGTTGTGAGGCGGGGGAAGGCTGGGGAGTAAAGAGAAAAAGACACGGATAAAGTCTGAGAGTGAAGCGGCTAATTGCTAAGTCCGTCCCTCATTACCATATCCAATGCGCGTCCGCTGGACTGCAGCCAACCCTCCCCACCTTCACACAGTGCCATTAATCGCCAGGCATTATTCACTATCATAATTATTATAGCGACATGCGCAATCCGACGAACATCAGCGAGCGAAGACCAACAACTAATTTCGACTTATGATTCCTCCCCGTCCTGCAGCGCGCACACTCCTCTCAACTTCAGCGCGTGTTTGATTCACTCGCCTGTTCGCTGATGTATCTGCTCAACGCAGGCACATCCCGGAGCGCCAAAACACCGAGAGCACAAACGTCGCCAGCAGCATCATTAGCAGCATGTCCCGACGCAAGCAAGCCAAGCCTCAGCACCTCAAGTCGGACGAAGACCCAGCGCTGGCAGGAGTGATCTCCGAACACGGTGAGTGGACTCAGTGGGACGGGACACTGGGGTGAACCGGGCACCTGCCCTCAGTTTTTAGAGCTATTTTTGTTTAACCTATTTTAATCACTTTGCCCTCTTTCTGAAGTATGTACTAAACATGGGCAATAGCCTGTGTATCTCGTCTAATACCGAGCTCTATTAAAAGGCAGTTTTTATTAAATCAGTTTTTGATTTCAAAGTTTTTGATTTTATAAATATGGACGAACGAGACACTTTCCATCGTTTCCGGCAATTGCCATTTATGTACTTTTTCCAGCAAAAATTTTATGAATTTGAAATATGAAAATATGAAATTACAGAAGGCCCCGATATGATTATGATATTGTATGACTAGGCCTTCCATGAGGCCGCGTTCTGTAAAAGAGAAAAAGACGCACTTGGAAATATGTTTAGATTTTCTTTGAAATGCGCAATTTACGCACTAAATACGCACAGTAATATCTGTTTTTTGTCACTAAGTGTCCAAAATATACCAACGTAGATCCAAAGCAGAATCTTTCCATGTTATTTATAATTATAATACGCACGTTTTTATTTTATTTTTCACCCGGGTGTTCAGTTCCCGTGCAGCCCCTGTTCTTCGGGGGAAAAGCTTTCACTTGTAAGTCGAAGCCTAGTTTTTGTCATGGAAATGTTTTTGTTTACCGCCCTCACATAAATTTGGCACACTTGATTTGTTCTCTTTCGCTCACAATGTGGACAGGACCGGCTGACACAACTCGTCCTCGCCATGTGGAATTTAAAAAGGACCCATTCATGTCTTATTTTGCATGTGCTCTGCTTTTTGCGCAATGACGATCTCCTTTGAAAAACTGGACACTCTTCAAAGTAAGACAAAACAAAGCCGGAATTATGGGATTTGCCTAACAACTTTACAATTCATAGCTTACTTCTGATCAAAAAATACTCAATGGAAAGTAGTCTTTATTATGCATTTCACATATTAACAGTTGGCACAGCTTTATATAGGCTATTAATATATTTTACCATATAGGCCTATTTTTTTAAAATAACAAACCAGAGATGTAAATGATACAGCTCTTAATATTTGAACTGAACAAAAATCTGTTTTATATAAACAATGTGTGACAAGTTTTTTGTTTTTTTTTACCCCAAATTATTTATGTCTTGTCTGTGGTGGTCCAACACACGCCCAGTCACACACATCACAGACACACACTTTGCAAGGCTCCTTTGGAATAGAAATGCATGATGTAATCTCCAGGGTACTGCTCTCTTTGCATGAGGAAATGTTGCTTTGAAGGGCGAGACTCACTGATCACTCCTTGCTCCTTTTTTGTCTGTTTTTCTCTTGATTTTCTGAAGGGAAATCTCATTGGAACTTGAACGCTGTGCTGTCAGTGTCAGGATGCCTCAGATTCCAGACGGTGATACGCAGCATCCATCAGGTTGCTCTCCTGTAGGATTGAGGAATGTCAAGTGGGAAAACTCAGGAGGAGATAGAGGAATTTTAGCACTGTAAGCATTTAAAGTAGTGAAGCCTATTTTTACCTCAGTTTTGTTTTAAAAAGATTGTTGTTTCAAAATACACATAGTTCTATTTGAGGAAATTAATGAATAGAATAAGATTTAAGGACTAGAATAGAATCAAGAGTGATTTAAGAATTTAGTTCTACAAGAAGTTGGACAAAGGATATATTTATACATTTATATTTGATCTATATATTTGTATTGAAATTATAGATTTAAAATAGCGTATTTAATATGTGTTGTTGCAAACAAATACAGTAGTAGGGATGGATAAAGTAAATCATTATTGGATTTTTAAATTAATTATTATTATTATTATTATTTTTCTTCAAATCAGTGTTTTACAGTAAAAGAAAATATTGAGTGTTGGCAAGGATTTAGATAGAAGTATTTTAAAATATAATTTGTATTTTTAAATATCTGTTCTGTTTTGGCAAGCTTGCAATGTCAATGGCGTTTTGCTGAGGAGCCAAGTAGCTCTGGAATGTCCTATGTCCATACACAGAGGCGCTTGTTTCTGAAGCAGACGTGGCAGAAAACAATCCCTATGGTTAGCGCGAGCACAGTATACACAGTACACACAGTACACACTGTATACCTCTCCACACTTTAGTGTAATAACAGCAGGCCAGGTCGCAGAGCAGTGCCTCAGAGCCCCATGTTACACATGTCATAGCAAGAGAAGCACCACATTGGGATTGTATTGTTGTGGACACCCCTGTCGCTCTGTGGAGCTGCCATCATCGCGTTTGTGCCACAGCTACCGATGACACTATTGATCGCTCGGCCCTGACAAATGCTCTTGTATGATGTCGGAGGGATGTAGAAGTTCCAACAAAATCGGCCAAACCAGCCAATGAATCGTGGGCTTAAAAGGGACAATGAGAGTGAAGGGGGACATTATTACATTTGGGGATTTATGACTTATTAACAAAACATTTACATGAAGAAGCTAACATTGTAAAGAGGTGGCTGTTGTTTGGATATTGTAAAATATAAATGAAATGAAACTGAATGAAAGTGAAACACAATATGGCATATTGTTTTTGAGAAAAAGTTAGAAAATATAATATTTGTAGCCAAGGCTGTATTTATCTGATATTTTGAAATATTTAGTGTTATGTATTTTAAGATCAAATCAAAAGTAAAATTGTATGCTAGAATCCCTTGACTGGCATCTCAGATCTCTGGGACGGTGCCCCCCAGGGTTGAGGCTGTGGTGTTGTGTGTGTTAGGACAGGAAGGGGTGAAGGGGGGCCGATTTTAAGAGTGCGTTTATAAAGCTCGCTGACTTAACCTTTGTCTCGGGCCCAGACAGCAGGTCGCAGCGATGGATGTCACGATCTTTGTACAATTAGAACATGCGCTGTAGCCATGGTGACCTTGGAAGAGGAGTCTATATATGTCCTAGAAAGTGTCAACTACAAAGGGAGCTTTACTATAAAGCTTATTTAGGTTTATGACGGTGGGATTTCCTTTTAACTTACATACAAAATGAATTTCAACAATCTGTCTCAAGTTTTTTTCAAACTATTCTTGAATTTGAAGTTTGTGTCTTTTAGTGTGCCTTTTTTGCACATTTTGTCTTTTTTTGTATTTTTGGCATGGTTGAGTAACTCAAACTTTGATTTAGTTGAGTTTTTATGAGTTCTATTTATTCCATTTTTGTCCGCCTGTTGAATCAACCAATATTTTCAGCAGGACCAACGTTAAGACCATAGTTACAATATGTTTGTCACACACACTTTTTCTGTATTGTTGATCTTCATTTTAATCCCTGGGGTGCTGACTGTTGGACCACCCAAATAGTTTTTTTTCCAAAGATGTCCAGAAAGCCACTGAAATATGGTGTATCTTAATTACTACTTAGTATAGAAAATACATGAACAAGAAGTGATATTTGTGTATGGAGGGAGCAGAGAGGAGAATCAGAAGAAAAGGATTTGTAAAGATCAGTCAAAGATACAGTATAATGGCTATGGACATTAAGAGTATTTTGTTCTCAGAAAAACAAGAAGTACTTTAAGCAGAGACCTGACAATAAACTGGTCTTAATGCACAGATGTTACAGAAATATAGTCTGACTTGAATCATTTAAGCACAAATGTTTTTGGAGTGGACAGGGCATAAGGACCAAGTGGGGAGAAAGATTTAGCAGATTGCAGGATTTGAACCCACAACAGCGAGGCAGGCGTGTTTTCCTGTATATGTACTACAGCTCCACCACCCAGTCACCTGGCAGCACAGGCTACAAAATCCATATCATACAGAACCTTTAGATACAGAAATAACTAAAATGTACATTTGCTCAGTACAATCAGTCATCTCTCAAAACAATATAAAATATACCTCAAAACACAATTAGTTTAAAACATAAATTTCAAAGTTTTATTAATTTATGCATTTTCACAATTGTGTATAAAAGCTTTCCGTAGATTGTTTGAATTACTGTAAAGTCATATTCCAACAATGTCAGAATAAGTCTTGTCTTGAGGCTTGATGGAGTGATCTGGACAGCGTGCCGTCATTGAATACTGTATTGCAAATGCTTACACAAACAAATCGTTAATGTTTTGGCGGTGTGGCATCTGCAGCCAATGACAAAGGCCCCAGTGTAGCTGCAGATATAGAACTGTACCATGGTCTGCAGTGATGACACGCGCTCACACTCAGGGCACTCTGCTGATGGTGCGTGCATGAAATCACTGGCCACGATAGCTTTAAAACACACACACACATTATAGTGGAGTAATGCAAAACGATGCAGCTAACGCACAATGGCATTCTTGTAGAGGCAGCAACGTTGTATTCTATTGTTTGTCAGATTACCTCTACAGTGACTGGGCTCGTTATTCTAAATACAGATAATGGATTATTTTTGATAATGTAGAGTTTTTAATAAGGTATACATTTTAAATACTGTGGTTGAATTGTTGCATATAATAGAAGAAAAAACATGCTCTTTTAAATGTGCATTTGCAGCAATGTTTTCAGTGTGCTTACAGTTGTCTCTAACAGTGTGCATTTGACTGGTGTGTCATAACTTGGTGAGAAAAAGTGTAATTTGTAAAGAATGGGATGATTTGTAAACTCCTGATTCCTATTGAATGCCTGTACTGTGACACTGAGTGGAAGAGTGGAAAGCATGAATAGCTGCTCTGATATAATATGTCAGATTAGCGGTTTCAGTTAGCATGCCAAAGATTGCTTAGCATGATAAGGAACGCAGGGATTCAATGTCCACAATCTCCTCACTGACCTGTTTCAACTTTACATATGCATTAGACTAAAGAAAGGAAAGAAAGGTATATGACTCTTTAAATGCTATACAGAATTAATGAATATATCAATTAATATATAAATATTTGACAAACATGTTAAATATATGCTCTGTTATATCCCATCAAGATGGGATATAAGACTATGTACATTACTTTTAGATGTGTTATACAGTAACAATAAATATAATTTATTCATTTCAAAATTACAATTTGAATAATATAAAAGAACATTTATAGTATTGTTATGTTCCAAAAATGTTGTTTAAATTTATGATTAAAATAATATTAAAAGGTATACATTTTTTTTTATAATATACAATTGTATTACTATTCTTTAGGTTTAACACATTTTTCATACATAAAGTATTTTGTATTTTGGTATAATATTTGTCTTATGTAAAAATATGAAAGGCTACACTGATAGTAGTACTATTTGTATCTATGTAGTATCTATAAAATGACATTCTCAGTTTACTCAAATCCTTTATTTGCCTTTGTTCACGTGTGTATTTTTCTCCACAAGGTCAGCCTCATACAAAGGCCCTTGCTTGTAATTGTATGAATGAATGAAAGAGATTGACAGTAATACCATTCTAATAACTAATCAGCTCAACACAATGCCTACTCATTTGCGTTGACCTTTCACCCCTCAATTATGGAAATGAGGCGGGCTGTCCGCTGCTGGCCTAAGGAGATTTTTCGCCTGCTGTCACGTGTCGCACTTTGGGCACTTGCTGCTTTTCACTTGTCAGCTTGTGTTTAAGAGTTCTCATGACGGATTACAGATGTTTTGCTAAATTTTGAATCATATTAAGAGTTTTTATATTTGTATTTTTTATAATGTCCTATACACTGACGTGGTGTCCTTAAAGCTTTATAGATAATTGATGGGATTGCACAACCCAGACCCTCAGAGCTCAAGACCCCTTCAGCCAGAAATTACAGCAGTGATAAATTTCTTCACTAATGACTCAATGTAATACGCATGAATGTTTTATGTGTGGCCCTCTCAAAAGACACTGTATGAAACATGGCTTTTTTTCACCCACTGCGGAAAGGTGATTTATACACATGCAATGTGTGCTTATAGGATTTTTTAGAAACTGATCATTACAATTACATAATTAGCAATTTAACATGTATATATGTACAAATATTGCACTTTTTAACTATTTATTTGTTATTATGTAATGTGTGAATTCACAAAGGTGTGCTGTATGTTAATTATAATTAATGCCTATTAAGAATATTGAATGCATTTAACAAAAATGATTACATTAAAAGCTAAATTAATATATACATATACAAATACAAATAAATAAATAAGATACTATTTAAGATATTTCTCATATTTGTATACACAATTTTACAGGGGTGGTAGTAAAAGTTATCAAAGTATAAGCAGGTGTGGCTTGTTCTTTGTCCGGAATTGAAGCCGCTTATTTCTCCTCCTGGTTGCATGTGGAAAAGGAAGTGGCTTCCTACAACTGTGATTAAACATATGCAACCAATCAGAGAGTATGCTACTATGGCACCAGCATATAATTTGTCTTTTTTAGATGGCACCATGGAAAGAGAGAGAGAATAAAAAGTGGTTAAGGAGAAAAGAACAAAAAAGAAAATAAAAAGCAACACATTTTAAATAAATGTATTTGTGTGAAAAAGGTATACAAAACATTTAAATGTATCAGTTTACTAGTGACTGACACAGAAATACTCCAATCAATAATGAGATTCAAAAATATACCTAGCATGAGACATTATATTTAAATCTATATTACATTGGCAATTCAAAAAGGCTTTTGAAATTCAGGTGCAAATGGCTTTGATAGCAGAGGGGAATCCTAATGTGGCCATCAAAGTCCTGATTTGTACCCAACAGATGAGGCAGCTGTGAATTGTATGAAATATTGGAAATCAATAGCTTCTATGGAATTTCATTAAGCGGCAGTATCCACAATTGATAGGCCCTCATAATTTGATGGATTGCACAAAGAAAATTATTAGCTGGCTCTATGGAGTGGGTGTGAACGCACAGAGCCGGGTCTGAGAATTGGTGAACTACGGCAATTTGTTCAGAGTAAAAAAAATAAAAAGAATATTGATTTTGGTTATGTTAAAAGAGGGGAAAAAATCAAAGGTTAAATCTTTGCAGGTCTGCTGTGCAAAATATGTGTAGATTCTTTATCGATTATTTATTCATTAATTCTCCTTTTCTCTTTTCTCCCTCCCTCCCCTCTCTTTTTGGACCGTCTCACCTTCAGGTCGGGGTGAGGTGCTGGAGGACGCAGACAGTGGGAACGAGAGTCGCAGTGGCAGTGAGGAGACGCACGTGTGTGAGAAGTGCTGTGCTGAGTTCTTCAAATGGGCCGACTTCTGTGAACATTTAAACAGCTGTACCAAGAACCCGCTGGTGCTCATAGTCAATGAGAATGAGGACACTCCTAACCCCTCTCAGGAGTACCCCGGAGAGTCCTCCCCTGTCCCCAGTTGTCCCAGTGAGCAGGAGGACAGTGAGGACCCCAGGGAGGGCAGCCACAGCCCTGTCGGCGAGGGGGAGGACATGCCTGACACAGTAGCCTTAGATGGGGTCAGTGTCCTAGAAAAGGACGACGAACAGATGGAGCTGGACTTGTCTCCTGAAAAGGGCCTGGATCCAGATGAGAGAGACATGACTTCGCCTGAACCCGACCCTTCTCTACCTCCGCTCAGCGATCTTCCCTCCAGCCTCGGCACGTACGCCATGCCCAGCACAAACGTCACCCTGGAGACCCTGCAGGGCACTCGAGTGGCTGTGGCACAGTTCTCTCAAAGTGTGAGGGCCTCGGGCTCTGGAGTCTCCACTATGGCCATCCCTCTTATCCTGGAGCAGCTCATGGCCCTGCAGCAGCAGCAGATTCACCAGCTGCAGCTGATCGAACAGATCCGTAGTCAGGTGGCTCTGATGAACAGACAGTCTGCCTCACAGCCTCAGCTCAACCACCACAGCACATCTGTGAGTCAGGCCTCTGTCTCCTCCTGCATCCCCCCTGTCCCCAGTCAGCTGCAGCTACACAGCTTCATCACTCCCCCTGTCCATCAGCTGCCTGTTAGGTTGCCAGCCACACTTAATGGCCAAGGGCCATCACCTTTGACCTCTGCAATGGAGGGGCCTCTTTCCCAAACACCACAAAGTGGTGGTCAGCAGTCTAACAACTCCTCCATCCCCAACACTTCCTCTAACAGTCCCGTATTTCCTCCTCCAGCCTCTGCGGGCCTCTCATCTCTCCTACCCTCCTGCTCGTCCACAGGCACAAACATTAGCAGTAGCAGTAGTGTAACAGCAGGAGCAGGCCTCACTAACAGTGTGGCACTACCCAGAAACTCCAGCACTCCTCCAGCTCTCAGCCACAGCAGCCTGCTGAGCTCTGCCTCTAACATGCCACTGATACCTCACAGTTCTTCCAGCAGTGTTATCTTCCCTAACCCTCTCGCGAGCATCGCAGCCACGGCCAATGCTCTGGACCCTCTCTCAGCGCTCATGAAGCACCGTAAAGGGAAGCCCCCAAATGTGTCTGTGTTTGACACTAAGCCCAGCTCTGATGACCCATTCTTCAAGCATAAGTGTCGCTTCTGTGCCAAGGTGTTTGGCAGTGACAGTGCCCTGCAGATCCACCTGCGCTCCCACACTGGAGAGAGGCCCTACAAATGCAACATATGTGGAAACCGCTTCTCCACCAAGGGCAATCTCAAAGTGCATTTTCAGAGACACAAAGAAAAATACCCACATATTCAAATGAACCCATACCCAGTGCCAGAATATCTGGACAATGTGCCTACTAGTTCAGGCATACCATATGGCATGTCTTTGCCCCCAGAAAAGCCTGTCACCACATGGTTAGACAGCAAGCCTGTCCTCCCCACTGTGTCCACATCTGTAGGGCTGCAGCTGCCTCCCACTCTACCCAGTATGATGGGTGGCTTTGGCGACTCTCCAAGTCTTACTCCACTCAACAGGTCTCCACAGAGACCCTCTCCTCCCTCTAGTGAGTGCGCATCTCTCTCCCCTAACATTATTAATGACTCTGGTTTGACCACTACTTCCCCATCCCCAAAGCTCAACATAGGGAGTGATGTCCCTCACTTAAGAGCTGAAGGCATTCTGCTTCCCCCGAGCTGTCCCACTCGTCCAGGGGACAATACCACCACAACAACTACAGTCACTCAAGTGGTTCTGTCTACCACTGTAACATCCACCACATGCTCCAGTGGAGGCCAGGTGACAGAGCCCATTGGCAGCCCTAACTCTGCCTCAAATGCAGTTTCCCACCCTGTTCTCCCCATGCTGTCTGACCAGTTCAAGGCCAAGTTTCCTTTTGGAGGCCTTCTAGACTCTATGCAAACCTCAGAAACATCAAAACTGCAGCAGCTGGTGGAGAATATTGACAAGAAGATGACTGACCCAAACCAGTGTGTCATCTGTCACCGTGTGCTGAGCTGTCAGAGTGCTCTGAAGATGCACTACAGAATCCACACTGGAGAGAGGCCCTTTAAATGTAAGATATGTGGGAGGGCATTTACCACCAAGGGCAATCTGAAAACTCACTTTGGCGTGCACAGATCTAAACCTCCTCTCCGGGTCCAGCACTCATGTCCCATATGTCAGAAGAAGTTCACCAACGCTGTGGTGCTACAGCAGCACATCCGTATGCACATGGGGGGGCAGATCCCTAACACCCCTGTCCCAGAAAGCATCCAAGAAATGGACACTGACATCGGCTTTGACGAAAAGAGCTTAGACGCAATGAGCACTTATGATGATGACCTTCTCGATGAAATGGAGGCGGCAATTGATGATGAACCTGACTTAAAAGATGTAGATGTAGTGGATGTACCAAAAGTGTATTCCCCTGGCAATTCCCCTCCCCCTTCTGTAAACTCCAGTATAGCTGCCATGGAGAACCAGATGAAGATGATTGACTCCACTGCCAACATGACCCGCACAACTGGTCAGAAGCCAACCCTGAACGGCAGCAGCAGCTTTGGTGGGGAGAACGATTGCTTTGCCACTGATTCCCTGTCTGCAGTGGGAGACACAGAAGGTCAGAGCCTGGGGAGCCCCGCTTTGTCCGACTCCTCCGGCTCCATGCAGCACTTGTCCCCCTCGCACAGCCACTCGGAGAGCCAGCGGTCCAAGTCGCCAATTATACTCAACAATAATAACAATAGCAACGTCATGATGACAGAGGAGGGTCCTGAGAACAATACAGGCAGCTTGGCAACAGTGAAGTCGGAAAAATCAGAGACTCCATCTCCGCTCGCTGCCATGGAAGGCACTGGGGCTCTTGACCTGACTGCCACTCAACCTGGCAGGCACTTTATCAAGGAGGAGAGCCACTTCAACATGCTGTTCCTGAATAGAGATAGAGGTGAGTGTGCCAAAACTATATCCAATACATAATATATAATTTAGGAACATTATAAAGTCAGCCTTATACTACAAGGTAATAGGTTATCACTATATAGGAAAAGACATTTCAACATTTTCACCCTTCTTCTGAAAACATCTATAAATATAAGACTTGATAATAAAATATTGTTGGTGATTTATTATTGCTATATCACTTTATATTATTTGTTTATGTGTTGTATTAATTACCAATATTTACTTTAAATTTGTCTTCCAGGTTTGAACACTCCCAGTCTGGCCAGCACTGCATCCAACATGATCAAAATGGAGATGAATGGTCACGGGAAGTCCCTGAGTGAGAGCTCACACCTGCCTGTAGGGATGCAGGGCCACGCGGCACCGCCCCAGAGCACCACCATGAGCTCCACCATGAGCTCCAGCCTGAACCCCATGCTCGCTCCCCCGCCCCCCAGACGCACCCCCAAGCAGCACAACTGCCACTCATGTGGGAAGAACTTCTCCTCAGCCAGTGCCCTGCAGATCCACGAGCGCACACACACCGGAGAGAAACCCTTCGCCTGCTCCATCTGTGGACGGGCTTTCACCACAAAAGGCAACCTCAAGGTAAGAAACATTTACTATTATCTATCTATATCTATATCTATATCTACACCTACACCTACATCTATATCTATATCTATATCTATATCTATCTACATCTACATCTACATCTACATCTACATCTACATCTATATCTATATCTACATCTACATCTACATCTATATCTACATCTACATCTACATCTACATCTATATCTATATGTCTGTCTATCTATCTATACATCTGTCTATCTGTCTGGTAAAAATGTAATATTTTTTTTTTTTTTTAGTTTTTGTCAATTATATTTAGGTAGTAAAGCTTCTAATTGCACTGAGAAAATGCCTTGCTTTCTTGCATTTCCAAAAAAAAAAAAAAAAGTTAAGTTTTAAAATATAATTTTAAAATGTATTATTATTATTATTTAGAGAATGAATTATTATCTTAAAACCTATGTATTATTCTGAACCATATCCACCTTTCTTGTTTTCAACATACATCACAGTGTAAACAATATTTTCAGATAATTCATTCTCAGTCCATCTTCTCTGCGTTGTTTTTAGGTCCATATGGGCACGCACATGTGGAACAATGCCCCAGCCCGCAGAGGTCGGCGGTTGTCTGTGGAGAACCCCATGGCTCTGTTAGGTGGTGATGCCATGAAGTTCAGTGAGATCTTCCAGAAGGACTTAGCTGCTCGGGCCATGAACGTGGACCCAGGCTTCTGGAATCAGTACGCCGCCGCCATCACCAACGGGTTGGCCATGAAAAACAATGAGATCTCTGTCATCCAGAACGGTGGCATCACCCAGCTGCCTGTGAGCCTGGGGGGCACAGGGATCACCTCTTTAGGGCCCATGCCAGGAGGGATTGAGCGGGTGCACGCTGGAAGCAGCCCACCCATGACTGCTATGGACAAGACCGCACTGGAGGTCGGGGCAAGTCGACCATTTTCCAGGTTTATGGAGGAGAACAAAGAAATTGGGATCAATTAAATAAGTTTATTCCAAGCTAGGTGTTTGGCAAAGACTAAAGACCAGATGAGATGGACAGTCATACTATACTATGTATGTACAGGAGAAATACTGTATTTTTCGTTTGGTTTTGGAAATATAGAATTTAGTAATGAATAGCAGTCTTTGCCTTTCGCCCATTCCTTCAAGTGATATATATGAAGAATATTTTGTCTCGTTCGAGAATACGCCGTCTTGCAAGATTTGCATGGTACTGTTTTTTCTCAGTATGTTTGACTGCTTTGAATTTTTTTCCAAACCGGGACCCTGCCTCACTGATAATGGACAAGCATCTTAACTGAAGGGGACACATAAAGAAAAGAGGAAAGCTTAGGTCTCTTTCTATGGTTTATGAAGCTCATTAAAAGAGCTGTGGACGGACTGAAGAAATGACTGATGTTTTAGTGTTTCTGTGCTCGCTTGATTTTTTTTCATAAACTAGAAAACTTGAAAAATAATGTTTGAACAATTTTACATTTAGTCTCCCAGCATTGTCTTATGATATTGTCCTGTGTCTTTAGTATTTATGATATTGACAAAAAAGCGGGTATACAAAAATATATTTAATGGCCCAGGCATTTTATTGATCCATTTTTTCTAGACTGCAGGCTTCACTGAGGAATATATCTTTCACTACAGACGGTATGTTCACTGGGTTGAACAAAAAAAAGGAAAATGATTAGTTTTGGGGATATCTACGGATATGCGGGGCCGTCGTTACATAAGGAAGATGTTAAAGATATCTGAAGCTGCTATATGACCACAACCCTGCTTTTAACCTTTGTAAAAAGAAAATAAGTAATGATCATTTTGGAGAAATATCTATGTATAGAAATACAGACAAATCTAAAACAGGTATGCATATTTTGTATCACATAAAGATAGACATCCTGAGTTGAAAGTATTTGTCATGTTTGTGAATGCACTTTTTAAAACAAAGACGTTTTGTCTGTGAGTTACCGTTAACATTTTGACTGAGCTATAACGTGCTGTTCCCATTGTTCCAAGCATACCACTCTGCCAGTCTGCATATGTGAGTTCAACTCATCACTCAATCAAACCTTCGTAAATAAAAAAAATACACACAACTGGTGTCTGCTGCATCTGATAGTGCTTTATTTTATTTTATTACTTTTTCCACAGAATAAAATGTATTTATAATTACTTACTTTACCAATGACAATAATAAATCAATCAATCCATGTACATTCACTGTTAAACTTTTAATACTTTTAGGGCTTTTCAGTAATAGTCCATTATCTTATATTGTATATTGAGCACAAGCAAATTAAACACTGTATATGCCTACACACATTAATACACAGTTTTATTTTTTATTTATTTTTGCAAGCACAAAAATAAATAACAATAATGGGATGCATACACTTTTTGTGTGTTGTAAATCAGTGCAGTGTCAGTGAAGTGAGTTATTGTGCAGCTGGTCATAGTGGCTTACACTTCACACATGGGCTGCATGTGTTCACACAGTTTCAAACACACAAACACCCACAACAGAATAAAGTACCAAAAATGTAAGTGTCTTCAGATGTCTATTACTGGATTAACCCAGTGTGGGGCATGAAGCAGATCAGGTGAAGGACTATCTGAATATAAGGCTCAGTAGATCAGTAGATTACAGACTTCTTATTTAGGCTTTGTATAGGCAAGTCACACTCAAGAAATTTACAAAGCATTAATACTTTCTTTATTATGGTATTTAATTTGTTCAATGTTGAACTCATAAGAACAAAAATACTGATTATACATCATCATAACTACACCTTCATTAGCGTTAATTAAACATAAGACATAATTCATATTCAACAAATAGTTTATTAATACTTTGTTAAAAATGGTTGGGGCTTATTTACAATTTAGTAACACTTTTAACTACACTTAATTAGCTTTAATAAAGCAGGAAGAAAGACTTAATTCATAATAGTTAAATAATAACTGTTTAATACCCCAAACCTATAACTCCAAACTGTAACTCTAACCCATTCATTAAATCTCCAAACAAAATAAAATTCAGAACCACATTTCCTTCTGAATTTCTCAGACTTGGGACTGGTACACAGCTTGTGAGCCTCCATGTGGTTACATTGGCGACTGGAGTTGATTCATTATAAACTATTCTCATAAATAAAAGGCTTGAAGTCGAATCAATGTTTTCTGCATATTGCTACTAAAATAACCACATTTGAATTAGACCCTGACACACATCTGCATTTAAATACTGTAAATTATAATGAACATATGAAAATGAACCACAATAACAATCCATTTTCGCTTATAGCAGGTGTTTCAGTTTCATTTACGTTATTGACTAAGATGATGACTGGCTCTTTATTACAGCTTACATCAGCTTTCATCTCCACCACATGTTTACTTTACCCTGGCTCTTACATACAGGCGTCTCATGTTAGTGAATTGGAGCCTGGGGAGGACGGAGGATGATCTCTGCTGTTATAACTGCATTGTTTGACACTGCACAGTCAGCTGATCACATGGGCTTACCAAGTGCAATTGTCTGGTAATGAAAAAAGAAAAAAAAAACTTATATGGACTGTTTACCTCTATGAAGGAACCTATTTAGCCTGTATTTAAGAGGAACTGACATGCATTCCCCTCATTTTTCCACTCATGTGCTGGCATTTAGCGAATGATTTCCCAGACAGACAGCATGAACACTGCTGTTCATCAAACTTATAATGTAATCCAATGGGCAACTGCAGCATATTGTTTTACCTCAGGTCATTTTCATTATAATAATTCAGCTCAACCTCAAGTTAACCAATAACCAAAAGAAAAAATACAACATACAAAAATCTTCCTACAGCACATTGTCTCCTGCAAACAATTTTAAGAGGTGCAATTTAATTTTACTGGTAAAAGCCAAATGTTTATGAGCAGCCATGGAAGTGTGTGCATTTTAACAACTATAATTTTAGACACGGTTACAATAATTATGGCAAAAACCATAAGATGATTCACATGGTTGCCTTAAAATGCCTTAGACTGTTGAGCAGCTAAAGAAAATAACCTTTAGAGTTTTATCTTCCCTTGACTGGATTTGTACCTGTTTTCAGTGCGCAGTGTTCAGGACGGGCCCAGTGCGCAGAGACAGGCCATCATTGGGACGGGGCTGTTGGCTGTTTGTTTAATGCCCTGCCTACTGTGAAAGTCTCCCTGAAACAGGCGCAGTAAATATCCCCATTGATCCAGAGGCAGGGGGCCCTACGATGATGTAGTGGCCAAGAGCCCAAAGAGTAAATCTAACCGACAGTAATCCAATCCCATTCTCCGGGCGTGGGGATCTCAGATAGGTGCTTTAAATCCAAAAGTCGTCCTTTTTGCACAATTTTCTGCCTTTGTTTGCACTGCCTTTAATGTTGCCAATTGTCCTGTGTTGTTCAGTGTTATAGCCTACTGCACTTCCACCAGCTTTTATGTTCTAATATTATTTTATTCCCAGTCCCATAAAAGTGCATTGACTGAAAAAAGAAAAGAAAGAAAAAAAAGCATGTACATTAGCTGAAGTATTTGTTAGCATGAGCGCTAAGTCGTGCACTTTGCAGATGGAGCAGGGACACATTGGAAACTTTGAAACCCCATTAGGCTGGAATTTCCCTTTGATGGCCCAAAGCCGACTCTACCTCCTGCACTCGAGCCGAGGCTTAGCCCGCTCAGACAAGTGTTCGTTTTCATGCACTCTCTCAAAATGACAAAAAAAAAACAAAAAAAAAACAGAACTTATGCTCTCCAGAAGCGCCGCTGTCGGGTTGTGAGCTTGGCCCTCCCTCACTCTTTCCTGTTTGAGCTGGTGGTCTACAGTGCACCATGAATCCACCTTTTTGCACCTCAGAAGTTCTCACCAATTTTCACATTGTATGCACAGACTGCTGCTCTTGGATGTGGGTTGAAAAAGTCCCTGAAGTTTATAGTGTTGAACCAACACGCCTCTGTGTTAACAAAGTGGAACTGTGTTTGTCTGTTAAAAGTAAGCACTCAGAAGGGCACACACTTTGCTGTTGTCCAGGTTAAGTCAAGGTGGCTTTAACTCGTGCACTTGGGTCCTTAAACAGAGGGAAGTGAAGGGGCGAGTTTTGGCAAAATCAATATATGCGCAGAACATAGTGGTGGTCCACCTGCAAGAGAAGACGTCATCAATTAAACAAACTTGGAGAACAGGACCAATTCATCAGAGTGCAGCGCGGATCAGCTATTGGGTTGAGCTGCGACGTGACAAATGCCGGACCTCCTCTGTGTGCCCAAGGTTGCCGATCGATAGAGATCATCATTGTGATGTGGCCTTTTATCTCACGAGCGGCTCCCTCAAGCCTTATATTATTCCCAACACAGAGATCTCAAAGGAGGAGGAGGGTGAGAAGGGCACTAGCCTGATTGTATCTTTTATTCTCCTAACGTATAGGCATTATTTGTTCAGACTGTTTTCACTGCTTTTGATGATCAGCTTTGTCCTGGAGCAGGGAAGTTTTGAAGGTTCTTATTAGGCCTTTCCACTTGCTGTTACATCTTGGGATTTTCAGTCTTTGTTGGGTGAGTAGCACTAGTTTACTTTCTGGTGTCCGATGTGTGACTGGACCTTTTCAACAGAGGCTTACTCTGTCTTTGCAGTTTTTATCGAAACATGTCAAAACTGATCCAGACAAAGACCTCTTGGTGCTTTTATTAGTCCAAACCATTATGAAATTCCATACTATAAACTGTCATGACTTGCTATAACTGTCCAATCATTAGGCTACCCTTTGGCCACATGATCACACAGAGCGCTTCCTCATTATCAGAGGCCATTATGAGAAAATGGAGTTTTGTAATTGAGTTATGCAATGATAAATATTGACTTATTCCAGTTTTAAATGGTTGCATTAACTTAACATGTTCTTGGTGCCTGACCCTATAGAAATGCATTTACTTGTAAACATTGTTAGTAAATGGAATTTCAACATGGGCAATTTCAATTTGTAAAAATGTAAACTTTACGAGACAACACTGAAAGAGGAGAATGATAATGTAATATTCTGTAAGTCAGTGCAATCATACATAGTTGCAGAGTGGTTAACAGTGATGTCATCATGTAGATGTGAGGGGACTATATTTCAGTCATATGTAGCTCTGTTTTCCCAACTATGTGTCTCAGGCATCTTACAAACAGGAACTATCATATTTTCATATTAGTTCATTACAGGTAATTTATGTACAGATACATCTATTTAGAGACTTCAGGACAAATCCATAACCGTCTGTACAATGGTCCTTTCCTCTCTTTTACTTACCAAATCTGTTCAGTCCTTTTCAAGTGCTGAAATGTAACACCTGGACTGAAGTGTAAAATATGCATGTGGCCACTATCGGTTACACGCTGGAGCCCAGTCCAGCAGGAGAAATGGAGGATATTACAACAGGCTGCATGTTTCAGCAGCAGCCCTTGTTTCCCAACACTGATTTGAAGCAGTCTCTGCTATCTGCTCTTCATTAGATGAGATTTCACCCCCGCTACTAGAGTGAGAAAAAATGAAAAGAGCAAAAAAAAAAAAAAACTGTTGAATTTGATGAAATATGGAGTATAGATGTTTGTTTTTTTTCTCTGCCAACAATTTCTTTATCTTTTGTCAGTCAATGGCCTTAAGGTGCACTGTGTACTTTTATCATCACCATTTTCTTGATGTTCTTGTTTGTCTTGAAATGTTCCACAGTACGGCATTACAGTAGGTGGGATTCTTTTGCTTCTTTTTTGTTTTGTTTTTTTCTTTCTTTTCTTTCTTTGAGCGGTGTAACTGTAACTGTTGGCATTGCCAGCTTGTTTCCATGGACATAAATAAGTATAATACCATACTGAGCAACAAAGCATTTGCAACTCCACAGAGAAAAGCAGGTGACTGACCACAGAAATGTTACACTGTCCACCTTTAAACGTACTGGTTGTTTTCATATTGTCGAATGTGACTAATTGCCCTGGCTGTATTTATGTAATAACATTTTCAGATATTTCCAAAAGAATCTAACCAAAATCATATATTTTACTTGCCTCCATCTAAATAAAATATTCAAGCCTTATAGAATATAGAGAGACTCTGGAACCTAATGGAACTTATAAACAAAGACACATTGCTTGACATTCCCTTTCACCTGAACAGTTTTGATGCTGATGGCTGATGGTTCTTGCTGATGTACAGTATTTGGAGAGTTTGGACTTGTCACTGTGGGTGATTGACATGATGAGAGGATCAATACAAAAGCCTCCTGCGCAGCAATAATCCATCTGACCTGATCACGCTTACAATCGGCCAGGTCTATTGATCAAGTGTACCAGCACAGAAAACATGAGCCCTGTGCAATAGCAGTCAGGAGAGATACGAGGAAATTTGGATGCCTGTGTTTGTGTTGTGTATATTGTATTATATTTCATAACATCAATCTAACTTTTTGTGTAATGGATGG
This sequence comes from Boleophthalmus pectinirostris, assembly GCF_026225935.1. NCBI lineage: Eukaryota > Metazoa > Chordata > Actinopteri > Gobiiformes > Gobiidae > Boleophthalmus > Boleophthalmus pectinirostris. The sequence goes on along the minus strand of NW_026571447.1, from coordinate 20,317,686 downwards.
ACACTACTACTTCTGTATTTATTTTAATGAGACTTATTAGCACAGAAAAAATAACAATTTCAACATCAACACCATATATAATCATGTGAACACACACAAAAGATCAAAATACAAACAATATTATAACAGTTTTGGTTTTCATGATGCTGTTAGTATACACTAATTTTGCCAATTAAAATACATTCTTGAACTGTTTCATAAATGTACTATGAACATTTGAATATAATGTAGAACAATTTAACACAATTTACAGTCATTTATTTATTTTTTCTTTTATCATGTTCTGACTATCTCTTTATGGCAATAACAGTCAGGTTATATTACTGTTGTGATATAGATACAGACATGACAATTACACCTAAAATGCTTGTCAAAGACCACTGCACTTTAAGAACTATTGTAAAACTATTCTGTTGTCTAGATGTAGATCAGACGTATGCAGATTGTCCGGGCCGATGCTGTCCATGATCACAGAAGACTGTTGCATTACACCTTATCATTTCCTCTGGAGCTGAAACACAAACTGACACTCATCAATAATGCACCTATGATCTTCCATTCACAACATCTCAATGGCAGATCAAGCTACTGTAGGCTCCTCTCCTCAGTATTACCTCCAGCACATACTTAACATTCACTAAACTTCATACATGTGACATAGACCCAGATCACACTAGATTTTCATGACACAAAATCTTCTTAAAAACTGTAACTGATGCTTGAGTAATTGTCCAAAGCAATAAGCTGTCAGTCATTGGACTAAATGATATCGATGTTGCCTATTTCAGAGATGCATCTCTATTCAGCATGCACTCCACCTGAATTATTAAATACATAGAATCTGGTTAAGCCGTGTACATTTTCCTAAAGGTCACAAAGTTCATTAAGTATGGACTGCCATTGATTGCATAAGTCTCTGCTGTGTGTAGGTAGCAGAAGTACAAGACTCCTGTTCGGATGTGAACAGGTAATGGTATGTCTGTGAAGGCACAATGACTAGTACTGAAGCACAAATTTTCTTTTGTTTAACCCTTGAATGACTATCATGTTTAATAATCTGCAGACTTTTGGATGCTCAACTAATGCTCTTCTTTTCACAACTATCTCCATTTCTCCATCTTTGAACTTCATTACTTCATTACATGTCCTCCAGTTGTTCCACTTTCACTGGATTTCCCAGAAATTTGAAGGTGCAATATGCAACTTGGACATAGCATGTCATCTATATGATTCCATGGAAATAGAAAGCTAAAACCTCAAAACATTCTCTATGGACATTTATATTATTTATTCCTTACTATGGAAGATTATAGCCAAAGGAACACTTCCATGGAAACAAACAGGACCCCCTCCTTCAACCCAAATAAGTTATTATTATTAATTTCTTTTTGTTCTCGCTTAAAGAGCCATTTACATGTGAGAAAAAAGCTTTCAGGTACACAAGACACAAAAGGTTTGGAACCACTGAATGAAACTATACCAAATCTATATTTTACTGTGTTTAAATGTTGTCTGAAACCAAGAAAAAGTCCATATACTGAAATATGACCATTCTACATTGACAAAAAGAATATGCATCACGTAAAGGTTCAAAAGGTTGTCTCGCCTTTACCTTGGTCCAATGTGATTTTAAGTGCACTTTCACTGCACAGTGTCTCCAAACTGAAAAATCCATAATGACTATGACAGGCAGCATATCTATTTCACAACACTCTGCTCGCGTCAATCAGTCTACTGCCGATAGAGATCAGTATTTTGATTAAACGTGTGCAAAACTGCTCATACTTTACACTGCCCACTTTGATGCTGGGGCCATTTGAAATCATATCAGATGGAGGAGCAGCGAGCAGCCAATCAGACGAGATGATTTCATAAAGAGGCCTCTTGGGTTTCAGCGTCATAAATAACTCATGGTAATCCCATATTTCTCTGACTTCTTTCATTTGGGCTTGGGATGGAAACAGGGCAGTTGTGACAAACATTGTTAGTGTGTCTGCCAAGGTATTCCGACTATGGCTTCATGTGTCTTGGCTGGACTAACTTAATTTTAACGAAACCCACAAAGTCATCCATATTGTTGGCCATTACACAGTCATAAAAAACAATAGCTATATGGTTTGCATATAGTTATACAGAGGTAAAATCAGTCAGAGGAGAGGATGTTTATTTTTCTAGTGAAATTCAATGTTTTTGCTGTGAGAATTGTTCCAGTATTTAGGAGCTCCAAGTCAAAGTAAAAGGCGCTTATGAAGAAAATATCCATACACATTCATATACATAAAAATAACAGTATCAGTGTATCGTACTATTGTGGATTGCATTGTAACATTATATCTCGGTATATTGTTCATACTGGGAACAGCTGGTTTTAATAAGAGCTGCATATCATAAATCTGATCAGTTTTAGTATCTTTGTACTGTTACTTGATAGATAATATTAAGAATACTTAAAGAAGCTGTATCTGATTTTACCATTTTAGATGTGAAAAAATAAATACTTTATTTTAAACAGCAAGCATCCAGTTATTCACCATAATAAGTTTATAATTGTTTTTCACAAATTTCAGAGCCCAGAGCATTGTTTTGCTAACATGCTAACTGTGCACTTCCTGATTATCGGACATTTTAATCTTGAGTTTTTCAGTACCATTCAAAAATATTCAATTTGATTCGTAGTAGTGTATATATTTGTAATCTAAATTTGTGTGGGAGGAACTCATGAGCCCCCTACTGTGTCTATTACCTACACATGCAACTTTCCAGCACAGTACAGCCGTAATTATGCTCACAGTTTCAATTACACGCCATTTCATTAACAAAAAATGCTTTACTAATGTATAATTAGATATACGAGCTTACCACCTACATTTGACATGGCCGCTACACAGCAGCCTGGGGGAAACACAGGAGCGCTCACAGTGGTTAGTCTAAAGATCAGGCAGACGTTATACTCACCACACACACTCGTGCCATTGCCTTGTGTTTGATTCGTGTCCTCTAATCTCCATGACCCATGTAGACCTGTAATTGACTGTTATGAGATGTTTGATGAAGCGGGGGAGTTTGTTAACATGCACTGCACATGGCCACTGGCTTCCTGTCAGCAGTGAGCATTAAACCCGCAATAGCAACAGTAACAGACATTCTGGACGTATTTATATATATTTATATGTATATTTTGGTTTGAGTTTTTTTTTATACAGGAGATGGGAATAAGCACTAGCTCTACACATGCTTCACATCAGCTGGATGTTCCGCCTGTGACTATGTATGACTCCGTTGTCCCTGTTAAACAAACAAATAAATAAATATGTATATATGAATGTTATATTTGGAACAGTTATTTAGCTGTTTCCTCTCTTCCTATTCTGTTGCAACACTGTAATGTCCCCATCATTGGACAAAAAATGTTTTCTTTTCATTTCAAAATTAAATAGTTGTTAATAGTATCAATAATATGCAAAATGTTTAACATTATAGTATTTTGCATGATAGTGCATTGCTTATCACTCCTACAAGCAGCAGGATTAGTACAAGTGGTTTTGCATATTAGTAGAGATATAATAATAATAATAATAATAATAATAATAATAATAATAATAATAATAATAATAATAATAATAATAATAATACAATCTAATTTTTTACAGACCAACTTTTACTCTTTCATCCCATTTCAATCTGGATTTGATGTGAACTCAGTGCTCTCCCTCCAAGTATGACCCACAGATGATATTATATAAAAAATTAAAGTGTCTATCATCAGGGCTATCTGGCCATCTTAAGTGGCTGTACCCTGTTACCACACGGGTTTGAGTTTCAGGCCAGTGCAATCCAATACAAGCCACAGAAAGTCTCCTGTGTGCTGTCATTTTGTCGGTTCCCTTTCACATCCATCGCAACAGGTCTCTTTTGGTAGCCAAGATTAGTCTAAACTTATATGTATCTGCTGCCTGCATCCGTATCTACTATACCTATGTATCTGTACTTTCTACTTCACTACATTACTGAACAGGATTGAAAAGTAAAAGTATTTTTTGACAGTTTGAGACCTACAGAAAAGAGTGAGGGTTTAGTTTGAGCAAATATTAAGATACAAATAAAAAACACCAACACAAATGTTTATCAAAATCTCTACATTTGAAGTTTTACAAGATGTCAAAATATGCACAAAATGCTTTTACTTTTTACTCTATAAGTCAATTTTTAAAAGGGCACTTAAAAACTTTTGCTTAAGAAATTTTTGTTGAATTGATACTTTTACTTGTTTTGTTTTTTGTTTTGTTTTTTCTCTCTGGTATCTGAACTTTTACTTAAGTAACAAAATTGAGTACTTTGTCCACCACTACCAATAATATAAGAATTAAAGTTGCATTTCCCACCAATTTAAGCTAGTCTAGAGATAAGAGGTAAGTCCAGGTAGTTTTCATGGAGCCTCCTCTTATTTGGACCTGTGGGACTGGACAGTAAAGTGATCCCTGTTCAATATTGAGCAGAATTATTAAAAGCTCATCCTCTTAATGCAACATCCACAGTGTCACCTTTCACAGCTGCTCAGACACTAACCCTTACCACTGTCTTTCCTTCCACCACCACTACTTTTGACGCAATCTGAGGGGCACAGTAGCTACATACAAATTTTCTAAACTCTATTAATTTTACTGATAATTTGGCGTGGTGTCTGGTTGGCGGAATACACTGGTCATTGTGGTTATTTTATCTCTAAAGGTGTGTTAACGTTGCAGTCAGTACATGTACATTTTTTTCAGAAATGTATTTATGAACATTTTACAAAGAGATAAAATGTTGTGACACAAATCTATCTATCTAAGTACGACTGCTCAAATAACTGAACTTAGTAGTTGTACATTTTTGGTGATGGAGTCTTGGGGAGTCTCTGTAGTGTACTTGGGTAGGAAAGTAGCATCTGTTTATGTTTGTAAGTAAAAGTAATGGTTGCCTCCTTATGGTGAAATGGCCTCTTCTATCACAGACAGAAGCGTGACTTGCTCAGACGAACTTAATAGTCCTCTCTATCTGTCAAAGCTAACTTATGTATATGAGCCCTAAAGCCTTGTCATTAGTGATACTAACCACATTATGCTGGTCATCAGTTGCAAAAATGATCTGAGAGTGGTGTCCATTTTTAAGGTCATTTTGATACTAAATGGATTTTGTCTCTTTGTGCATAAGAGCCGGTCCCCTCAAGCCTGTACTAATTACATCTATAATCAAATGCATTCAGTGGCTCCTTGTTAATGACATTGATCTTTTGGAATATCCCAGCCTATATTCTGTGAGATTATTGGATAAAGTGCAGGGCGAAGTCTGTGTGACCCCAGCAGGAAGCCATGGTCGCAGACATAAGTGGGTATTAAATGGATATAATTGACAGTGACCTCTCCTGACTCGGTGGTGCTGCTGAGGCCTCTGGTTCATAGCTCATACAGCGCACAGGGCGACATTAGCATGGCTCAGGAATGGGAAAATTAAAATCAAAAAAGGCAGATGGGCTGAGGAATAGATCAGGGTTGAGCCTCGGCTTATAGGTTGATAGAGGCCACAAGAGGAGAGGAGAGTTAGGATTCACTGATGGAACAGAATCCATCTTCTCATTTTAGGGTTGATTTTACAAGAGACGAAATTTGGGCTTTTGTTATTATTAGATTACTAGATTTTGACTGTTAAAAATGTCCCAAAGTTAGTTAAGCAAATGTATTCCTCACTTTCCTAACATATTCCAAGCATCCTAATTTTTCTATATGATGAATTTATGAATGTTTTTCAGGGACAGAGGGGATATCAATGACTAACATGTTAAAAGCACATATCTTATCAACAACTAACAGTGCACAGATCTTATTTCCTGGTAATACTGGTGTGCAGAGGATAAAGCTTTCTAATTAGATTCTGTGATCTTATTTTGACCTTAAGAGCTGCTTTTGCAATCTGTATTAAGCAAGACAATGTTTACTTTGTTAAGAAAAAAAATGGTTACAGCCCCTTGCCATGTTTTAACTCACATTTCACCATTTCACAATATGTGTGTGTGTGTGTGTGTGTGTGTTTGTTTTTTGTCTTGACGACATGTGTCACAAGGCCACATTATTCTCACTCTCTATAAATGCATGTTTTCAGACAATTTAAGTCCAGTTGCGTGATGGTAAGTATAGACCTCTCACTGAAATTGTAAGCATGTTCTGCATTCAGATCTTAAATATGATCTAAATGCACTTAAATAAAAGTACAATACAGCGCAAAATGTGAAAAGGGTAATCGATCTATTTTACCCCAAAAGCAGTGTTTTGTTTATTTGTGTACAAAGCTCTCTGGAGAAAACACATCCCTAACCCTTGTCCTGACAATGACAGATGAGCTGGAGATAGATCAAATGTTGCAGCGTATAATCTTTATGTCAGAACAACTAACCAAATGGTGTTCTATGTTTGTGCTAGTAATTGCAGGCTTGTATATTTCAGTTTGTATGATGCACTGACCCCTGTTTGGCAGAGTGTCCTCCCCTGCACAGGTGGGTGTCTTTGTGCCCATACGTGCGGCCGGTCTCTGCTGCAGCACTGGCATGATGAGGGTAATTGGAGCGTTGTTCTGGTGAATCAGTGCCAGGTTGGGTGGGCAGATTGCATATGATGATCATGTTCTGACCAGATGGTGAGCTGGCACCCGGGCCTATGTTAGTGTGCTGCGTATATGAACAATCGCATGTGCGCGGTTGTCGTTACATACATACAGCAGCATTTTGAGTGTTTGCAATGGACTTAGAAAACATGTTGTATTTTGAAACTTAATGTCTTTTTTTTATGGATTTTGTTAAGAATTCTCACCCTGGTTTAATTGCCTTCATAAATGCAAACTTGTGACATGCATGAAAAAAGAAGAAAGAATTAATTTAAAACAAAAACAAAAACAAAACAAACAAAAAAACTGAGAAGCAGAGCCTGCCTCTGCAAAATCTAGAAAAATCAGTACCAAAACTTGACACATTCTGGTTGGAATGAAACAAAGTAATTTAAGTGGAAATATCATCCGGATGTGAGATATGCAGTACGCTTGACCCAGAACTTTCTACATTTGTTTAGCCACAAATCCAAAACTTGAAAAAAGAAAAAAAAACTTGTCTGGCTGCCATTTACAGGGCCTTAAATACAATTTAAAACTCTAAATAATGGGTCAGTAGCTCTCCACATTGCGGTGGCCAGTCTCATGTTCTTGTCTTGAATCCAAGCCACTTGGAAATGTATTCCTTTAGAAGATGACAAATGACTCCAGCAAAGTTTTGCACATGCGGCCGGATAAAGTTTATCTTTAGGGCATGTGCAGCTGCCAACTGTGCTTCCAGAAAACTTTAATCTTTCCTTTCAGAGGCTCACTTCCTATTTCAGTGCAGCCGGCGTGATGGGAGGCAGACCGGGGGTGTTTTGACACCCGTCTGAGGCAGCCATCACAGTGAGTGGGCCTGCTCCTGCCTCTGCTGCAGCCTGTCTCCTGTGGCCCCTCTCTCCCTCTAACACACAATAACACAGTGCCCTGGCTACTTCATTAGCACTTAAAGTTAGAGGGGAGAGACCCTGCTACCAGCAGTCATGCAGCCACAAAGCTAACCAACCAGGGTGGAGAGCAGGGAGACGAATCCATTGACAGGATTTGATGAGAGACACAGAAATGATGACTTGGTTTGAATGAAAGCATATTATGGGATGTCACAGTACAGTAGGGGGTCTGATATAACATAGTGGTTTGCGTTTACACATCAGCATCATTCCCGCTGCTGTACTGCTGCAGTGCAAACAGATAAATTAAAAAAGCATGGAGCAAAGCAAACTGGCAACAGTAAACACTATTGATGTGGAGGCAGATTTCATTACAACACTCGGCTGTTTCAACTAATGACTAACTTCTTCAGCAGAATCCAGCATTGTGAGAGCTGCAGATTGGGTGATGGGGGTGTGTGTGGAGGGGGCTGTACTGGTGTGGCTGTCAGTAGGGGGCTCAGGCCAAGTGGGAAAACGTCAGCACTGTCAATGGGAAGGAGGGCTTGATGCTGCAATGATAGGCCTGTGTAATGGGCACTCTGAAAGAACAATCAGTGCCTTCACTGAATCATACAGGCCTGCCATGTAATTCATGTTTGCGTCTGTGAATTTGCGCCAGAGCATGAGAACAAAAACTATTTGTGGTCTGGGAAGTAAGTTAAAGGTTGTGCACTGTCTATGTTAGGAAAGAATATGTGGAGGCCAGCAATGTTCAAAAGTGAACAATTAAAATAACTGTTGATCAGTTTTAGGTCATCTACAACACACTGATGGAAAGGGTGTCTGCTTTCTGTCGGAAACTTGAGTTAAAAGTTTCAGTGAAGAACAATAAAAACAACCATGTATTCAGCATCCATCTTATCTTCATAATCTAAATTGAACATTTTCTCTGTATTCAGCAAGTGTTAAACCTCTATCACCCCCAAATCCCCTCCTCCTAACTATGTGATTAAAAATTCATAAGATACCTATATTGAGTTGACGAGGAAAATCCCACAATATATGCAATTTGATCAAGCGAGGATTAAAAACGTCATTGTGCTTGTCAATAAGCGTTGGTGGCGATGCAGCCGTATCACATTGACTTGTATTAATACTCAGTGTCCTATTGGGCCATCAGCTGATTGTTTGGAATGTAAATGATGCTGCTGATGGCTCTGGTGACTGATGGCTTAAATTCCAATTAATCAATTGCTTCATCAGTTTCCCTAATTCAGATCAAATATCTCCTGAGTGCACAGTCCTCTTTCGGTGGTATTAGAAGAAATAAATGCTCGGGAAGTAATTTTCATCAATCTCGTGTACATGCCAATATCCCTCACAAGGCCGCTGCAGGTTGAGGACTTAATGTCTTAAGTGTGCGGACGTGTCAATGCGTGTGTGTGTGCCGTGTGTGTGTGCTGTCTGTGTGCTTTGTGTGTGTGTGTGTCGTGTGTATGTGTGTGTGTAGAGAGGATTTGCATATTATAAAGGGATAGGTGGAAAAACAAGCCGATGTTTTCCATGTTAGCGGATCAGAAGTGAAATGTAACTTAATAGCCTGCTTTGCTGCTGATAACATGTCTGACTGCAATTGTTATAACTGTAAGATTCAAGCTAATGTTTATGATTTACAATATGTCAGTAGCACATACTAACTAAACAATTGTAAAGGGTCCTGTTTGCCAGAGAAGTAGTACTAAATTTTAATTTACTTTTTTCCCTCCACAGTCCTTCAAGTAATCCAGGGTTGGGACTGGATCAACTGAGTGCACTGGCTCATACCAACGTGTAGCTGCATCAGGGGATTTATAGACTTTACATTATAATATGTATGCAAAATGTAAATCTGTATTGCTTATATTTAATTTTTACATGGCCTCATACTCAGTGGGAAGACTATTCTGAAAATGTACTTTGTTACATAATACTGAATACCCGAATTAAAATGCATTTTGTAATGTATTCTGATACATGGGTCAATAAGAGTACTGCATTCTGAATACATGGAATAAAAGTGGAAAAAAATGTGACCTAGGATTTTAAAAAAAAAATGCTTTATGGGTGTGTTACTGAGTGTTAAGTATTTCCTGTCACTCATTGGAGAAGTAAAAATCACATATGCACAACTGCAGAGTTGTCTATTTTTCTCACTGATTATGTGCAGTGTGAAGCTTAAATTACATGATTAAATTCCGTAATGTGTTCCGTTGATTTTAGAAAAGTAACTGTACCAGAATACAGTTACTCAAAATATATTCTTGGCACATGTATTCAGTTAGTTCCCAACACTTTTTGTACTGTTATCCTGACATGAGGTGGTTATGACAGGTGATGGGATCCTACCTGTACGGAGCCCAATTGAGCGTGGGCAGTGACGTGTGCTCGCCTTTTGTACCACCTCCCAGTCTGCACATGTATCTGTGCAGCTCCAAACCCAAAGGCCCCACTGTACGATAAGCCTTGTCAATTATACAAAATCAAATCAACTATTCATAAGTCGGCTGTAACATGATACCATCCGACAGATTCAATAATTCAGGTTTGCTCCGGCTTAACTGGTATTAGTTTGTAGCTAATGGTCGCCTCTGTAAAAAATTCATCAAAGACAATGCCAGCGTGAGAAGATACACATAATTATGGCTATTCATTTACTTTACCCCAGCTCCCTCTGCGATTTAAAAGTGATCTCGACTGTTTAAGCATGCAGCAAGCAAAAGGTACTGTAATTTGATTTATGAATTTGATCCCACCCACCCCCTCATTTCATTCATCAATGTTTCAGGAGGAGCAATTATGTATTGTGGCACAGCCCTTCATAGCCCCATTATGCAGCCTGAATATCTTTGTCACTGGGTGTGTAATGGTATTGCTAAATATTCTATAATGGCTAGACCTTGTCCCTCACGCTCATTATTTGTGTGTCCTTCTGTTCAAATGGGACTTATTTTTTTCTCTATAATAGCATTTGACAAAAAGGACATGACAAGTTCAGCGCAGAATGGCTTTAATGCTTTTTGGCTTTTATGTTTTTTGAAAAAACAAAAGTGCAATTTTCACATCATTAAAACATTTGACTGAAAACATCATTTATTCGTAGAGTATTTGTAATGTTATTCCTAGTAAAATAAAGAAACGAGTATATATAATGGTTTAGTATATTTCTTGGTATTTCTATCATACATCAATAGTTTTATCTTATTTATTATTTTATTTTGTAAATAAAAGTATTTTATGGTTCTGTAGTTTTATATATATTTTATTAACACTGCTCCCTTCTCTTTAAACCTTTTACTTCTTTTTATGTGGCGTTGCTTTTCGTCACTTTTATTATATTTTTTAACCCCACTCAGCCACGTAAAAATGAACCAAAAAAGAATCTTGACCATTGTCCATTACTTTTATTCAGTCAGTGGTTAACATTCACCACATATGCTTTTTACTGCATCAGTTCCATCGTTGCAAGAAGTATAAAATGTGCTTAATGGTGAGGAAAAGCACTATTTTGTTTGCACTACATCAAGAGCCAGTCATATGAGCAGGGCCTGTCTCCACAGCGACTCACTCACTCAGCCCGGACGAATGCTCGGCGGTCGTGAACTACATCGATCAGGCCTATAATTCTCTATGAAATTGATGGATGAGGGCAGCCATTGACAGAAAGGGTAAAGACCACTTTGAGATGTCCCCTGTGAATAAGTATGATGGAAAATAGATTGTTGAAGAAGATTTATGTTTGTTCTGGGCTGCCATGGGAGAACAGGACCACCCCTCCCCCCTCTCTCCATTGTACCTTCATACACCAGCGCTGACCAATCACACGTGTCACTGCGGCTGGATTAGACTCTTTTCAGGCGGTAACTTTGTGAAGGGTAGGTCCGTGAGCTGATGCAGAAAGACTGTACTTCAAATAGTGGTAGATGAGAAACTGTATTGCAAACCATTTGTCTACCAGGAAGTGGTGGTAGTCCTGACCAAACATAGTGAAATCTAGAGATGGGTCCCCTTCTCATGCAGTGACATTGAAGTTCCAGTATTTTTACAACTTAATTTTTAACAGTTTTACTCATTTGCTGACTTGAATGTGAAGGAACCCCGGGTACTTGAAATCATTTCAAAATAATAATAATAAAAAAAGGTGGAATAAAAAACATAAGAATTATCTTTGAAGTGCATTTTACATCCTTAACAATGTTTTGGTAGGATCATTTTAGAATTAATATCATTAAAGCAACAAACTAATTGGCAGTATACTCGTTAACAGATTTATAATGACAAAATACATGATCCTCTTACGGAGGATTTAAGACAAACATGGAGGTTGGGACCCCTGCTATACACTGTAGTTGTCATTGTGAATAAAAATAGCTCAGAATGTCTTGTTTTGTCATGCTGTTGTACTTAAAGCCTTAAAACCCAGTGAGACTCTATACAGTAGCTCAGCCTTTCACTGTGGAGGTTCCTTGCCTGCGCTGCGTCTCTGTAAAAGGCCTGTGTGGTGGGACTTACACACTGTGCCTGCCCCTGTCCCACTGCTCTGTGCTCCTGTATTGTTGGCCTGCCAAAAGTGTAATCAGATAATACCACTGAGAGGTCAAAAGCACTGCAAGCTTTAGCTTCAGATTTCTGTCACCTCCTACGAAAACAACCAAAGAGACGTTTTCAATTGTATGTGTAGCTCACTGCAGAGACTCTTTTAACTTGAACTACAAGGAAAGTTGTTTATGTGCACCTCACTGTGAAGGAAATGTCTGCACCTACACTTATAGTTGCAAAATAAATGTGTATACAATAAATGTATAGTGAATGACAAACCAGTAAACTTTAAACTTTAGGACAGTTTCAAGCCAAGATAAAACAGCACAACTGTATATAGACAGCATAAAATATTAAGGCAAATTTCTGTACAATGAGTGACAGATGATTTACAGTTGAGGTTATAAAGAGTAAACATGGCGAATGCATATAATATAAATAATACTTAACTCCACATTAGTCTTTTTAAAGGCCACAGTGGTGAGCTTAAGAGTGCTTCCACTGAGGCTAGAACATCAGTGCTTAAAATGTTATTTAGAAATGATTTTCAACTTGTCTGCATTCCAAACAAACTCAACTGCAGGCCACATAGCATGATGTCCATATTTAACCTTATGTTGTAATGGTCAGCAACTTGTGTGGGCCCTGCCTCAAGCCCCTTCCCATGATGCTTTGCTGGTAGGGGTCCTCTCTTTGTTTAGCCTTTATTTACATGATCCTTCTATGAAAACATCACCTTTGGCTTCCCCTAGGGGCTGGGCCAGGATAAATCTAGTATCAATTAAGAAGACAGAGGAAAGAGGCCTTTTACAAACTCATGTATTCCAAACTTTTGACCTCAGAGGAGATTGTTTTGATGACGCTGCCAGAGGGTGAAGAGGTCTGCCTTTGTTTATGTTTGATCTGGCAGCTGCAGCCGACAGTGTCAAAAAGAAACAATGACTTTTACTTGTTCCCTCATTCAGAGAACACTGATGGTTGTGCTTAAAGTCAAATGAAAAAATCTAAGGCATTGAAGGAGGTATTAAAGCATCAAAAATGTTGACAGAAAATTGAGCCTGTCAAACACACACAAAACCAATTTCCATAATGCATGGCCTGTAATTACAGATGAGGTCAGAGAGGCCATGTATCCGCATGACCCCAGCATGTCATTGGATGTTTTCATAATTACAGTTTATGTTTAAGTAGGCAGGGTCTTAATATTTATTGTTTTCATGAATTATTTATCTTCTTTAGTTAATGTTAGGGACCATATTGCCTAAAACAAGCACTAAACTAATTATCCAGTTAGGTACTTTTTCCCTCAAAGCTATAGCTTTAGATTTGAAGAAGGGACCCTGACATGGCTCAAATGCAGTGTATACCTCAACCTAGTTAGATACCCTAAATCAGTGTGCTTTGTAACATAAAGGGATTGTTGCTCCTATACTTATTACCAACACAGTCAATTGTTTGTTAACCTGCCCGGGGACTGCAGATGGAAACTAGCTTTAGCTAAATCTGGTCTAAAGCATCTCTTCTTTTATGAGAATAATGTGTTTGCACATGGTCCCTGTTAAAATAAACCAATAAATTAACTAAATGGCAACATTGTAATTCTAATTGTGTAGATTTAACTTTCAAATCCAACCGCAAAAATTCCACTATTCAACTCAGAAAGTATGCCATTGAGTGATGCATGGTTAAAGAGAAAAATAGCTCATATCCTGTACACCAAAGAATGAATGAATGATGACTAGAAAATTGTCTCTCTATATGTATTTTATATTTAATTTATAGAGGAGAAATTACAACATTTCCCGCTACAATAATTTTTTTATTGAAAATAATTGCAATTTTTATTTTTATTTTTTATGCTTTTATTATTTTTGTTTATATGCTCTTTTCCCCTTTCATGTTTTATGAATCCTTCATTTGCCATTTGAACCACTTTTCTGTGGGAATTGAGGTCCATGCATACACTTATCCACGTGTACAGTAGTTGTTGCCAGGTGAGGACAGTGAGGACAGTGAGGATGTCCGGGTGGTGAAATCAGCTGTCACATAAAGCCATCTCTCAGGTGTAACTCAACTCTTTATAAGACACCAGCCTGATACAGCGGCTCATCCCTTTTACCTGAGTCCCATTATGTCCCGCCCGCCGCACGTTCAGACGACACCGCCGAGATCTGCAGCCGTCCGTTTGTTGTCTTCCCCAAGCACTTAATGTGATCAGACAATTAAAATTTCAGAGCGTCATTAATGATAGCAGCAGCATTGGAGAGCTATAAGGTTTCCTGTGGTTGTGCACTCATATCTCTGGCATGGCACACTCCTCTCTCTGAGTACATTAGCCCTGAATGCCCCACCTGCAGCCTGTTCACTGGTAGATTTACACTCATCAGCCAAAACATTATGACCAGCTGCCATTGCCTGAACCACTGCACTGTACAGTAGCCCAAAATGTGCAATAAAAAAAGAAAAATACTCAGAAACATTCATAATCATCACCATCCTCCTTATCATCCTCACAATCATCCCCATTATCATCATCAACACTATAATCACAAACCTTATCATCATCACAATCCTCCTCACCGTCACAATCATTATCACAATTAATATCATCATCATCATCATCATCATCATCACCATCATCATCACCGTCCTCCTCCTCATCACATTCATTATCACAATTAATATCGTATGATATCAATATCATATCATCATCACCACCACCACTATCACAAACCCTATCATCACCATCATCATCATTATCATCACCATCAACAACATCATCATCATAATCATAATCACCATCATCATCAACAACACTATAATCACAAACCCTATCATCATCATCATCATCATCATCATCGTCGTCATCATTATAATCATCAACAACAATACTATAATCACATACCCTATCATCATCATCATAATCACCATCATCATCAACAACACTATAATCACAAACCCTATCATCATCATCATCATCATCATCATTATAATCATCAACAACATGTCACAAACCCTATCATCATCATCATCATCGTCGTCATCGTCGTCGTCGTCATCATCATCACAATCCTCCTCATTATCACAATGAATATCACCATAATCATCATAATCATCAACATCATCATTATTATCATGCTCGTCCTCCTCCTCCTCCTCATCATCATCATCATCATCATCACAAAAATCACAAACATCATCATCTCATATTGTACTGAAATAAAATGCCGTTTTGCTCAAAATATTAGAACACTACTGTTTTGAACCCTGTGCTTTCTTTTTGTAATGTTATGCCTCATCCTCAATGAATTAGAGTTGGGCTGAACGGTATATCTAGTATCAATGAGAGCATCTCCAAATGTAATTACTTTTATAGAGTCCCTTTTTATTCATAATGGAGCAGATGTTGTAACTGTGTGAAAAGAGTAATTATATTTCAATAAGAGGCATGATTGACGCCCTTGAACTGGCAGGTCAAATTCTTTTGGTGTGTCGTTTTGTGAATAAAAGCTTAAATGTGCTTCAGGAGTCTAGTAAATATGGTAATAGAGATATTACAAGGACTGTTGATGAGGATTTTTGAACAGCTTAAGGCCATGGATTAGCCGCCATTTACAGCTTTTTATGTTCATTTAAAATGGTTCAAGTGAGCAAAACACTTTTGAATTCAAGTGAAAAATGAATGAAGCATTTCAAAGTATCATAGGTTTTAAAAGGATTAGTACTGGCGAAAAAAACAAAAAAACAAAAAACGTGAACAATGAATCATTTTTATGTTCATTTGATGTATATTTCATAATCCTCTCCAATCCTCTCACTGTACTATAAGTGGAAGGTTCTGTGACTCAAAATGTAAATTATTCTCTTTTTATCTTTATTCTCCTTTTCTTTCTTTGTAAAATAACTTTATTAAAATTCATTCAACATAGGTATTATGAAAGCCAGAAAATATGATAAATTAATTAGCATGAATTAAAAGGAGGCGAAAGAAATATAAAATGCACAAACTTGTATTGATGAATAAAATCTTCACTAACATAAGACATGTAATCACAAATAATTATATATTTGGTCAAAGAGGGCAGGACTTGGGGTTTTGAAATTCCATTGCCCCTCTTCTGTACAATCACAGCCTTGTACAAAAGAGGGGCGATGGAATTTCAAAACCAAAATGAAAAAAAATGCCTACTATATGTTTAAGTATTCTAGACAAAGCTAAAAAGATATTTTTTCAGTTTTAATACCATACTTCGATAATTGTCTCATAGTGTCATGTGTGAGAATTCCCCAGCCTTTGTATCCCAAACAGTGTCAGTGTGTCAGTGTGAGTGTGAGATGCTTTGTCTCGTTAATGAACAGCGTTCAGGCTCGTCCGTGGGGGCCGGCCACTGCTAGATTATCTTCTCCTGTTTTGCTATGAAAGCTCTTCTGGACGTAACCGAAGAAACTCAAACTCAAATGGGCTAAGGGTTGAATAATTCAGCGTTTACAATCAATTTGGAGCCCACCTCATCTCCACACCTCCCCAGGACCGCAGGGACCACGGGCGGCAGGATCATCTCGGGAATGTTGACAATTCCCAGAACAATGCAGTCTCTGGAACCGTGGCAACATGAGACACACTGCCAGAGCATGGATATTTGTGGGAGTTTGCAACTTACCATGATGAATTATTAAGAACCTCTCAAATGCTGTTTTATTGCTGCACATCCTTCATTATTCATATGTGACACAAAAGAATGCTGCTCATTTATTCTAGTATTTTTTACATACTTGTCTTACCTTACAGTAGGCCTTACTATACTTATTTACTTATGGAGAGAAAATAGCCCATAATTTTCCTTTTTATAGAATTCTCAAAAATATTTAAGTTTCATGGATATGGATGCAATTGTTGTAGAGTTTAAATACATTCCTATAGGTAATTCATTGTCAAGTCCAAGATGATGCTAAGATGAACTAATGTTTAATTTGTATTATTATTATTATTATTTTAATTAGTACAAATTATGTCACTTTATTTCCATATAATTCAAAGTTATGAAAATAAAAACAGCACAAAGCAACTGAAAACAACGATTAATTTTCAGTATACAAATGTGATAATTATTTATTTATTTATTCAATAGTGATAGTCCATATAATGAACATCTGGTTGCAGTGTAAATATACCAGATTAGAGGAAAGGTGCTTATCTCCATCTGTTATTCCTTGGCAGCTAACACAGAAGACAATTACAAAACATAAAAGAAAAAGATTACACAAATTATCATCACAATATCACATTGAAAAACAAATTAACAAATGCTTTGCCATGTAATAAAGCATATTCTAATCTCATCACACCCAAAGTATATTGACTCATTTTCATGCCCCCGTCAGCCAGCCCCAGTCACCTGCACTTGTAAAGTAAGTGTGTGTTAAAGTGGCTGAGAGAGTAGGCTGCAGCAGGTGTCAGCTTTCCCCAGGTATGAGAGCAGGAGGCTGGGGAAAGGAGGAGGAGGAGGAGAAGGAGGAGGAGGGGGAGGAGGGGAGGCCTGTGGAGGTGCTGCTGCTGAGTCTATTCCCTGTACAATACTCTGAGCTATAATAGTTGTGTGGATTACATCAATTGCAGGTGATAACAGACAGGCAGCAGAGCAGTCACAGGACACCAGCTCCTGTGTGGGCAGCCAGATGAATTATTTCTGCTGTCTCCAAATACAATAATGCTATAATGGGGCACTGGGGGTGATGAATTAAGAGACATGCTTGTATCTATGGAGATGTTACTGCTTTGCCTGGAATGTTCCACAATATGCTTCTAACTGTATGTAGATGGGCAGGTGGCGCATCCAGGGGCACATTACAGGTCAGATCAGTGGAGAGCCGACAATGCTGCAGTAAGATTGCATGTTTGTAAGCAACAAATAGATGTGATTGTTAAATGCTATACTGTGGAACATTCAAAGCACAGTGATCACTATGGGGACAAGCAAGTAGTGTATTCCCCTAGGGCTGGGATGATGGGTTGATACGATACACGTTATATGTCATAGTATATGTGATAATCAATATATTACTGATATATTTCTGTTTTTTAAGACTCAAAACATTTAAGGAACAATATTTCTTTGTTAAACTACTGCTTGTGCAAAGTTTAAAGTTGTATTTTAATCATCAAAACAGTGAATATGCCACAAAAATATCTTAAACATACCAAAAAATACGCTTGGCCATATATCAATACAGCAGCTCAGAATAATGATATTGTATTATTAAATTTAGTATTGATATTTTTGCACACCCCTAATATTCTCAACACCTGAAAAGTCACATAGAGCACACAGGCTGCTCTTGCTCTTTTACTGGAATAGTTCTTAGTTTGAATGTAATCATATGTTATCTGAAATTGTTTGCTATTTGTGCTGGGTATCATATTTAATTTCCGTTTCATACATCAGCGGTCTCAGGCAAGACATAATTCTGAAAACATACAGTTTACATTTTTGTTTAATCCACATTCATTAAAAGTATATTATTCTCATTGCTATTTTTTTGTGCAAAGACCTTGAATGTTTTCTATATCTTGAGGTAGATGACATAACTTGATAACTCTGATACATTACTGGAGAGTGTGCATATGTGTGCTTGAGCCTCAGCAGTCTCAGAGCCCATATCAGGTCCTTTTGCTGCAACAAAGTCAGGAGGATTCTTTGTCATCGGTGGAATCATGGGGGAAGCTGATACCTGGTTTAAGCATGATTAAATTGACACCCCATAGAGTGTCTCCGATAGGTTTTTGTGCTCTTGATACTGTGGCCGGCACTTATTCAACGCTGTGTCACGTCCAGGCTCAGCTGTCACTCTGACATCACTGCATCGCAATTACAGTGAGTGAAAGAGTGAGGGCGCCATGGGGAGAGGAGCCAGCCTATCCGTATGTGCCTTCTGTTTCTGAAGATGAATATGAAAGGGTATCTGTATGAGGAGGTAACAACATTATAACATGGCTTAAAGCTCACAGGTGTCAATTTTGCATCATATAGGACCTTTAAAGACATTAGCTGTATTATTATTATTTTTTTTATAATTCAGTGATGTACCATAAGTAATGAGGTTTATAAGAACAAGCAGTATACGTAACACTTACCAACGTTAATGAAATGCAGAATTATATAGCATATTTATTTTCATATAATATTTTGGATTTGCAATTTAAATTTGGTTCCACCTTATACCCTGTTTGCTTGATGAAGGCCTAGTGGTGAAACATTGCATGGTTTGTCTCACATTTTGCAAGTCACATGGTGTGCGGGATTTTTTTTATATGTTCTTGGGCTTTTCCCTCTCCCCCAATGCACCGGTCTCAAATAATTCATGTGCGAAGTTCTCATTCTTTTATATTGTTGGTTCCTCAGTATTCAAATTTCAAAACTTTCTCTTTGTAATGGACCAACATTGATCATGACTGAACAGTTTAAAATTGTCCAGACTAACTGGCATCTATTACATGTGACAAATCTCGCTTGAAAATGCACCAGGTAACATTTGGTAACAGAGCACATCCACTTGCTGCCTTGGAAATGAATAGATTTGCTTGGAATATTTCTCAGGATGGCATTAAACCGATTTGTCACCATGGATACAAGCAAGTGACGCCACCAGTTATCTGTCATCTGTAAAGACGTTACCCCACTCACAAGATGCAAGTTTTTCAATGTATGTTTATTGATGAAAACACCTGTAATTGAATAAATGCTAATAGTTAACTTTAATGCCATACAGTGGAGCATTCCAATCCAGGACAAGCAATAACATGGAGACAAACAGGTAGAGGACACTAAGCCAGAAACATTACACCGTGCACTTTTAAACATCATATAATGCTCTCATCTCTGCCATGTGTGGACCTCCGACTAAACCAAACTTTCCACACATCTGCTGCTGAGGTCTGTCCCGCTCTTTTTTAGTGTTTGCAATTGTCTTGAGGTTTGGACTTCCATCGTTGTGCTGTATTTATTATTTACAAAATACACATGCACACCACATTTAGTTTAATTATCTGCATCGTGTAACATGCTATCCTTTAATCCCCCCCCCACCCCCCCTTTTTTTTCTTCCCCAAACCTTTTAGGAAGTACAGAAATAGACGTTAATAGCGTTGATTGTGAGCCATAGCATGGATGTGTGAGTGTGGCCAACAGTTAAGTGAAGGAGACACAGTGCAGTAGAGAGTGAAGAGGCGTCACAAAGAAGCCTCTGTTTACACATGTCTCTCCTGGTCACTGCAGAGCTCAGCCTGAGAGCACTTCCTGCACTAAGTCATAGCATGATTCGTCAAAAGGAATCAGATGGATCTAACTGCTGTTCATGACCTTCTCTTGTAGCTACATTTTATAGTATCTTGTTTAAGTGTCAAGACTTGCCAAGAAATGAAGTACGAGCTTTGCTTTGGGTCAGCCAGTTAAGGATGCCGAGATACATTACATAATATGAAAATGATTTTAATTTTAACTTAAGATGCTCTGCCTGTTGTGAGTTTGGATGATTTAGAGTTGGCAAAATCATCCAACTCTAAATCATGTCTCAAACCAAATACACATAAATTATGATTTGAACTTTAAAGGTGCAGTTTCTAACTTTTCTGGTGGAGAGTCCTACACCTGTTGTCTCATTTTATTGTTTTGCCTGAATGTATTTCCATGGAGACAAGTAGGTGACACCACCAGACTAAGTTACAGGTTTGGTCTGTGGAGAGGTGAACCCACTCACAGTGTATTGCTGTTTTTGAGCAAGATAAAAGCAAACATTTAATACCATATTGTGGAACATTTTCAGAAAAAGTTTAAAAACTGTCTGAAAACTCAATAAACAGAAAAGATTTAAGCAGCACATTTTCAGTAACGTGTAATCAGTTGAGCGTTCATTGGTCCTGTCTATGTGTTTGATTTTCGACAAAAAGTTGAGAGTAACTTAAAAACTGTTGCCTAATGCTAGTAAGCGTGTGACTGTAGAAACTTGTTTAACAGCACAAATAATTTTTACTCTTGTAGTTCCAACTAAATCAGCTCATTGTGGTCAAAACAAAGCTTGGTCTGAGTAACAGAACTTCAGATAGAGTAGTACCTTCAGTTAGGCCAGGAAATGGTGATGACATCAGCTGCAAAGTATCAATTGAGTTTCTTTTCTGTCAGTACAGTTACTGCCGACTTTGATGCTGTGTGCATATCCCAAACTTGACATACTGTTGCGTATGTTATAATCAGTGGACAGTTTGATGGACAGTGTGGGCAGGAGATTTCAGCTCCGCACTTTTCTCTGTGCACATGTGACGATGCTCATTTGCAGCGGGCAGAAGACAAGTCATAAAAGTACCACATAGAGTGTACTTGGTTCTGGTTGGGTTTTGGTCCAGCAGACAGCGTGCATCAACCTCTCTGTGTGTGGCCCTCACTGTTTTGTCACATTTTTTATGTGTTTAGAAATCATCTGAAACAAAACCACCTCAATATTTCATCTCCACTGTGGTCGAAGTCCTCACGCACACCCTAAGTGTCCTAATGCCTTTTTACTCATATCAGTTTATTTTGTAATAAAGACATGGTTTTATATGGTGGGTAAGAATGATAAAAATAGATTTGAATGAGCATCTTTGACGATTTTTACACCAGATGCCAATCAATTACTACTCTTTCTTCCACAGTAAATGAAATGGAACTTACCATTTACATGTGATGTTCTTAGCAATGTTAACAGCCCTCTGCAGCACAGACCATTTACAGAGCAAATTGTCTTATTCTGTGCAATAATTTGAGTTCTCGGTAACTGTCATCCGAGTGTCACAGAATACAGTGCCTTTCTTTCCTCGGATTTCTTGAATGCTAATGAACTGTGTGATTAAAGCCGCTGTACCTGATTTTCACTCCTAAACATAAAAAAACACAACTTTTTCATTTTAAATTGTTTAAAGTTTCACTATACTCACTTCACTATCCTGTATTCTCAGCATCCTAAATATTAACCGTGATAAGTTTATAAGGGCTTTTCACAACTTTCAGAGGCCAGTTGTGTACTGGGACAAAAATCAGGTACTGCCCCTTACTTATGATAAGGTTATGAATAATATTTCGCAATTGTCAGCATTATCTCTCTTTCTCCTAATTCTCAGTTAATCAAGCTGTGCCACATATGAAAACTAGTACAGAAAATAGAAATAGTCTTTAAGATCCACTTGTTTAGGTGAGTAACAACACCCATGCATCTTCACTGTCCTTGTACTTGGAGCCATTTTCCATACAGTGCCAATGCTCAGAGTTGGTTGGTGATGACGAGAGGGGAGCAGAGCACAGCCCTGCTAATGGGACACTTAGATGTCTGATGCTTATGTCACTGGGTCCCAGAGCGCCGCATCCATTCGCACCGGCCTATCCTGGGCATCCAGCTCCACGCGGTGAGCATCGATCTGTGGCTAGCCCCCTGCCCCAGGACGGTCACGACTCAGGCAACCGGAGACAGCATGGTCCCCCATCACACGCACACTACAGCACTGCCCACTGCCCCGCCAACTCACGCCCTGACCTTCAAGTAGTCCTACGAAAGACAGAGAGGACTCTCAAAGGTGCTCTGTGAGAAATACAAAAGAAACAAGACTTATAAGACTAAACTATGATGAAATGTATGGGAGGATTAACAGAGGAGATTGTCAATGAAATGGGCAAACAATTTGGTTCACTTACAGTTATTACAGGTAACATTTACAGGTATGCAGCTGCACAATCTGCGGTTGCGTTTGGGGAGGGCATTACAAGTCCATAAAGATCGTCAAAAAATACAGAACTTTAGAAAAAACACATATGATAGGTGTTGATTATAAAAAAAATATTGCCGCACATTCCAGTTGACTGACTCTATAACCTCACTGTGTAAAGTTCGCTAGTGCTTCTTATACTGTTGATTCCGTCTGTTCAGTGATAACATTAATTTGAATTCAAAGAGAATAAATATGTTAATGTTTAATGTGAATTCTTTAAAAACTGTTGTAAAGAGAACACAACTTCATCACTGACAATATAAGGCCTGGTTGTTTTCTGAGCATGCCAGTCTTGTGTGGTGACTCAGAGCAGCTCATGTTGCATGGATGTGCTGGCTCTGTCGCTAACAATGTGTCGTGTCTATAGGCTTATGAGTGGTCCTCCACCTATTCCCATCATTCTCATCTAATATTGATGCCAAGCCTTCTTAGTTAAGCTCCTGTAATGGCAGGCTGATTTGAGATCAAGGACACCGATAGAGATCATCATCTGCATATGCTCCTGGGACAACTGAGAAGGACCTGTGTGAGAATAATACTACTAAAGTTTAAAGGACCCATATTAGTATTCTCTCTTCTTTGTCATAATGTTGTTTCCTTATCACAAATACACCTGGTGTTGTGTTTTGTTTTATTCGCATGGTTAGCACAAAACCCTGAATATTTAGGCTGAGTTCTCTGTTTCACCTTGTGATGTAATGTGGTAATACAGGAAATGCTCCACTGTGTTTTAAACTTCATACACTTTCATTAGAATCATTTGGATTATTTCAATCCTGAAACTGCCAATCTGTACTGAACTAAAGATAAAAGGAGCTGTTAAAAACTACCACTACATGACATCACAAGGTGGAACTGAGCATTTTAAGCTTTGGAGATGTAGACAGACTAATAATAAAGGATTACTCAAACATGTGTGAATGAAACAAAACACAACTCCAGGTATGTTTTTTAGTAGATAACAGCAGTGTAATTCACAAGAGTCAGTTTAGTGTAATATAATTTATATGTTTTGAAAATATCATGAAGCTGGCAAGAAACTGTCAATGCAAAACATGTTGTTTGTATGAACTAAAACTTACATACGGATGTTAGGATTTTAAAAACACAAAGGAGCTGGTGCAGGGTCTATCTCCTGTTTATCTTTATGGAGATGTTATTGGTTTCACATTGTAACATTAAACTATTTCCATGGAGACATGCAGCTGATGCCACCATGGAAAAGTTACAGGACAGGTCTGTTTAGAGCAATAAAAATTGAATAAATGCAAGATGGATAATGACATACTATGGAACATTAAAGCAAGAATAACCCCTCTGCTTTATGTGTCCATGGAAACGGTGCTGACTCAGGAGCTGTTGACCACACACATACACTCTGCTGTAACTGACACTACAGATGATCTCACAAAGGAAGGAAGTTTAATTGTCAACTAATAATTTGATGTTTCCAAAATGTCCAAATACGTGCTTACAAATATTTATAAATCAAAATGAAATTCAAACTATTTATGTTTCAGTGTGGATGACTCTTTTTCCCTTTTCAGCCTCTCATACACAAACACAGACAGACAGCACTCAGAGAAGCACTTTGAAATACAGGATGTGGACACACTGCAAACATCTATTCATTTTGTGCACTATAATTGAGCCTTCACTATCAAGCTGATGTTATGATGCAGTTGTTTAAAGGGCTCCGAGTGTGGAGGAGTGTGTGTACAAACTGCTTATATTCTAATATCTTTATGCAGAGCTATACTCAGTGTGTGGTCCACTTGTGTCTGTCCGGTCTGTGCAGCGGATGGCTGAGGTGTCGTCTTTTTGACTTCATATTTCAACATTAGCCAATTGTGCTTATAATAAAACCACATTATGAAAACAGTGCGTGGGTGCTGGCACACACTGACAAATTCAAATATCAGCAACAACAGATGACACATAAGGAGCTCTGGAGTTGTTTGTGTCTCTAGGAAATAATGGATGGTGTGACTCCTTTGTTTTATTTCACAATTATTATTTTCATGTTGAGGTTATGAGGGCACTTTTCTCCAATGTGAACCTAAAAATTCATAATCCTTCTTTTATAAACTTACAGTGAAAGTACCAGTAACAGAACTCCAGTTTTGTTTTTGTTTTTTTCATGCTTTGGGGCATAAGTGTGTATTACCTACAGAGCATTGCATCCCTATTTTTTTTTCTCCCAGTGCCTCATATTTTACTAATGATCATGGTTACCCAACTGACAAACTGCACTCTTACAACAAAAAATACAAAATACATGTTTATATAAGTTGTAATATATAATGTTATTATCAAACTGTAATGATTATAAAATGCTAACACACGTGCCATCCTAATTCATTTTAATTATCAGTCAAACTGTAACTGTCTGAAGCCCCATGAGAATCTCCTTGATTGGGAATCACTTCTGTAATAAATGTGGCAGTAAATGTTTGTCTGACTTTGTCTCAAATTTGACATGATTTTTATTTTATTATTTTTATTTTTTTTCTATTTCTCAAATCCATCTTAATCTATTTATTTCAGTAATATAAAAAGGTTGATTCCATGCTTCCTTTTTTATTTATTACAGACACAGCTGGTTTGGAGTATCATTCTGTCCTACAATATATATATTTTTGGCTGTATTCAGGCTGTTTGTGTATTAAAGAAATCAGACTGCACAGTGGTTTATAATGTTAGGTAGGGATGCAAAGATTAGCTACAGACAGCTAGCAGGCTCTCTCACAAAATTACATCAGTAGATCGCTATCGATTCATTTTTACTTGTTAGCATCTCACAAGATACATAACGTCGCATTGACTTTTGCATTTACATACAAAACATAAAACCCTCTGCTTTCACGACCACCTGATGCAGCCCCACCCTGGAGAGCCTCTCAGGAGAAGGATTACTTATTGCGGGTGCTAATCATGTTGAATGGTTTAGTCTTTCATAAACAAAGTGTAAAAATTAGGCCAAACTAACAATCTGGTGATTCAGTAGCGGTGGGCAGACTCCACTGATTCCATTTGGGGCTGGATTATGAATGCGTGTGCAAAGCTGTTGCCCTCTTAATGATGGCCGTGTGATATTACAGCTGCTCACAATTAGCCCGGCCTCCCCCCTCCGCCTGAGCTCCCCTACCAAAATAAACGGTGGGACTGCGGCGGTTGGGCACAGTAAGCGCAGAAACAACATGGCTGATTTGGACATCTGGTGTGGTAATAGAAACGTCTCCTCCGTACTTTGACGTAATGAGTGGAGATCAGAATCCTGGTTAAGAGGAGACTGGTTTAAGTGATGGAGATACAACATTGTTTATATGGTGCATAAGCAATGTTGTGGGAAGGGGGGATATTTATTCAGCCATATTTTATTTAATTTTATATTTTACCACCAAAAACAAATTATTTACTTATTTACTTCTCATTTGATTTGCTTGGAATCAAGGAGCTGAAGTGGTCGAAATAAACAAAATATGAAAGAATATTATAGACCAAATAAGTACAGTAATCATTTGGCTACCATTAATTAAAAATGGGCAGCTGTATTTGTTTTTTTTATGTGATTATTACTTTTAAACATATATATAATACATTTAAAAACTCACTTTTGTAAGCTAATGTACTGCCACTTAGCTCAGTGTGTTCTCTCAGATCAGGCACGCTCTAGTAAAATCAGCCTGGAGGCAAAAAGAAATAATAATATTTCTTTCCATAACATAAACCAGACCAGATTGTTACTGCTGGTATGCTGATTCAGTATATTCAGTATTTTTGTTATTGATTATTAGTACAACATTGTAACAGAAACTTTCTAGTCTCTCCACTGAATCCTGAACCTGGGTGGACATGGGTCAGTGAAAGTTGCAGAGAAAAGCCTTTCCTTCGGTCTGGTGATCAGTAATCAGCCTGCTCTGATCCATAGTTTTGTAACCTTGACTTTTGAGATAAAGTTGCACCTATTTGTTGGAAAGGTCAGGAGCAGATGTTAATTAACCAAGAGGGAAATGAACTAATGGGGGTTTTGGAGTGGCATTTAACAAGACACCTGACGCCACGGAAACAACAGACCAGGATCACATTTATTACGGGGTGTACAGTTCCACGCACTTTGGTGGCAGACTGAGGCATTAAGATAATCTAAATGTAAAGGTTTCAATAGGCCTAAGTTATGTTCCACAGAGTACTTGTGAGAAGCTTTTACAGAGAGAGGAGCAAACTGGAACAAGAAAAATTAAACCTGTAATATTTCTTTTAATGGGGGCTTATTGATAAATGGTTACATGTTTATACAGCGATTTTCCACCTTCTCTGCATTCCAAGCCACAACAACGGCATTCATGTGGGAGCTGGAATCACAACGCCAACCAAAAATGTTTTTATTATTACCTTCAGATCAGTGGACTGACACTCTATCACCTGAGCTACTGTCATCCCAGTAACTTCCACCTTAAATGCTAGTGATGAGTTTTTGAACACATTTTACTCTTTTACCCTTTGCCCATTTTATCTTGTTATGAGTGTAAGGGGCTGCATGTTTAGCCAATAGTCTAGTTAGTATGCAAAACTTGACATTACTCTTTTTTTGTTTTTCATAGTTCCCTCCAAGCCAGTGCCAGTCACAAGGACCAGCAATCCATTTAGAACAGATCTTCAACATGGCGTAAAGAAAACACAGGATGTTGGCAAAGTTCCCAAATCCTTCTTTTCATGCTCCATCCTCCACCTGTAGACCTGTAGATTCTGTTTCTTTTGACTTGTTCCAGCTCTAAATGTGCTCAACAGCTTCATTGTTTTCCTCCAAAGCCACTCATTTGCCCAGAAAGTATTTCTATGTTCTTCCCTTTCTATGGTATTCTCCCTTTGGTCTGTGTCCATGCATGCATGACCCTTGTATGACCATCTGGTCCATTGGGGACTGCCACTGTCATCTGCTGATAATTACTGTCACCTGCACATTGCACTGAGCCATAAACACTTAACTGTGGAGGTTGCCTTGCTTGTTTAGGCCTCTGGTGGGAGAGCAGCAAATTAAAGCACAAGAGTCTGACAAATATCCATCAGCACCAAGTGAGACAAGTGTACCTGTACTGAGAAGGGCTCAAAATAACCAGGACATTTCCTTTATTTTTAACAAGAGAGTCCTCAAATTGTTGCTGCAATGGGAGATTAGTATTAGGTTTTAAAGCGCTGTAATGTGCTGACAATAGCTGTCTTTTTTCAGAGGACGTATTGACACTCTTGAAACTTTGATCACTAAAAAAAAAAATATATATATATATATATATATATATATATATATATATATATATATATATATATATATATATATATATATATATATATATATATATATATGTCTGTCTATGTACCATTCAAAAGATGATGTTATAAATATGGATTTAAACTGCAAAAGATCTGAATTGCACATACCATTTACATATATATGTACCATGAACTACACTTATTAGGTTAAGGGTTAAGGTGCACTTTGTTATCCTTGTGGGGAAATTTGTCTTCCTCATTTGACCCATCCTTCAATGCCTTCAATAAAGTGGACCCACAATGAGTATGAGTATACCATAAGTGAGCTATAGTAAAGAATGATCATACTTATCCTGGAATGTCAATTTCCTATTGTCCATTGTTCGTCTGAGAGTTTGGCTGAGGATACATGTATATACACTTAGCATATCTGAGAGCATTTTGTCTGTGAGGTAGAAATACTTGATTCCTCTATGCTGTTGTGGGACAAATTGCAAAAGAGAAAATGAAAAAAGTCCAGCATAGCAATCGTAATGATTTAATGATGGCCTTATCGCGCTGCAGTGTAGTGTAAATCCTCAGTGCCACAGAATATAGCTTTTGTCCCTGGCAGCGCTTTATCCTCCTGCTGCGCCTCTCTCTAAATCTACTGCTGACACTGACAATTATTTGACTCTTGTGAAGAAGAGGATCGTTCAAGTGCTCAAAACCAGTGCTGAAAGAAATACTCCAAACCTGGACACAAGAACTGCAGTTATGTGTATGTTACAAAATACTGTATCAGTTACTATGTAAAAATACTTAAATGAATACCAGAATTAGGTTAACTGCAACACCAATTACGACCAACTACCAACTATGCAGAATCTCTTATTGAGTGGTCTCCTCTTACAACCACAGACTTATTTGCTTATATTTAACTTATTTACAGTGTTACAATCTAACAGTGAATATACTAAACTACTTTAAACTAACAGAGACTTCAATTGGCCTCTGTGAGCCCAATTTAGTACACTCAGTTTTGTCCTGTTCTAGTTTTGGGTTAGCTCTGGTTTAGTCCCAGTTGAGTTCATTATTTTATGAGGAGTGTCTGATAGTGTTAACACGCTTAAAGCGGATATCCATCCATTCATTTTCTTCCGCTTTATCCAGGGCCTGGTCGCGGAGGCAGCAGACTAAGTAGGGATTGCCAGACTTCCCTTTTCATGCACACTTCCTCCATCTCCTTCGCGAGGACTCCAAGGCATTCCCAGGCCAGCCGAGAGACATAGTCCCTCCACCGGGGCCTCTTCAAAGGAGGCACCCAAGGGGCATCCGGAGCAGATGTCCGAGCCACCTCAGCTGGCTCCTCTCGACATGAAGAAGCAGCGACTCTACTCCGAGCTCTCACTCTGCGGAGGAAACTCATTTCGGCTGCTTGTATCCGCAATCTTGTTCTTTCGGTCACTACCCAAAGCTCATGACCGTAGATGAGGGGAGGAACGTAACAGTAAATCTTTACCTTTCGGCTCAACTCCCTCTTCAAAATTTCAATTCAAAATTTAGCTTTAAACATGTTAGAAAAAGGTTGTCCTTAACAATAAAACATTGTATCTGTAATTCTGTACAGTATAGGGCCTTTTCCTTGGAGCACTCAGAAAGTACGCTTGTTTAACTGTTCCCTAGATAGTTACGCAACAGAATCCAGAAGTCTCCTGAACTGTTTTTAAGACCATAAATCATTCATTAAGTTCTGATCATTTCTGCGATTAAATTAGTTATAACTGTGCACATCTGTTGACATGCTGATTATGATGCTACATAGTTTTGTTGTTGTTTTCTTGTAAGTAATACCTATTACTGTAACTAGAGGGAGCTGTAATGTAAACCTAATCACTTGGTAATAAAACTCTTGCTATTAAAATATGGGCACAAGTCCTGACCCACAAAGTACAAATACCAAGGTGACAATAAGCCTGTTTAGGATCAAAGGCGGTATCTTCCATTGCGACGAGGAGAGTTCACATGTTACGCTGCAGTATGAATGACTGCTGGTTGCCAGATTGACACTGTGGTAAACGTCCCTGATTGGAGGGTCCTAACGCGTCCCCAGTGGCCTGAGAGCAGCTGATAATTCTGCGCACCATAGATGTAGTGTATATCAAATAGTTTACAAAATGAAGCCAGCTGTGTTTCCCCTGCATACTGTGGCTTCCTGACACGCATCATTAAACCTTATTAGCTACTTCCTTTAACCCCGATCCTCCTCGCCCTCATCTTCCACCCCTCATATTAACGTTTTGCTGTTCTCCCAACTGGAAATTATTTGCTTTATTGCAGAGTGTCAACCTTCCTCGCCGTAGCGTTCTGATGTGACATAATTGGCACTTTACAATATAATCAGGGATGAGAAGCGTCGTGATTGTGGTCTTTTTATCCGTATGATTTCGGCAGATTGTTGATCACATTGTCTTGGCTCGAGCCCCCTCTTGTGATTCTCCGCATCTCTGTCGCTGTCTGTCTGGGAATCCTTCTCCCAACGGCCCACTTGCTTTACTGCCGCGATCACAAGCCATTAGCGTGGAAATGACTCATAAAGAATCAATTGAAAATGATGGCAATAGGATGTGAATATTGGGAGAACAGATGTTTGCATGCACACGCCGCGTTATGGGTGCATACGCAGAACACTGTCAAATGGGCGATAATTGCAATATTGTTTTGATATGACAGTGTTAGGATTTGTTTGAGTGGTTAAAGGATGACTATAAATCTGAGTGTAAACAGATGGCCATGATAATGCATTAGTGCAGGGGCTGTCAAACTGAGGTGTAAATGATTGCTGAGTTTGTGGAGCTCAAGTGAAATGTGAAGAACCTGGTCTGGATCTTGTCAGTTTTAATAAAAATTTTCGGGTGAGTCCTGTTCTTAATTGTTCTTGTGAGAAGAAGGATCACAATTATTATTATTTAAAGGTGTACTGCATAACATTTCTAGTGGGTTTGTCTCCATGGAAATGTAATTGTTTTGTTTAGTTTCACAGTACAGATGAAGCCTATCTTTCACAAGAGACACAACTGGGTTACACCACTACACTACATTACAATTCAGATCTGTGGAAAGTCGTCCCTTTTCACAGAAGGAATTATGGTATTTTTGAGCAACAGAGACACGTGCAATGAATAAATTCTAGATGGATATGTATAATGTCATGAAAAGTTGCTCAGTGCACCTTTAAGATTATACGGTGACCGGAACAATCACAATTAAAATGATCAACTTCACTTCTCATGGTACCTAAGCTATATTCTTGCAGTGGAAATATGTGTAAAATGTTAGGGTACCACTCCACTGCACTCTGACTCTCATATTCTTTACCACAGAGCATATACAGAAAAGAGGGATTATTATTTTCTTGAGGCCTCCATATGAAGCTGAGCTATAATAAGAAAGTCCATAGACGTGATGTATCACTAGCAGCTGAGAATGTTGATGTAATCCAAAGTTGTTGAAGTAATTATGGCTTGTACCTGGGTGGTCCCGATGAGAATACAGGCCTATGGTATGAATGTATTTATACTATACTATTGAAGTAGGTGTGTGTTAGTCATACAATTGATAACTTCCTAATCATATGGACAAGTACATTCACAGCAGTAACAGCAGCTGCACTCATAGTGTAATTTCAAGGCTTTGACTAACTACGTTTAGCAAAACATGGTCACACGCTTTATATAATGCACGAAAGATGAACATTAAATATTACACCCATAATCCCAGTTATGCTTTTTACTGTCAAACATTAAAGATAGGCCACAATTTGTATTCTAATTGTGCAGTCAAGTGCCTAATGAAATACATTTTTAATCATCATCTCATGAGGACATGACATTCACTAGAACATTTAAAACATTTTAAGGCATAACTTTATGAACTCTTTCTATGGAACTATTTTCAATCTGTCATGTCTTTGTTTTTTATATTCATTGTAATCAAAACCTCTTGGCTAAGCTTTACAAGTTCACTTTTAGAACAGTCTGCACCAACCAGTACTATTTTTCACCTTTTATCTGCGTCCTGTTTGTTTATAGGACAACCGGATTAATGTTCAACTTGAAAATATTGAGGCTTAGAAACCGATAATTCCTCTTTCTCTTTGCAAGGAGCCCTGTGTGTCCTTGAAGTATTGTGAAGAGTGATTTGTAAATGAGATAGGCGCGTATTACAGACCCTTGGTATTTCTCTTGGCGCCCTGCGATCAATTAAAGCACGACAATAATAAATGTATACATTTAGAGGGATTTGGCTGCGGTGACAAATGATTTTACCCTTGAGCTATTGACATTGTCTGGGAATAAGCCGTGTCTGTCCCTGTTGTGTATTCTGTGGGAGGGTCTCCTCTCTGCTCAGGGAGTCTGAGGACATGCCACCAGCATATTCATCATTATCATGTGAGCCACAGTGCACCACAGGCACACATACATGCAGATTCAAGCATGCTTTTACACTTCTTACCACCAACCAAGATACATGCATATGCATGCATATGTTTCTTATATTACCTGTATATTTAGATTATTTTACGTCTAAAGGTAAATTAGTCAAAGAAATAAATAGTTGTATGTATGTAATCTACTCACCTGCAAATAAGATAGAGGGCATGCATATTTTTGATCTCATAAAAATGTGTAGTAGTAATAGTATTAGTTGTGGTAGTAGGCCTATTTATTTAACAACAGTGCTGCTTAAATATGCCAATTTTACAATAGTACTACCATGATCTCTGTGTCAAATTTGAACTCTCCTTTCTGAGCAAACTTTGTTTTCAAGTAAACTTCAGGGCAAGAGTATCTCATCTGATAGAGTATCAAGAATAGAGCACTGATCTGAAGGTTGGTGGTTTGAATCCCACTCTTGACATAAACATTATTGGTAGAGAGGTCAGATCCACTGACCCTCCAGTGACCCACAGATTGGTGGTGCAATTCCAGCTCCCACTCATGAATGCTGTTGTTGTGTCCTTGAGAAAGACACTTAACCCCTCTCGCACCCAGTGTCCGTGAACCACTGGTGTATTTGAATGTATGTGTAGTGCCTTGAAGGTGGAGAAGGGCTATATTTATTTACATTTACTTTAATCTTTACTACAAATAATTGTCATGATGTTGATGCCATCCTTCATTTGGAGATACATCTGTACTATGATCTGTGATTCATCTTACTTACTGGCTGTGGAGACACAGTATTTTTGTGCTATTTGTCTTATACCTTCCTCAGACTGAGGTAATTGACTCCCCTGTAGTGAAGAGAATGGTGATTGTGAGCGCTTATTAAGGAGACAAGAAAATGTAAGATTTGGTTTCATGTTTGTCACAGCATGGATCAATATAATTCATCATTAATTTCACAATTTTATTGCCTTAAGATTTACTCACTGTTCATACATATTTGATCTGACAAGAAAAGTGTAAAATACATCATCCAATCTCCTTTTGATTTTATTCATTGCTTTGATATGTTACCTAGTTCATATGATTGATTGGTGGAGAGGGTGATGGAATTGTCGTAATAGAAGTCATTAGGGTGTTGGGCCCTAATATTACCAATCTGCTAGTCCCTGAAAGATCCATCAATAGGTGAGATATTTTCTTGTGGAGAAGAAGAGGGGGGCCACACATTTAACATATTTCAATAACGTAATTTTCATGTGGGGCAGGTCAGGCTGGGAGTACAAAGGGCAATAGTGTTGAAGTGTGTGAGTAGAATCAGGGCGTATGCTAAAGCAAATCAATACAACATTAAAGGCAGCATGCAGAGCGCAGCCCATTTGGTACCTGTCTGCCACGGGCAATGGTCTGGCCGCTCAGAAAACAGAGAAGGATTGGAGTTGCTGGGCTTGAGGAATGTTCTGGCACTAACATAATTGGAAGGTAGTTGCCTTATGACTGCAAATTGGGTTTTTTGCTCTTCATCAATAGGCATTTTGACAAGCAGCGTCCATCACGTCGCATCTCACTCTCACCGAGAAAGAAGTGTCTCAATAATTACATTAAATGGCTCCCGCTCACCCACCCCCAGCAACCGGCCTCTATTGTTGGACAAGAAAAGCAATATGGTATAATTAGGTTTGATTGGGGACGAAGGCAGCGGGCAGAGGCGGTGGGGGGCTGAAGATACGTTTTCGATGCGATTTGCAGATGAGTGAAGTTACCATAGAGACGTGCATCTGTATCCACTGGTGCGTAAAGCATAAAGAGAGGTATGTGGGCACGAGGAGGGCAACGCGCAACAGCTGTTAACTCCGAACATGCCAGGCGTGCTGGAGATGACCCGCTGAGACACTGAACTAATGGCTCCTCAGTGCAGATGTGGAGCACTCAGAGATGGACCTGCAGCTGCACACATTATATACAGTGTTTCACCGGATTTACCACATTATAGATTGATAAAAGCAACATGGGGCTGTGTCAGTACACCTTTTCACCATGATTTAAGACCTGTTGACCATACAATGCAAGCCCCAGTAACCCAATCTGATTTTGCTGATCTTTTATAAATTGAAATGCAAGAAGAACATGATCCAGCACTTGATATCAATTATAGAAGCTGAAAAAAATGCACTGGAATGCCCCCTAATTATTAACGCATTAATAGATGCGTTGTTTATATTTGGTGAGTTGTCCTTTCCATTGAATTATGATTTTCTAATTTGTTCTTTGAAAAAATAATGCTTCCTACTTTTAACACCTTAACTGTGGTCTTTAAGACTGAATTGAAGCACTAAGGGAATTTTAATCCAATTTTCACCTAAACAATAATTTAAAAAAAAATCATACAGAGGCAAACAGTGATTTGCTCTCAAGTTCGGTTAAAAATATAGACTCTTTGATGCAAGTACCACAATACTTGGCAAATGACATCAAGCATTTTTGAATGTTTACATGTAACAGACAGTACACCTTGACTGCAGTTCACCAGATGACAAGTGTACATGTGATGTGAGTGACAGACTACACCAGTCACTGACAGGGAAAAGCTGCTGCTCCACTATCATCATCATTACGGCACCCACACACGGGGCCACAGCTGAACATGACATGTTAACACTGCTGGTGAGGGCAAGCACTGTATCAAACTAAATAAAAAATCACACTCAAAAAAATGTCAGATGGTGTAAAGAATCATGTTATTTTACCTAAATGAAGAGCACTTGACTGTCTAAAAAACAAACACTCATAATCTACAAGTGAGTGAAAAACATAGAAACATCTGAATACATCTGGGTCTGAATATTTGTTTGGATATCAATAATATGATAATAATAATCATTATATTTTGAAATATGCCTTTGAATTGAATAAGGGGGTAATAGTGATAGTGGAGAGTTGCACGACTCCGAATGTGTAAAATGGTGCTCACTGAAGCAGAAGGCTTGAATTCTCTGCCATTCTCAGATTATTTTTTTTGTTTACAGATTTTTAAGGACACAAGACATTAGCAAAGTATCTCCCTCCTCTAAATGATTCTTGATTCCATCTATAAAGTTATGAGTAACATTTCCTGAGATGATGCTGTCTTTGCCCCTAGCGTGCTGCTCTTTGTGTCTATGTAAACCATAACACAACAGGAAGTGTATGACAGGACTGTGTTTGGTTTGATGTGTCATCACACTCGCTTTATGGATGTCTTTGCTCTTGTTTTTGTTTTGGGAGAGCGTAAACTTGTGCTAGAGATGTACACAGATAAGTCCCTGTTTAGATTGCCTCATGTTTAGTCAGCCCACTGTCTTGTTATTGCAGTTATAAGATCATCACAAACATTATTTTCATCATGGTACTATTACTTTTACAAAGAAATACCCATGTGATAATTGAAAGGACATCATCAGTCAGGATATTAAGGCTTCTTATTACAAGAAATACAGTAGCATTGAAAAATACCTAAAAGTTCATTTCCTCTTATAAGGTCTTGAAACATCTTTGAACATTAAAAAAAGAAACACACACACACACACACCTTGAAGTTGTCTGTTGTACATAAAAGAGAGAGAGAAAACAAAAATGCTATTCTGCCGCTCATGTTTCATAAACCCTCCACTGGGCACCTTTTGTGATGTTTCTTTAAAGAAATTACCTGGTAAAATAGTAAAACGATTATCCTGCTATTTTGGAGGCATATTTCTTTAAAATTGGACAGTCTGGGGATCTGTAATAAACCTAAGTGCTGGAATGAAGAAAAAGCTGCCTTTAAACACATCTACCTTGGGGAGCGTGCCACTGGAAATCCTCAAGCTCCTTTTTAATGCATCAAAGCAGTAAATGAATCACTAATACAACACATGTACAGGCAGGTAAATGAAGACAAAGCCACAGAGGAGCCAGGCTCCGCAGCTCTTATTACAGGCCCCTGATGTGAACCCCACCTCCAGCCTTACAAATGGCTTATTGGGACACATAGGGGAAAGTTATTCTTAATAAGCCTGTCACTTTACAACAGCAGTGTAAGCAGTGAGAGGAAAAATTAAGGCATTAAGACAGTGTATTGTAGTGAAAAATAGTCAAGTTAAATGCTCCCAAAGGAATAATTTTGTATCAAATCAAACACAATTTATAAAAGGTTTGTCAATATAATATAAAGCCATTAATTGTAAATAAAAACAACAATCACCCAGCTAATAAACCATCTTACCTGTAGCTCACATCCAGTACCTGCAGCAACACAATTCTAAAAAGCATAAAATAAATACTTTCACCTATTTCACTATGTAACTTTTCTAGTGGAGGGCCCCCCAGTTGCTTGTCTCTATGGAGATGTTATTGCATTGCCTGCAGTGTTTCAAAGTGTGGCATTAAGCTTCAGTCTCCATAGAGACAAGTCAGAGATGCTACCAGGCCAATTCACAGGTGACCCCACTCACAGTAAGAATGCATGTTTTTAAAGGCATTTTAGACAAATAAAACATGCAATTGAATACATGCATCTTGTATAAGTTTAATACCATACTGTGGAACAGTACAGGCAATTACAGGGGTCCATTGCATCTCCATGGCAATGGACCCACAATCTGAAAAGTTACTCAAAGCACTTTCAGTAATAATAACCCCTTGAATTTAGCCCCTTGTAGATACTCATGGAAGCTCTTCACATTGTTTTTTTCATTCACCTTTGTTGTGGTAAGCTATTTCTGTATAGCTGAAATGTAGATGAGGTTTATTGCTCAAGGACACAATGGCAGCATGCACTGGTCAGAGCTGATATCATATCATTGGTGGGTGAATGCTCAGCCAATGAGTCAATTCTATTCATTTTCTGTGGTAAATGTCTGAGGAAAAAGTGGAGTGAAAGATTGTATTTATTGACTCTTTCAAATAAAAGTAAACATTCTTGGTGTGACTAAGCACTTACTCATTGTCACCAAAATAAAAGGATGCTGAAAACGTTTAGAGCAGTGTTGCAAGTGAGTATGACCTATGAGACATCAGTTCATCTGAATCAAATAACAGTCATTATTAACATAAAAGTGCATGCACGCGCAGAGGCCAGTACAGCAATTAGAGCAGAGCACATCTGTATTGTGCAGGGTTCGTATTTATTCAGTTGTGAATGTATGTATGTATGTAAGTATGTATTTATTTATTTTGGGCAAGTTAACATTTATGTTCTTTTACAATAGAAAGTAATAATATCCATATTGACATAAGTGTTTTCATATCACCAGAAACAAGAAAAACTACAAAAAAATGCCCAAAAAGGAGTGAGATGAACTAAATTCTAACTTAACATAATGAGCTTTCTTTTGCATTCCTCACACATTTGACAGCATTTTTACACATTATACACTGTTATATCTTGGTGACTATTATCTTGTTACAATAATAAAAATGATATATATTTTAGTTGTGCTAGTGAAAATTGTAGAGCAGATGTGACAAGTTCTTTTCCGTGTAACCCCCACACTATACATGATCCTCCTCCGGGACGCCCTACTTCATGGTTACAGCTCTGAAAGCTTCCTGTCACTTAGGGCGTTTTGACAGCATCATCGCGGCAGCCATTGATCTGTTTGCTGGGCTCTGCGTTATTAAGATGACAACTGTATGTGTCCCAACTGTAATGCCTGTCTCCGATCTATTATAACACAATTAGACGTCTCTCCTGGAAATGCCGCACTGTGACAGAAAGCATAATCGTTAATGAAATGTGTATGAAATTAAATTATGCAAGCATCAATAAACATAACAGGATTCAAATGAGTTAAACGGGCTTAATTTATTGGACAGGCAAGTGTAATGGTAGAGGTGTGTCTCCCTGAAACTAGGCAGGTTTCAGAGACATTTTTAGAAAGCATCAATAATGGACCAAAGTCGTATAACTCCAAATAACACCAGTCACAAAGAATAAATACATTGTATGAATTTTTATCATCAATTATGTCCCCCCCCCTACCAGTGCCATGATGATTTTTTTTTTTTTTTTTTACACTGGATGCTCCTCCTGATTAGACAGGGTGGTGCCGTCTAGTGCATCCGCTCAATTTCATTTCTCTCCAGTGACGAGATCAGGAATCGCAATACACTAGACAGTTTGCAAGAACCCCAGAAGTGCGAGTCCGGGCACCAGCCAATCAGCAAAGAGCCATATATTATGTGTGGGCAACAGTTTCCAAGATCGAGGATTTAAAGCTGGAACAAAGAGAATGTTTAATGAATTTTATCAAGGGAAAAGACGTTATTGCCCTTCTTCCTACGGGATTTGGGAAAAGCTTAATATACCAGTTAGTCCCATTAGCGGCGCATTAAATAAGTCACAGCCAAATAGCAGCGATTGGTTAAAATAAAAAAAAGTACCCGCCTATCATCGAGTGAAAGAACTGAATGCTGCAAGGTCAGACGGTTTCCACTTTATTATTAGTCTGTCTACATCTCCAAAGCTCAAAATGCTCTGTTCCACCTTCTGATGTGACATATAGTGGTAGTTTTCAAGTTAACAGCTACTTTTTACATTTAATTCAGTAGAGAAATGATCCTAGTGGTGATGTGTGGAGTTTAAAAACACAGTGGAGCACTGCCTGTATTAACACATTACATCACAAGTAGAAACAGAGAATTTTCTGTTTGAAGGAAGAACTCAGCCTAAATATTAGGGCTGGGTATCATTAAGAAGTTGCCGATATGATAGATACCGTGATACATAGGCCACAGTACGATACATATCTCAATACACTGCACTTTTGATTCGATGCGATATATTTCAAATCAATTCGATATGGTTAAATAAAAAATAAAGACTAAATTATGGCTGTGATGTGAAAAGTCTTGTTAAACCACTTCTTGTGCAAAGTTAATATGAAACACATTTTAATCATCAAAACAGTAAATATGTCAAATGTGGTGCATAAACAAGTTTCCTTCCTCTAAACAAGCAGCAAAACTATAGCTGTAACAAAATAATTTAGTAAAATATACCAAAAAAAAAATAATACTCTTGGCGATATATCAATACAGCAGCCCACGATACTGATACTGTATCATCACATTAAATGATATGATATATCAATATTCCAATAGTTTTGCAAACCCCTACTAAATATGCAGGGTTTGTGTGTTAAATTACATGTTTGTGTTTTAATTAAAAATAACAAAAAAAAAAAATCATGTTTTTGATAAAGAAATAACATTATAACATAGATCAGAATATGGCGTAATATGGGCCCTTTAATCTTACACTTGACATACACTTTGAACACAAAAACTTGCTGCCAAATTGATCGCATCTTATATTTTATTCATCCAATCTGCATGTGGTCTTAATGATATGGCTGAAGCATCAATTTTGAGTGAATAGTTTGCACAGAAATGAACATGATGTAAGGATTTGCCTATTATACCTTATGAGGCGTATTTGTGCATATGTGACAGTTTAGGGGTAAGCAAGGCAAGAGCAATGAATATGGCCAAAGCATGAATTTGGATCAGCGGGGGACTGGCAGCATCTTCATCCACATGACTGGGTTAAGAAAGTTCAACCTTTTATTAAGAGAAGACTGTAATTTAATGGGCAGGGTGCACACATGGCCCGGGAAGCCAAAGGAAAAGATGTAGACGGAGGGTGGAGGGGCTGGATGGTGTGGGATGGATGGAGAGACAGAAGAAGAAAAAAAATTAAAGGAAAAAAAGCGCTGTGAGAAAGGACAAACTGGTTTCAGTCCAATTGTGGTAACAGTCGAGTGTGATTGTGAACTTGTCATTTTGTGTTTCCAATAGCGTTTAGGGTATGATTTTTCTTTCTGTGTTGGGGCGGGAGGTTAATAATCAAAAATGATCTGCTTCAGTAGAGCAGATAAATAGTGTCAAACACAGCTGGGATGGAGCGGGGCTGACTGGCCACCACAGAGCTAAATTGATGGTTGTAGAGGCAGAGAAAGACGTGAACAAGCCCCCTCGCTGTACTGTATGACATGAATACACTCCTTTTCTCCTCTTGTCGTTCTGAGATGAGCTGCCGCACACTTTTTTCAATTTACAATCTGAAGGGGCTTGACGTTTTTATTCATCCGCCTTTCATGCGTCTACTCAACAAATGTCATTTTCAGACTCCTTGAGAAAAAAGCCTGTTGAAGACATATGTCACTGTCACCATTTTTCCCGCCTCTTCAGAGTCAGAGCTGGTTTTGAAAGATATACTGTCCACAAAAGTCAGGTCTACTTTATCCCATAAATCGACCTCGCTGGTGGATAAAAAGAGATGGACTCAAAGGGGAAAAGCAGCTCACTTACTTTATCATCTTTCATCCAGCGTCAGTGCGTTTCTCACTGGAGCAGCACGGCAGATTTGTGGGCCATAATCGAGGATAACTTACAGTATAATCTTGTTTGTCCCTTTCTTAAATGGAGAGATAACATCTCAGAGGGGCAGCGTGGATGGAACAGGAGAGGAGGAGGAGAGATGAATAAGGAGGGTAAAGGAGGTAAAGTCAGCAGGCTGTTAGGCCTTCTGCTGCTTTTGGTAGAAATCTAATATTATAATCATAATAAAAAGTATGTGAAAAAAATGTGAGAACATTCTGGAGTAAAACACTCAGTCCTCAATACCATATCTGTGGAGTGAAATACAGCAGAAATTTTAACATAATGACAGTTTGTTTGAAGATTTAAAGCAAGTTTTAAAAAGTGACACAAGTTTATGCTTATGACTTGTGGCCATAGCGGCTTATGAAAGCCTGATCCTGATTGTGTCCTTAGGCAAGGCACTTCACCCACATTGCCTAGTATGAAAGTGGTGTGTGTGTGTGAGTGATAGTGGTGGTCACAGGGGCTGATGGTGCAGTTTGGTAGCCTTGCTTCAGTCAGTCTGTCCCAGGGCAGCTGTGGCTACAATAGTAACTTACCACCACCGGGTATGAAGTGAATGAATAATGCTCTGTAAAGCATCTTTGAGTGTCCAAAAAAAGCACTACATAAAACTGATGCATTATTATTATTATTATTATTATTATTATTATTATTATTATTATTATTATTATTATTATTAAGAGATACATACTGCATCGTAAGTGTTGTAAGCAGCACAGTTTTCAGGTTATTTGAGTATACAGTGTACTGCAGAATAAGGGATCCAGTAGAGGGAGCTATTTTTATCGAAGTCAATGGTAAAATGTTCCATTTTTGTCAGGGCTGTCAATATTAATGTTCAAACGCATGTGATTAATCAAAACAAAATGACAAATCATCCACAATTGAACACAGATTAATTACACTGTCTGTTTAAAACAATCACGCACACAAGTTGGGCAAATCAATCTAAAGACATCGCACAGATCTCCTGTTGAAAAGCTCTGTGAGGAAAGTAGAGTGTGAGCACAAAATTAGTCAAGAGTCAAACCTACTATTTTACCAAATTGCTATAGAACACTGGAAGATGCCAGACTAACTCCAACAGCTTGTATCTGTCACAATAAGAGCTAGTTACACCCGGCAAGTGGCAATGAAAGGCCTTTAACCTGTTGTCATGAACCTGGAACTTTTTTTTTTCTTTTTTTTTTAACTACAACATTAAAATCTGTAATTAATGATGATTAAACATATTTCAAAAGTGTGACCATTTTTTTTTTTTTTTTTTTTAACTTTTATTAATAATTAAAAAGACAAATGTGAATACTAATAGCAGTTATTTCACAGTCAGTCTATTGTTGAATGGTCATTTTGAGTCAGACTATTGAAGACATGAAAGAGCAGTTATGCAGTTACTCAGAAAAAAAGAATATTGGAGATTTGATTAAAGGTAATTCATCTTGCTGTACACAAATGGAACTGAAGAAGTGAAGAGGATTTGTGCCACTGTCAGATACGACTAATTTGGTCTGTCAGTAATACAACTGAACATAAAGATATGAGAATTCAAGATCTGAAAATGTTTCAAGGCTTGAACTATTTTATGGAGAGGTCAGATCTGGACAGGCACAAATGATGGCTTCCTTAAATGAGACGATAGCATCTCTCTGGATCATGAGAGAGACTGGAGGAAGTCAAATAAAATAGGCCTGCTGTTGCACCTTTTCCTTTCTTTATGTGGAAATCCTATAGAGCTGGCGTTTATGACCATCGGCTTGACTGCATCCGCTGTAGGATTTACTAACCCACTCTCAAACACACAACTCACAATGTGCTGTACAGTGTTATCTAAGGAGAGGACAGTCGTAAATATGAGCGATATAAGAGGTCACAAGGGTCGAGTAGCAGGATCTGCTGTCATAATTTGTTTTAGGAGCCAATAGTGATTTGGGAAATTGACAGGGTGTATGTGGGTAAAGGGTTAAAAGTGTTCATTATTCAAAGAAGAGATGTCACACTTATAGAGCGGTATGGTCAATAGCAC
The DNA here is from genome assembly GCF_026225935.1 of Boleophthalmus pectinirostris. Classification (NCBI taxonomy): domain Eukaryota; kingdom Metazoa; phylum Chordata; class Actinopteri; order Gobiiformes; family Gobiidae; genus Boleophthalmus; species Boleophthalmus pectinirostris. Next base: position 20,274,705 of record NW_026571447.1, on the reverse strand, counting down.
ATTCATCTTCCAAAACCTGTGTGGCTAGATCCTTTTGATGTACAAACAAAAGTTATATCTCTCGTTATATGTTATATAAAGGACAGTTCTGTATCAAAGAAACACCAAAACAGACAAAAGCAATCAGTAACACATTATAATAAGTGGCCTTAATTAGCATGAAGAAAACTCTGAAATGAACAAATATTACCAACTCCTAACCCAAAGCCTTTAATGAGTAGTAACTATCTTGAATAAACTGTTTGTTAATTATACATAACATTTTAAATCTACCATCTGCAAGTTTATTAGATTTTTTTTCTTCTCTCAGAAGTGAAACCTGTTCCCTTCTTTCCTCACCTGGTCTTTGTTCACACCCACCTGTGCTCTCTGGTCTTTTTCTGTCAGACAGTAGTAACGTAGTCTGGTGTTATGTGAGGAAACAACAGGGGCGGGGCGGCCAGTCTAATTGCAAGTGGTAGCTTTAAGGCTATAAATAGTATAGTTATTTTAAAGTCTTACCAAGCCATTTTATGCCTGTCCAAACCCCGTAGATAAGAACTGCATTTGGAAGGGCATCTGATGTACTTTTTACACCAAATCCTTGAGTATGTTCTGGATTTTAAGAAGTAAGAAAAAAGATTACACTTGCTCATGATTTTTCACCAGACATAACATAGCAACCGTTTATAGACTCTGTAAGTCTAATCTGAGGCATCCTGGACAAGAAAGACAGCTCTTGATAGATGCACATTCCTCATTAGAAGAATCGAGTAGCGTATTAATTATTCAAAAGCCTGTGCAGACTCCAAATCTTTACCGATAACGCCATTCAGAGATGAGAGGTCTTTGCTCACTGTCAGGAGAGAAATGCAATAAAGAAGATCTGGGGCCAAGGCATCCCTATAGTCTGGCTTTAGCAAATGGATAGCCTCCAGACTTCTCCCCTCCTCCTCACCGCCCTCACTGTACCACTCTCCCCCGGCTTGGACAGGTGATACAAGTGTATATTTATTTATTTCCTTTAATACTCTCCTTTATCTCCTTCATTGTTAGGAGCGCTGTAAGATTGATCAATATTTAATTTTCTGGGAGAAGGAGTGTAGCAGGAATCGGGGCTGCCGCAGTGACACTTGCCGGAGCGGTTCTCTCATCCTCTCCTGGCCTCATCTCTTGTCCAATCTCATTTCTCTATCTCCTCGACATCGTCTCTTTCCTATAAGCCGCCTTCCTGTTGCTGCTGCTTCACTTCAGTGCCTGCTATAGCCAGAGGTGGAGAGGGTATCAACAATTGGTAATTAATTAATGAATAAATACATTTGTAAGTAATTTTGCTGAGACTAGCAAGACTAAAGATATTTTGTTCAAACTGTGAATGTTCATGAGAAGAAACTGATTTATTATTGACATGACCAAAATGATGCAACCCATAGTAGTATGTAAAATGTCCCTTTATTACAGGCTACTTTACACATCTCATTCAAACACACAGCTCCATTTAATTATTAGTGGTTTTGTGGAGTAGACTGATGATCACATGGCTTACTTCCAAAATGCATTTCAGAAAATTCAAAAAGAATAGCTATTCAAAAGGCAAAAAAAACCCCAAAAAACATTAATGAAATAAAGGATTGTTGAGGGGCGTTACATGCCCTTTTAGTATGAGCCTAGTGAACAAGCCCCTATTACGACCTTTGACCCTAATGGTCATTGTGCATTGCCCACATAGGCCTTGATGACTAAGCAGACTAATGAATGGTTGATATTTGACTTTGCTGAATAGGATCTGGTTATGCCCTATAATCAAAGCAGTAAGACAACGGCACAGAGTTAAACATTTTATAACCCAAATCTTGACAAATGATACAAAGAAAAAAGAAGTAGGACATGGTATGCTGTGGTTTGAAAATGAGAAATTGTATTTCCAGCTTTGCCAATACCGCCTTAAGACAACTGCTTAGTCAGGTTCAACTAATCATGTCTTTTTGTCGATGGATTTGAAACGAGCAAATTGTTGTCAATAACATAAGCCATTCCCGTTCCTGACCCTCCAGCCCTCTTTAATGAACCCTGTATGTGATTTAATACAGGCCAAGCTGACAATACTTATACACACACAGTATAAAGGAAAGTCTTACTTCTTCCCACTACATTTCTAGCATCAGTGTTTCATTTGTATGAGTTAATCTTAGACTCAAATAATACAGACTGCATTCATCTGTGTACCACTTTCGCTTTGTTCTGACATCAAAATTATGATTGTTATTTATTTATTTATTTATTTTTCTTATACATTATTATTAAATGTATTCTATTGTGCAAAGTTTTCGAACACTATTGCAACACTATTGCCCCTATTTAATCTTAAAATTATTTCCCCTCAAACTGTATAACTTTGTCTACGGTCAAATTTCCAGTTTAGTTTTGCATTTTATTCTGTCTTTAAATTGTGTGTAAAACTCTTAAAGATACTTAAACTCTTTGACTTAAACGTATCTTTACTCTGTTGCAGATGACCATCAAACGGAGCTGATTGTTTGGACTTGAGGCCATTGGCACAGTTTCCAGGGCAGTGCCACCATGGCTCCTATTATGCCCCCCTTTTCTAATGTTTTCTTGATAATGGCCACCAGAAGGAGGCAGGAATTTCTCTCTACACATGCTGGCGGTTTCTGGCTCATTTCAAACTTTTCCATTGAGGAGGAAAGGAATTTTAATTTTGCACTGCTCTGCCAAAGTTGTTCTAAGGTCTTCCTCATCAGCTCCAAAGTCTCAAAATGTTATCGGAGCACTATAGATCACTGGCTGTGTTGTTTGTGAAGTGGCAGGAGACAGTTTTGGCCTTGTCTATCTGTGATCCACATAGCTGACTAATAGCACTGTGCAGCTCGTGGTCTCCAAGGGCCCAGGGCCAGGTGTTGGAGTTAATGCTGGGGACCTCACAACACCTGTTAGGTCTGTTGCACTCGCCCTGTTAGCCAACCCCAGACACACGCTAAGGCTGCAAAAGAAGAGACTACCATGATTGGAAGAAGTGTATGCCTCACAACAAGAGTGAAAGTTGGCTTCAATTCTTGACTTTAATTGAGAAATGTGGTGGTTTCCAAGTTTACACAGTATTAAGTAAATAAATCCATATTTTTGTTGGGAACTGACTCATCTGCGTAGTCATTGCATGTGGTACTGTTTTCTGTTGGGTCACTCATATATTAAATCTTTATTTATTTATATTTAATACATTACAACATACACCCAGGGCAAGCCTACTTTATTTTAGAATGTAGAGTGAAAAATACAATACACAAACTAAATGATGCCATATTATTATAATGAACACAAATCTGACCAGTACATTTTAAGAGGAAATTACATTGTTTGTGCTGATTGGACAAAGGGAGAGCAGCCATAGTCATAAAATATTGTTAGAGCCAGTCGCAGCTTGTATTTCTCTCACCTTTGCACACACCAGATCAAAAGTGGGACTGAACCTAAACTAAACAAGTACAGTTGTATGTATTTTGTTGGATGATACATAAAATTTCACTGCACACAGTACTGCGTGCATGTGACAAATAAACTAAATTGAACTAAAACTGGGCTCAAACCATTAAAAGGTGAACAGACTCTTGTCATCAGAAAATTCCTGTAGGTTAAAGCTGATCTCTGTTGCAAATCTATATCCACCTAGCTCAAGACACATGCAGTTTTTTAATGATCAAAAGTCTGTGAAATAAAAACAATATTATATACTCCACCTTTAACACAACCAGACAACATTTCTTGTCCAACAAGAGAAGTCCCAGCCTGAGCCCCTTTCCTCAGCGGAACAGAGCAACATTAAATCATATCTGGACAGCTGCCCCCTGCCTCCTCTCCCTGTAACATTATGTAACCCCACTCAGCCACACACGGCTTTACAAGATGTTATGACCTCTTAAACAGTGGCACTTTAAACTATTCCTCTCCCTCTCAGTGGTCCACAGAGGCCCAGGTTCTTGCCAGGGATTATCAAAGTTAACAGGATTTTAATGGGCCTGAGGAGACTGGTAAAGACCGGAGCAGGGCAGGTAGAGCTACTGCATCGTGCTCCCTAATGTGCTCCGCCTGCACTCACAAGCTCCGCTAAATAATAAACAGATGGCCGCTACCAAATATAGAAGGCCCACTTTCAACTACAAAGAGACCCTAAATGAAATCATAGGGCGTTATAGGGGAGATGCACCATTTGCAGGTCAACTAGCAGTGTGTAAACCTTTCACTGGGCAAACTGAAAATTAAAGTGTGCTAGGAAGAAGAGGGTACAATTTACACATAAGAAACACATTTTTTTCTACTTTCAATGCTTTAACATTAATTAACAAAATAAAGGTGTTTTCTCATATTTATATTTGTTACATGATCATTTCTGTGTACATTTGTGGAGTATTTGGTAATATATATGCATTCCCTTGTCTGATGTCACAATTTTCAACCAGGAAAGAAAATTTTAAACTGGCCAAACTGGGACAACGAGTGAGAATGTTTTTGCAAAAATCTTAACTGTCTTTTAGTAAAATGACTAGTCTAACCTCTCATAGGCACTTTAACGTCTGTCGCCATGGTAATTGTTTTATGTATCTGATGTGGTGTATGGCAAAGACAGTTCTGGGCAACGATATTATGATTTCCTTACATTAAAAAGAGACTAGACTTACTACCTTTGCCATTGTAATATACTGAAATGGCAACATCAATATTTCCGAGTTATGTCCCAGTTGTGTAAATAGTGAAGAGGTCAAAGTAATATGCCTGTCAGTGCTTTTATGCAGCTGTTGGACTGTGTTGATTTCTATTTATGTAGTGGCACCAATGTTGATTTTATTGGGCTATGAAAAAAGAAGAATGACTGCTCTGCAATATTGGCAATGACAATTATTTATATTTTCAACTGTTATGGCCTACAGCTCTTTATAAAACCATTTAAACACATCTGCATAAAAGCAAAGATATGTGATTATACTGTACATTTACACACACTGGTACATGGTATCATTATGTATTTGACCATGTGACGAACATTGGTAGCCTTTACAGCCAATAAAATATTACAAAAGTCTTAAATTACAGATATATTCTTCACAAAAATAATATGACTAATTTCAACCTTAAAAATTAGACACATATCACTGAACATTTCTGCAACAATTCATTCTAAGACAGACTATTAAATGGCAGTTGTGTACAAAACAAAATGCCACTCATTTTTCATAGAATTATAAAAATGAGTCAAAGTCCACAGATTAAAGGTTTTTCACAAATAGTCTGGCCTTTTTTTCAGTGTTTGTGGGTATTATTGTTGCCCTAAAGCCCTTCTCTCTCCTCAGGCTTATGATGCTGGCCTTGTCATATTAGCTGTCAGCAAAAGGCTGCTGCACTGGGCCAAGCGGGGAGAGTGGCCTATTCATTATTCTAATCTTATTAGTTAAGATCTGTTAAGTAGAGACCGGTTTGAATGCATGCTTTTCCCTTTTAATTATTGACCATAAATACATTGGAGTGCATTAGGCTCAGAGGGCGAGGAGCACAGTGCCTCCTAATAGATTAGGGGACAAGCACATTATCTAAATGTACATATCTAACTAATCATGCTCCCGCTATGGCCGTGTAAGCAGAGTGACATCAATTGCAGTTTGAACTTTGACCTTAGCTGTGGCCTGTCAATGGTGCAGTCACATAAAGGGCAGTAGAGGCAGAAAAGAAAAACACTGTGACATCATAACTGTACAACCCAAAGAATGCAGTCCCATTTGGTTCATTAAGACTATGTTATCCCTGAAAAGATTATTTCTAAATTGCTTCATGCTTAATCATATTACACATTAAATCATTGGGGGATTAGCCGTGAATACATGACTAAAAATTGGCAGTAAGTCTGTGAGCTCATGTTGAAGAAACACTGCTGGGCCATACTCCTTCTCCCCCTCTCTTTCTCTTTTCCACCCTCTCTCCCCTCTCTCTCCTCTTCTCTGGTTCTCTATCACTCCTTCTCCCTGGTTCTCTTTCTCTGCTCATGTACCACACAGACATGATGTTGTGGTGATGGGCCGGAGAAGTGTGCCGTGGCGGCCACACAGAGGGGCTCTTGTCCGATTGTGAGAGGCTATTGTGTGAAACAACAGCGAGGGCATGCCCCTTCAGAGGTCTCATCCAGCGCAGGATCAAGCCTCTGTCTGCAGGGCAGTTCTTTGCAACAGGAAGGCAAAGATATATGATATATGTCACTGTAGTGTTGTAACAACTTACTGTAAGATTATATGAGAGTAAATAGAGCATCAAAATAACATTTTTAATACCTTAAAAATATAATCCATATCTTATGCTCCTCTGAAATTCACAGTTATAATGCCATTTTTGCAATACAACAGTTTAGTTGTAAAATGTAGATGAGTCATGTAATCTTGATATAGTTATTAATGACATCTTTTAATTTTTTCACCGAACTAAAATTGTTGAAGGTGGTGCCACAACATGAAACTTTGTCTTATTACACAAATCATGTCACTTATACATATTTAGATGAGAAAATCAGCGCCATTTGGAATCACTCTTGTTTAATGTAACTAGCTGGACAGTGACTTCACAAAGCACGTACAAGTGTACCACTTGTATTTGAATGAGGAAGAAGGGCCTTACTGTCTGAGTCCTGTTTATCTGCACGCTTAAGTATATACAGTGGCTTATGTAATGCAACGTATACAGCATGTTCTGTGTTCCTCCTGGCTCATTTTATTGTGTTTGTCACTCGCCTCTGCCTTGTACCATAACATTTACTTGTCTTTCCCATTACAGCTTATGCTATAGAGAGTATATTATCTTACGTGGCATTAAAATTATTATTATACAACACAATGCAATCAACTGAGCAGATGGGGAATATAAAGCACAAAGATACATTTCCTGATTTATTGAATGCGACTCTAGTATTTTCTCACATGTATGTTGGCTTGTATTCACTAAGCTGCTTAAGGGTTATGAGTTACAATGCTGCTTTTAATTATAGACTGAGGATGTAAAATACAGTAATTACCGTCTTCTGTTCTGATGGTAAATGCAGGTGACAGAGGCAGCGTTTCCAGTTAATCTGCCTAATTACTACATGTATGACAACATCGATTCATGTGTACATATCGCCCATACATCCCCATTGTACAGAACACTGGGACATGTACAATGGGGATGTAATATAACCAGTATCTTACTGTTACTTATGGCCTTCTAAAACCTTAATTGGAAATGAAAGAATTTAATAAGTAAAATAAATAAATTACTCATGGTAAATAAAACATGGGTGGAGTACTTCAAATAATCTCTTCATTCAGAAAGTAAATTCATAAAGTGTCCAGGCAAATCTACCTCATGTCCACCCCTGCTCTTAGGGTTAATTCTATTGAGGCAATTAGCACGAAGCTAACCTATATGGATGGATGTTGGGAGCAGCAGGTCATAACAGTCATATTGTATTGGGCATATTATCCAGTCAATAAGGGCCCAGGGCTGGCTGATTTAATTACACTAGCAGTCTGATTAGCCTAGCGTCTCCCCAGAGTAAGTACACACTATATGTCATAATCATACAATGGTGCAAATAATGAACAGGTCAATGTAATATGCCTTTGGTCTGTCATTGCTAATTACACTACTAAATGACTCAGTAGACCTCAACGCATGCAGCACCAAGAATAGCGATTTTACTGGGCTATGACAGAGGAAGAATAAGTACACTAGTATCAGCAATGAAAACTGGTTTCATTGCAACAGTTTTAGCCAATACTCCACAGTAATTTAAAGATGCTGTGCAGAGTTAGTCTTACCATGGACTGTATATATAAATGGACATAGCTAACCCACGAGCTGCAGTGTTCTAAATAGGAAGTGTTCATGGGGGCGCTTCTGCCTCCACCGGTTCTGCATCCAATTTACTTTACATTGAAAAAGTATCATCCGTCTCTCTGTAACTGCTGGAGTGAGCCTTGTCATTTTGGTCTTATAATGTTTGTATTAACCCGCTCTACATGATCATGGTGTTTTTATTTTCACTAGTTTGTCCTTAAATCAATCCCTATTCCTAATATGAAGCTGGTTCCAAAATCACTCCTATAACTGCTAGCCTCATGAGGTTCATTTGACTTGAGCCGAATGCTACAGGTGACGTCACACTTCTTTCCTCCATTTCCCTAAAACCCTAACCCTATAAAAGGCTGAAACACTAACCACTCCACCACTGTCTGCTTCATGTTAATAAACATAAGACTTTTCCACAGAGCCACCATGCTTAAATCTTGAGGTGTCAAAATCACGCTCCTAAAGAAAATGAAATAATATTATCAGTTATGTTCAGAGACTTAATAAATGATCCAAACCACAGCCAGCTTGACATTTAGTCTTTGTATTAAATGAAAGAACGAATAAATGGATCACATTAACGTTTGTGTTGACTATTACAGGCAGCACTTAACACTGCAGCCAAATAATTAATTTGAAAATGTTATTTAGACATGATTTACATATAAATTTGTTTTGTATTAAAATAAATAACTGATAGAAATACACCCACAGAGACAAATGACACCCTCAAGACTACAATTTACAATTAAAATGGTAAACTACAGCTAATTTACGAGAACAATTTCTTCTTGACCTTTTTATTACACATAGACTTTGCTCCCAGAATGTTGTTGTAGTTAATTGGAGGGCTTCAGGGTCAACAAAGAGCAGTAGAAAACACAGGTACAAAGTAACTAATATATTTCCTCCTCCTCTCCCCATATTTTTTCTTTATTGTGTTTGGAATTGGTATCTTGTTTTAGTTTTTTTTCGACTAAATTATTTCATTCATACATATTTAAATGCATATATTTATAGACTATAAAGTGAAAGCATATTTATTTTCAAATCAGTATTGGGGTTTTAGATAAAATTTAAAGCCAGTGGTCTATGAGATCACTTTTTATCCACGCGGGGGCAGCACAACGCCACATGTGTCTTTTCGTCTATAGTACGATTCCCAGCTGTGCGTATATCTGAATGCACACGTTAGGCCTATCACATCATGTTTGACAGCTCTGATCTGAGATCTATGCTAATGACTGCTGCCAATGGAGCCTGACATGAACTGACACAGGGAGGACAAGAAAAAGACCCTCTTCTCTGCCTTTACGCCCTCATTTGCGGGCCTTTAAATAGCGACTACATGTTTATTAGTCATGTACCGACGAGCTGATGGACACGGATGCTCATTACCAGTTAGTGTTGCTTCATCAGAGTCCAAACTGTGCCATGCGCGCGTGGAGTCACTCAGATGGGTACAGCTTTGACAGAAGTTGAACCGAAATCTTGCACATTGCGTTAAACTTCATGAATAGGCTTTTAAAAACACAAAATCATTCGAATAAAAGGCGTACTGTGCGTAAAACTTTGGAGTGACACCAACTATTTTCACTGCGCATTGGGTTACCCTACATCTGCATACGCGTTGCTTCTATATTAAGTTATTTGATATTTGAACAGTTATGAGAAGTGACATACAGGGCCTCGTGTGGCTGCGCAAGGTTGCCCTGCATGATATCACTGTCTGCTTTTAATTAAAACACTTACCATGGGAAATATGAGCAAAATATATTATTTTCAGACACTATCATATTGCGCCTATTTCACAGTCACTGCGCATGTGGTATGCGCCGTTCTGTGGCGTGTCCCGCGCACGGATCAGTCAGTAAGTATTAGGGCCGAGTGAAAAGTGAAAGAGCAGTTAAGCGAAAGGTTTAAAATGAGTATGAGGAGTTGCAGGTGCTTAGTGTAGGCTGAGACTGAGCAAGGGAATTTGGTAGTAGACCACGGCTGCTGCTGACCAAGAAACCAAAACACTCCAGATTCAGAAGACGTGAAAAAAAAAACACCTTTCAATAGACCTACATATTTGTATGATTATGCACTCAGTATAAAGCCATGTGCCAGTTGATCAATATTATCAAATGGATTCAAAATCATTCCGATCAAACAAAAGGGAGGTATTTTCAGCTGGTTTAACTGCTCCGTCTGTTTCAGTTTAGGCCTTTGCAGTGAGATTGGTGTTTCGTGTACTTTGACATAGGGTGCAATACAATAAATGTCCAGCAGATAGAAGCACTAACACACAAGTAGGCTACATCTCCTTGTCCCTTGTCTTAAATGAGGATGACAGAAGGATTATTTTATCAGATTTTTTTTTCTTATTCACACTTATCACTTTTTTTAAATTTTTTTATTTTTTTTTTTTAGAGTGGACACATAATTCCAAGTTCATTATTATATTCTACATATTTTTCCCACATTTTAACTATTACTATTACATCCTTTACGCTATATTGTATACAAACTGTACTGAATCAGGTTAACAGTTTCATTGCAGAGTGCATCTATGGGCCTTGGTTTAGTGTGGCCATGATTTGCCTTAAAAACAAACCATAACCTCTTTGCTGACAAGTCAAGCACTAAGTCCCTTTCACTTTCTCTAATTTGACATTTACTTTATCTAATGATGATGATTTTCCATTTAGTTTGCATATATTACATTATAAATACACAGTCTAATATGTCAGATTAAAGACACTTGAAATATCAGAAATGGCAGCCTGGTTTATATTCCCCAGTTGCCCCAAAAACTCCTTGTTCAAAAAGTATCTCTGTCTACTCCTAAACCACAAGTAACCGTAAGTATAAGCCATAACACTACAGTATTAACTTAAGCATTTCGTAACTGTCTGGACACTTGAAAAACCCACTCGGTACGTACAGCTAGCACACATGTCTGGATCTTATGACGATGTTAAATGCTTTAGGAGCCTATTTTCCACCTTAGGGATGTCCAATAGAATACCACACTGCAGACATACTACTAAAGTGTTCCGTCGGAAGAGATCCATCCATAGTCGAGAATGGGGCAAAGATTGGGAAATTTCTCGTTCATCTGCGGATCTCCAAAGTTCTGGCATGGGTGTCCAGGAAGTGCGGGAAGCTGGAGCACTGAGTCACACTAGACACTAGGTCAGCCCAGTTTCAGACTGTCGAAAGTAAATGATCGTCGTTTGGGGCCAGTGTGGAGTGTGTATCCTCACATGAGCTAGCAGGGATTCCCTCTGACAAGACCCGTGCTTTATTTTCTTTAAGGAGGTGGGCGGTGGGCAGGGGGGTTACCCAGAGTGATGATGTGTGAAATTATATTGTCCAGATGTAGGCTATTTACACATCCAACCACAATAAAAGAGGTGAGACTATCATTACTTTTCAGCAAACTCCTTGCCTTACATGCAGGGATTATCAAAACCACGCACGACTGGCAGAGTTGTAGGTCCGAGATGGTTTCCCAGAAGCCCTAGCGGTTGCGTAGACAGTGGCAAGGTTGTGACACAAGGGAGCTGCTGAGTAATGTTACCTCCTGCTACCACCCCTGACAACCTAAAACGGACAACTCACAGAGGTATGTAGGCTTGCACAATCTAATACGTTTTACTGTTGAAGATGTGTCATAAGATGGGATCCCGGATACACATTGGACCACTACACAAGGGTCGAATTCCTGCAAGTGTGATACAAATGTCCAAATTGCATGCAGGCCAACAGATACAACACAGCCGTATAAAGAATTCTTTTTTAAGATCCACAACTTTTGTTCAGGAAGCTTTTTCTAACAGTTCTATAGCAATTCTAACATAAGAACTGCATGCATTTCAGAACATGTTTGTGGATATGTACACCATGGAGTTGACAGGATTTCTGAAGAAAGCATGAAGACAAAGGTGGAAAAGGTGCCAAAAATTGTACATAACTGTATCACAGAAGTCCATCCATCCATTTTCTTCCACTTATCCGGGGCCGGGTCTTGGGGGCAGCAGTCTAAGCAGGGACTCTCAAACTTCTTTGGTAAATGGTCACATTTTTCTATAATGCTTTTCCACCTTCATGGCACTCAAAGCTCTTTAGAACAAGGTACCACTCACCCATTCACACACACATTCACACACCAGTGTACGCAGTGGGTGAGTGCATCTGACAGCTCAACCCATGATGTTTATGCCAAGACCGGGATTCAAACTGCCAACCTTCAGATCAGTGGATGAACACTCTACCAACTGAGCTACTGTCACCCCAGACACTTGCTCCAGCTCCTCCTGAGGGACCCCAAGGCGTTCCCAGTCCAGCCGAGAGACATAGTCCCTCCAGCGTGTCTTGGGTCATAGACAATTTGATCCCTATTCTAATAAAATGATATTATTAAAGGTGCACTATGTAACTTCTCTGGTGGTCTGCCTCTTGTTGTCTCTATGGAAATGTAAATGTTTGCTTTGTCCAAATGTTTAACCGCATATGGCATTAAGCAGGTGATGCCAAATTACAGCTCAGATCCGTGGAGATGCAACCCGGCCCACAGCAAGAACCCATCTTTACAGAGAGCTATCTGTTTTGAGAGCTATCTGTTGAAGTCAATGGGCATGTGTGGTGTATATTTCTTCCTCATCTTAACCCTGTGCATGCTCCACCCAAGGCCAATTGCTGGGATAGATGCCAAATATTCATGTTTGCTATACCCACAATGTTGTCTACAAGCAATTTAGAGCAAACATATACACACTAAAGGTCAAATATCTAGGCCTGTCACAGTATCACATTTTAAATTATCGTGACAGGCCTACAAATATCTCTAATAACTCTTTGTTTCATTTAAAAGCTAAAACAACAACACTGTGAATAGATCCCTCTGTGTAATTGTCTTTATGTCCACAAATGATTATGGCCATACCCACTTCGCACAACATGTTCTTCACGAGAGCAAACAACTTAAAATGTCAACAAAACGCCCTGTGCCAGTGGAGTAAGTACCCTTTGCATAGAGCCAGATATTTCCCGTATAATCCTTAACACACTACACACAAAAGCTCTGGATCCTGTTTATTTTATCAATGGACACGTGTGCAGAGCCTTTCCCTGAATATTTTAATTGCAGTGTTCAATCTTGTATTGACCAGACACCACAAATGTTGCTGGACGTAGTGAATCATCACATAATTTGAGTCATTTTGCTCGAAAATACTGTGTGACCATTGTTGTACCTGGAATTGTTGCATTGCATTGTGGGATACATAACTGTAACAATGGAAATCACAAATCAATCCCAGATCCAGCTTGTCTGAAATGTGTAATATGTAAATTGATACTATTACTTAGCAAGCTTTTACAACAAACCGTGCAAGTTATCGGGAGCAGAGGCAGCCGCCAGTTTTCCAGCTCGCGTAGTATGAGTTTCCTGAATAGGGATTCCTTATTACACAATTATGCTATTTGGTTTCAGCTCTTAAAGGTTCAAACTGCAGCATCAGGGTATTCCTAGTGATTGGGATCAGTGTCTGAGGTTGGGAACGCCGCTGTGAGGATCCAAGTGAAAAACAAACCACTAGATTTAGATTTCCATCGACTGGGGAGACGCTTAAGGCTCTAAGGCCAGAGGGAATGAGTCAGAGCGATCACAGCCGGGCAGCACGCTTCTCTCCCTAAACTTTATTATGTCTAGTTTCATCTTTAATAGAACAAAGAGCAAAGAAAACTGTCTTTTGTCTTAGATCACGTGTGTGTTTGTTTGTTAAAATGCAGCCACCCGTGAGTCACTGTTGGGAATATGATCCACACACATGTTCTAATTTGGATTTAGGGCCTGTGTCATACATGGATAACACATGTTTTTAAATGTGCTGGTTGATGTGAAGTCTTGTAAAAAGAAAGCTAAAGAAGCAGAAAAGTGCATGATGTAAGTGCTCACCACCTTTCTATGACGGTCAGTGTGAAGGTCAAGTATGAACTGGTGCACAGATACACTGAAGAGAAATGTGAAACTTATTATGTCAAGGAGTATGGACTTCTATAAACACAACGTTTACAAACTGATCAAACGGATCAAAGGATTAGTCAGTTATGTCAGGAAAGACTTTCAGTATAGAATATATCCCAATGCAAACTTGAACCCAGCTGAGGGGGTTTAAGGTTCTTTAGTAAACTCATTAGAGTTGGATCAACAATTGTATTTAAATGGGCCTGTTAAAATGTTTGCAATTCCACATTTTCTGATGATTTTCAAACAGTAACGGATTTTTTTCAGAAGAAACACACACACACACACACCCCACACACACACAAAACTACGCTGATATTATTGTATTATATGATATTATTAGATATTATATGATATTATATCATTGGTCTCTAGTTTTGCTTTTTATGCAACAATATTTATTTAATTCTTCTGGAGATTGAGGCTTGGTATGGTCACTCTGATGTGAATGAAAACATCTTATCTGACCACACTCCTATCTGACCATTTGGGGACAAATATGGACTCTGGCTCATGTGATTGCCCCAGTCATCTCACAGCCAGATGGGGGTGAATCAAAGAGAGGGCTGACTAATAAAACGCTGAATCACAACATTTTAACAGCGCTGCTTCAATGGAAAAGCATTATCAGCTCAAGGCCAAATTAGAGCATAACTTCTGCCCATATATCAAACTGCCACCATGCAGACCATAAAGTGCCCCAGCAGCGTGATGACCCTCTAACCTCCCAGACCCCAGTCTCACTAGTAAAAAGACAAAAATCCGTCCCAAATGGACAGCTGCCACGGTTGCCAGGCGACGGACACAAACAGCAGGAAACAGAAGGGGAATCCCATCAGAGGGTCCTGGGCAGAGGATGGCCCTGGGTGCAGACAGGAAGAGCAGAGAAAATACACACAAGATGGTGTTGAGACCCCCCTGTGTTTGAGTGGTCGGTAGAGGTGTCAAAATATTTGTACTCGTAAAATAACATGAGTAAATAAATAGGCCTAAATGTTTATGGGGGTGAAGAAAATTTGAAAGCTGTCAGGGTGCTACTGCAATTACTAGACTTATCCACTAGACTTCCATGACTCAAACTACCACTATTGCTTCACCCCACTCCTTCTACTATTACTGGTATTACCACATCAGCACTTCTAGGCTACACATTTGATTAGGCAGATTTGTTTTAGTTGGTCTGCTGGTAAAAAAAAAAATGCCAAGGGCATTAACTAGGGCCCTGTCCTAACTTGTAAATGAATGCACTACTTCTCTGCTGCCATACGATAATGTTGACACAAGCTCACTCTGAAACGTGACACAACACATGCACACGCTGGATACAGTCCAAAACTGTTTATATCCTCACTCTGTTATTTGTAAGATGAGAGTACTATATGGGAATGTACTGAGAAGTTTTTCCATAACGCCTGTGCAACAGATGGACAATTGCAACAATTTTTCATTTATTTTTTCTAATAAAATAGTTGACTTAAACGTGCCTAAGAAGAGAACATTGAATAAGAGCAACAATCTATAATATTGATATTAAAAGCTGCAAAATGTGTACATGGAGTGTAAATGTCCAACATAATTAATAATATAAAGGCATCATATTTCAGAATATTTGTGTTTAATTTCTTAGTCCAATCACTTAAGCACAATACTTGAACTTCAATACATTTACATTTATATTTAGCATATTTCCGATGGCTGTTATTGTTATTTGGATAATCAATAAGTAAAAACATCAAAAAAATTAACTTTTGTGCGTTTTGTGAATATTACTCACCCTTGCTGGTATTGTAGGAAGACAAGCACACATACAGTAATATTTGTTATGATTAGACTAAGTATTGAAAGCACGATCTCCTTGCAGGGACATGCACAAACCTCTCTGTGCTATATTATCTCCATGCACTAGATTGATGAGTTAAGTTTTTTTTTTTGTGCTACAGTGCAATTTTCAGTTCTGATTTGGTTGGGACAATATGTATGCAAAACCACTTTCTTTACCAGCATTATTTGATCAGAAAATACATGTATTTCTTATAGGTAGTCTTCTTAATATTGATCTATTATTGTATTAATGACGTTGGCTAAAAATGGCATAATTACCTTTTAATGTGAAGCAGTCAAAGAGAAGAGTCCAGTAGTAAAATAAGTTTGGCACACATCCCTGAGTTTAAATCACAGAAACAGACCTCAGAGTGACAGTCATAGGCTTAGGAAAATGAAACCATCCACTGCCATCATCCCATAACCAGTGCAGGGACTGTCACCCAACTGCACGGATACGCAATACAGATGAGGAACGGCGTATGAAGTTTTTGTTTGACAATATGGCTCCCCACACATGAGTAATTACCCGCACTGGTTTTAATGTAGGAAAATTGTCTCATAGGTTGTATTCCTTTGACCTATAGAAAGCCTTATTGGCCACAGATTGTGAATAGACTGCACATGTGGGTATGATACAGTGCCCCCTGTGGAGACTTTGCTCAATGCACAAAGTCAGCAAAAGCAGCAGTCGGCTGAACACTAGAAAAGGTGGTTATGAAGCATTTGTTTAAATAAGAAATAGTCTTCATTCAACCCTGGGGCAGAAATATACAATGTAGAGCCGTAGTCAACTTTTTATGTATCCCATCACACAAGCTTAGTATTATTTCATCATACTCAATAAGATGGTATAATAATTTCAAATCACAGGCATAATTACGTGTTTGAACTGAATGAGATATGCTGATTGCACATTCCCGTCATAGCAAAATGTTCCCAGGTTCAATTCTCAGGTGAGGAATTTTTGTGCAAAGTTTGCATGTTCTGCCTGTGGCTTCCATTATCCAAAAAAATGCAAATTAAGCTAATCTTTCAGCTAAGTAGTCCTGACCAAGCCTGGCTCAAGATCTGAAGAAGGTCTTTCACAGTGGTCGGTCAATTCTCCACCGATGGGTTAAATACAGGAGATTTTAAATTTGTTTCCCCAATGAGACAATAAAGTAAACAAAAACAAAGTAAAGTAGTTAAGATTAATATCTAGAGTGTCCTATTGAGTTATTCAGGCATACAACATCAACTGGCCATTTACCGGCCTTTTCTGCTCCTATACCTTCCATAAATCCATAATAAACATCCATGTGACGGTGACATTCTTTGGTTACGATCCAGACTTGTACATGACTTCCTTCTTATAAGAGGAATCTGAGGTGCTAAACATACAGCGGTGTCCAGACATGCCTAAGATAGCTCAGAGCACTTCTCCATTGTCAGTGTGTACCTTTATGTGCTGTACTCACTGTTAAAAGCAGAAGTTGGGTAGTTTGTGCGTATTGTGCGGTTAGCAGCCATTCATAACTTGTCCTCTGTAACCACAGACTTCTCCCTTATTCGCTAAGATCCGCAGAGATGACTAGTTACTATGTCTGCTTTAAGGGTTAAAAGTCCCTGCACAGGATGAGTAATGGACTTGTATCAACAGCGCACATACATGAGCATTTTTAGCTATAAAGGCAGCAGACTCAGGTGAAAAGGAGAGGTGGGAAGACAAAAAAAATCTAGTCTACTCTAGTCAAATTTAAAGTGGTGTCTTAAAGGTCCACTAGTTTTCTGGACCTGCTTGTCTCCATGGGGATGTCATTGCTTTCTCTAGCCTGAAATACATGCATGCATAGTGTGCAGGCTTGCCTCTCCATAGATCTGACTTAACTTGACCTGGTAATGTTGCTATGTCGTGGAATTTTCCTGGCACCTTTAAAACTGGATATGATAATTTTATAATACTCTCCCAGCTTTCATCGCCATCTGTGTTTTCTAATGAGAAAGGTGCTAACATAAAATGGGCAAATAATGCCATCTATTTTTACTTTTTCATGGCCAGTTCTCACTACTATTATTAGAAGTTTTGTTGTTCTGATTTGAATGAGTTAATTTTAGACTGAAAATAAATGTAAGCATCAAGCAACTTTCAATGGATGGTAGTCCTGTCTTATTACTATTGCCCACAAGCGGCTTTTTCCCCATTCCTGATGTCTAGACAAACAAATCTGACAGCAATAATCCCACAGCTTGGAAAACTCAGATGTGATTATTTATACCTGTCAACTTCTGGCTCAGGATTTACATGTGAATCCTTCTCTAAAACCCAGCTTTCAGGCATATGCCATGATGTAGAGCCAGTCCACAGCCAAGCCACTGGTAGTAAACATTATAGAAACTGGCAATAACCACATTTCCCATACTGCTAAAAGCCACTCAAGTTATTTATTATATTGGGGAGGGTGGGCAGAGGTTTAGAGACAGCTTGGTAGCAACACCCCACAATGAAAGCAATACCTCTGGAGAAAAAGTTACTTTCTGACATAAGAGCTTTAAATCAAACTCTATAGTTATTAGGGCTGTCACAATGCTTAAGCTTTAAAATTTCAAACTCAGTTTTGATACTTCAATCAGGATCAGTATTGATAATATATATATATATATATATATATATATATATATATATATATATATATATATATATATATATATATATATATATATATATATATATATATATATATATATATATATATATATTATATATATATATATTTAGTGCTGTCATGCGATTAAAAAAATTGAGAGATTAATTAATTATGATCTGTAATTAATTAATCTAATTAATCTCATTTTAATCTCACCTAAAAATTGCTGAGAAAAGCCTTCAATTTGAGGTATTTTCATTTAAATTCATTATTACATTATTGTGGCAGATCAAAAAGACTGATATAGATTAAAAAAAGTGACTTTATAAAGTCATTTTTATTGTTTAACAAATCTCTTCAAATTGGCTGTTGAGCCCAAGTCTCCATGAATAAGAAACTGTTTGCTGTAAAGACGAGGAAATCTGAACATAATAACTTTTGTCTACTTAAAGACAATAAAAAGTCGTCTTTCCTTAACCATATTAAAAATATTATTGATAGAGAAATGCTTTATATATGAGATCACTGGTTTTAGTCCTTGTTTTAGTCCTGGTTTAGACCTGCTTTAGTCCTAGTTTAGTCCTGGAATGGGTTAATCCTGTTTTAGTCCTGGTGTTAGTTCTGGTTTAGTCCTGGTTTAGACCTGGTTTAGACCTGGTTTTAGTTCTGGTTTTAGTTCTGGTTTAGTCCTGGTTTAGTCCTGGTTTAGTCCTGGTTTAGACCTGGTTTTAGTTCTGGTTTTAGTTCTGGTTTAGTCCTGGTTTAGACCTGGTTTTAGTTCTGGTTTAGTCCTGGTTTAGTCCTGGTTTAGACCTGGTTTTAGTTCTGGTTTTAGTTCTGGTTTAGTCCTGGTTTAGACCTGGTTTTAGTCTGGGTTTTAGTTCTGGTTTAGTCCTGGTTTAGACCTGGTTTTAGTTCTGGTTTTAGTTCTGGTTTAGTCCTGGTTTAGACCTGGTTTAGACCTGGTTTAGACCTGGTTTTAGTTCTGGTTTAGTCCTGGTTTAGACCTGGTTTAGTCCTGGTTTAGTCCTGGACTGGATTAGTCCTGGTTTTAGTCTTGGTGTTAGTTCTGGTTTAGAGGCGCACAGGAGGAAGCGCGGTTTACGCAGCGTACGCGAGAAAACACGATCCACACGCGGCGCAGTGTCTACGGAAGGAAACGTGATCTGCGCGTTCTCAGGTTAATGACGATGATGAAGGTGTGTGTTTGTTTGTGTTTGTGTGTGTTTGTGTTTGTGTGCGTGTCCCCTCATGTGGCAGGTCACTATAGGACAGTAGTGCAGACATCATGAGTCTATGCAGGTTGTTTTCACCAGTGACATTTAAGTTGTAGGTGATTTTATATTTGTTATTTTCTTTTATATTTCACGTCGGGAGAATAATTTCCAAGACACGAATGTGTTTTTACCTGTGCACTGCTGCCTCTGTTCTACTGGCTCTTCGACCTCGTTACTGCGCGTGTTTTGTGCGGGTTTCCGGCAATGAGTGGAATTACCGAAATAAAAAAGTGTATAAATGTGTTTTTTGTGTGTGTCTGTGTGTGTGTTGTTGTCCCAACAACACATAAAAACAGGTTTTATAATAAAGCAACTCACATACAGAAACAGTAAAATTAGAGATTAAAAATGAGATTAACGCGATTAAAAAACATAACGCGCTAAATATGACTTTAATTAATTAATCGCAATTAACGCGATAATTTGACACCCCAAATATATATATATATATATATATATATATATATATATATATATATATATATATATATATATATATATATCAATTCAATTCAAATGTTCTATACTTTTCTTTCTATATTTATGCTGTTCAAATGCGCTTCTATTTCTTTTACTATCAGCCCTGATTGGTGATAGAGAAAGAGAACAATGAACAACCATTTCTTTCCATAGATCATTTGGAATACCAAAATAAATCTAAACAATAAATGCATTATGACTCAATACAAAGCTCATTACCCCTTAAATAAGATTGATGAGTTCAGATTGAGTATTAATGAGATTTATATTTCTTTGTACAAGCCGTTCAAAGAACTAGATGTCCATTATCCATTCACTCCTCAGTCATTCTCAGTTAGCAAATTTTGTAGCCTTCTGCTCTGGGCGTGGGCATGTGAGTGTCAGTAATATGCACCTATGACAGGACTGGCATCACATATTATATCATATGTGACCATTCTGACCTGTCAAAGCCTGATCCCATCAGATCTCAGAGACTAAGCAGGGCTGGGCCTGGATAGTACTTGGATGGGAGACTGCTGGGAAAATCAGGTGCCACAGTGGGGTGCCAGTGACAAAAAAATGTTTTCCTGTCCTAAGGCAAAGCACTTCAGCCATATTGCCTAATAAGAAAGTGGTGTCTGCATGGTGGTGGTGCAGATTTGCAGCAATGCTTGTATCAGTCTGCCTCAGGGCAGCTGTGGCTGCAATAGCTTACCCCCACCAAGTGTCCAATGAATGAATAATGCACTGTAACGGGTCTTTATATGGCACTTTAATTATTATTATTATCATTATTATTATTTTTTTAAGTGCTGTATAAAACTGATCCATATGACGGGAAGGGGTGTCTTGCCTAGGGACACAAACACAGGACAAATATCTACACTGACAAAAGCAACCAAAAGCCTGCATCAATCTTACTCAGGGTTGTGGTATTGGTTTATTTGTACATAGATATTGATTGAAATAATCCATATTGTTAAACAGATTTTATTACTGTCTGAAAAGGACTGTTACATAAGACAGTGATGTGAATTTACTTGGTGCAAATTACAAAATACATTATGTTTGTGGAAGAATTGCACAAGTACAAATGAACAAAACAAAGCAACTCAATCCATTTAAATGATAAAGCAGAATGTGTCTGTTTACAAGCCATGAGCAATGATCATTTTGTGCAAAACACGCGAGCGGGAGCAAGCTACTCATAAATCACACACACAAGACTAATGCGCTCCACAGACATGTTGTGGC
This sequence comes from Boleophthalmus pectinirostris, assembly GCF_026225935.1. NCBI lineage: Eukaryota > Metazoa > Chordata > Actinopteri > Gobiiformes > Gobiidae > Boleophthalmus > Boleophthalmus pectinirostris. The sequence continues at coordinate 20,253,388 of NW_026571447.1, read as the reverse complement.
TGCAGTGTAGTTGCACAGTCACAAGGCCAGATGTAGTAGCAATAAATTATGATTTTACATTTCCAGAAATGTGGAGGCACTTTCCTTCAGACTGGGCGTACCACCCATTTGAAAACTACAGCTCTAGTGGGGTTTGTCAAAATGTCATTAACAAAGAGGAAGAAGAGTTCTGTCAAAAGATACTGGCACGACATGAAAGTACACAGACTTCTCTATAGTGGATATATGTTCCATTTTTTGTGTCTTGACCAAGTACTTTCTGTCATTTCTGAATGGTTGCTTTCCATCAACTGCATAAACAAATGGGTATTGAGCTTGCAGGATTTCCTGAATATGCAAAAGTCTAGAGACAGTACTGGGGTAGTGCTATGTGTGATATGTATGCCACATCAAATAATACTAATTTATGTAAAATAAGGTTGATTAACATAAAATTTGTCCACTGTCTTTGACCTATCCGTCAGTGCCACTGGCACAACCTGTCCAAAGCTATGAGTGCCACAGTGTAGTACCTACAGACTGAGCTCCAGACCTTGAGCTAAGCTTGGTCAGCACTACCTTAGCTGAAAGATTTTACCTACTGTGAATGTTTGGAGTTTTGGGATAATAACAGTATAAGTAAAGTAGTCATTCAGCCTCTATTTCTGCTTCTGCTTTTCCTTATCCACTGTCAAATTTGAAAGAGGAGTTACCATCTCAACCTGAAAATCCATGTTCTGACAATAACAACAAATATGACTGTTGACTCCACACGAGAGTCTAAATCTTGAGTGTCTCCTTTCACTAGTGCCTGATGAACTGTCAGGTGTAATTCGTCACTGTGGATCTCTTCTGGACTGACTCTTGTTGACAGATGTTACGGCTAATGGCACTTTGCTCACAAGCACAAGATTCATCAAGATAAGTCTCTCCAGTCTGCCATAGGAGCTAACCTTAACCACAGCCACACAGCCCCTACTGCTGACACTGCCAATCAGACATGTACTAGTACTTTTTTCCTATACCACTGCGTTTTATCATAATTCATCTCCTCAAGTACGTGATGCCTGCTCTCTCATCTCAGGCCTCACATGTGCCAAGACCGCAACTGACGGCGAGGAGCTACTGTGGGCAAAGAAAACACTGTTATACTGTTACTGTGTGTGCACGGTCTGCCCATACCCCATCTCCTTCTGCTTTTGATTATGTGTGATCATCCTAAACTCTGCCAGCTACATCTCAGCCTTCAGGGAGTTGATTTTTTTTCACACTCTATGGCTCAGATTCAAAAGGAATTACTGTATGTTGTAGCTTGTCTAACCCATCATTAATTGCATCAGTTAGCAGGGCTCAGATATTCCTACTTGTTAAAAACAGGATTTGCTTGTCATTACTCTTTCCATACACAGATGTGTATAATCGAGGTTGTATTTCACTGGCACAAAATACAGCCATTCATTCTACATCTGAAACAACTATCTCATTAATCAATGCAAACTGACTGTGTCTATGCAAATTGGCCAAATCGGGGATCTATTGAAGAAGCTAATTACTTAATTAATGTACAATAAAAGGACTATTTTAAACCATAACAGGAAGAGGACCAGTATGTCATTTTGATAAATGGTTTGAGTATACAAGATAATGGGTAAATGTATCCTGTAGACTTTCATTGTATAAAGCAGTGGAACTAATACCAAAAAATTAGGAATTAAAGGAAGCCATTCAAATAATGATTTGATTAGTAGTTGCACATTACAATACTGTTATCTCACTATGGCAGAGATGAGTCATTTTGAGAAGAGAAAAGAAAAACTGAAATGTTGTGGCATGTGAGTTTTTGTAGTAATCAGGAGGATATGCAGGATGTTAATGGTACTATAATAACACAGGAGCCACTCCTAACGACCTGGACCATTATAGGGCCATCAGTGTCCTGATATATGAAACTGGTGGTGTTGTTGAAGACCCTGGTCCTGAGGGAGACCTGTGAAACAAGATGTTTTCAAATGGTCTGGGAGCTGACCATGAGAACCAGGAGCAAACTGGATTCACTGTAAATCCAAGGGTGCTCTTATCTTTAGAGTAAAAGTCGGCATTGACAATTATGTTGAAATAAATTAAATATTTTGATCACTAATCAAGTTGTAATACAACAAAAGGCCTTGTCAGAATAAGCAAAGCGATGTTATCCTGCTTTTGTGATGAGCGTCTCTTGTAAAGGAGCACATTCTCTGAAATGAGAGGGATGATGAACAGGGGCTTAAATGGATGTGCAAGGCAATCCAAAGAGGAACTGGGGGTTCCCAGATACAACACCATTCTCTGCATTTTAACCTGCTTGCATTTTTAATCAGTTTTACCCTCTCCTATCCTCCCTTACTGGGAGTAGTAGGCCTACTCTTGAGTTGCTCATCTGTCTGTCATTGTCACATTGCAGCTAAGAAAATATAACATTTGACTGATAAATAGCCTAAAGTTTAGTCTCCTCCCTGAACAAAAGGGTTACACAATCTAAGCTCTGAAGGGCTGTCAAAACAACACTTCTAATAAATAGGATCTCAATGGTGGCTGTAACAAGATAATGAACCCCTTTGGGATTAATTACTTTGAGTAGATTCATTTAAAGTCAACCCGTTATTTTATCAGTTTACATTTCTGCCTGCAAAATGACACACAACGAAGATGACGGTATTCACCTTCACAAACTAGGTAATGACATTGATTCAAACCTGTAATATTTGACACAGTACGCACGCGCGGCTGTCCTCTCTCCGGACGGGATCCCACGGTGGATCTCATCTGTCTGATCCAAAGTAGGTTTGCACGAGCGCGTACGCGTCATCCCCGAATGGGCGGGCGCAGCGGCTTAGCATGGAGGGTGTTTTCCACCTTTAAAAGCACCGGAGCCGGCCCCTATGACAAACAGTGAGGCGTCATCGACCTAAGGGAGACTCTTGAAAACCCTCTCGTAAGATTCAAACTCACCTCAAGTCGCTTCCTCTTCGTGGTTACCGGTGCTGCTCTGCAGAAGCATCAGTTCAACTCTACCCTTTAGCCGCACACACTGCGAAGCGCTGTCAAGATCAGAGCACCCTAAATGATGCTTTTTCTTTCTATTACCGGTGTATGAAGTAAAGTTTTGCTTATTTCTGCTCTTGCTCTTGACCACAGCAGAAATTTTACAAACAGAAAGTTGCGCGCCGCTTGTTGAATGCAGGAAGCGTTTTGCCTCAGTGTTCATTCATCGTTCAGTTTTGGATCAGCAGCAGCAGCCGGCTCAGATCGAGGACTGGACTTTCTCCACTCTGTCAGCAGCGAGATGAAGTCAGCAGAAGAAGGTAAGGGCTATGCATTAAACTTTCACAATGCAAACTCTCGGCGTTTATAGAGATGGTCTTAAATTGTCAAAATGAATTCTTTAAAATAGCCCCCATATAAGACGCGTATCGTTTTAACGGATCAAAGAAATTCAAAGTTATAAAACTCTTAATAACCTCTCCATATTTTTGGGTATTTTTTGGTCTTTCACATTGTACCTTTCAGAACTCTGAATAGTAGCCTAATAAAACAATCTTTTGAGTCGCAAAGTTGTACTCTCTCTGCTGTTCTCTGATTTTGATTTGGGTCTTTTCTGTTTACAATACAGCTTTAGTGTTTATTCTATATAAGCTATCGTTGTTCATTTGCATATTTTGATTGACACCCACGTGCACACTGTGTATTTACTCCATGGGAGCAGACCTGGCAGGTGCCTGCCATTAAGCACTGTGCACTTTGTGTTGTTTAGTCAAACTTTTGAAGCCACATGCCCTCACCTCCATGTGAGGTGTGTGCTACTGCTTTGCATAAGAACTTAAATGTAGACAGGCTCAATGGTACTCTTTTTTTCTAGGTTTGAATTGGACTTAAAATATATATTACATTTTTCTTTTAAGTTTGAGTCAGGATGTTCTGTTTGAGTTAAAGTGTATTGGCACAAAGCACAATCAGATATGGCATGTTATTGGCGTTCCTCTGTCTGTCTTTCTTTGATATACTTCTCCTACTGTTGATGATGGCACTGTATTTGGTGGATTTATTTTGTCTTTTGTGGTTTCAAATGGACGGCTGCTGGCTCTACTATTATTACTCATTTTCAGACTCTCAGACTTAAGCCTTATAATTGGTAACAGACGTGTGTGTACCTCTATGCTTTGTTAGTACTGTGTCCCCACTGCTGTGCCTATACTGTTGCCTATTAGGAGCACATAGATGAGCACACGTTTCTCTTACCAGTGGTTCCCAATCTGTGGTGCATTTTATTTACGTGGCACAAATGTTTTATTGGTTGAACTTGGAAGTTTGGAAATTATCTCAGTTTCTTTTGTTTGAGGCTGTCCTAATTTGTTTGTGAACCATGCAGAAACCTATAATGCCTCCCTGGTTTAGGTCCAGATTAATCCTGATTTAGCTTTTTCATGTGCTAGTTTCTCTGTGATTTGCGTTCTGGTCCTGTAGTGACTCTATTTTGCTGATATTACGTATTGCCATTTTAGGTAGTTTGAAATCATTATATTTAATTGTTTCGTATTACAAAAGCTAATAAAATAACTCCGTCATGAAAGTGCAGTGGATGGCTTTTTAGACTTCTTTGCTCTATGTTTTCCCTTTGACTTCTCTCCCTGAGGTCCTGTCAGTCTGAGGCCGCACAGACCACAAACCCTGCAGATAAACCAGTCTATTCTTTAGTCACGCTGGTTTGGTCACCACTGTTTTGATCATGATAGCATAATTGAGAGAAATTGTGGAGGACAGAATGGGTATGCTATAATCTATGTCCTACTCACAATTTTCAAATTAACTGTTTACAACTCATTCTGAAAGCACTGTTTGATGTACCAGCCATAATTTCTATATTGGATAATAAAGTAATTTGATTTTATTTCAATTGTGGGAATCTATTCTTTCAACTTTTACACCAGATTTAAATCTCTAATGAAAGCTTTAGAAAATACAATAGACACTGAGTGGAAAGTATTTTTGTAGAATCGCTACTGCTATACGGCTGCAACCACAGACACAAACTTGATTCACCTCTGCCTTACTGTTGTATCCACTGACCTTTCACTCTATGGTATACTTATTTCACGCTGAAAATAAACCCCCATAGACTAATTTTAGCCTGTCTGTTCTACATATAAAGTAGCGTGAGTGTTAGATATCTTGTGTTGTGGTCGACAAATATAGCCTGAGGGGAATGCCCTTTACTGTCTGCCAACTTTGACCACTCATTGAAGAATAAATGAGATGTTGACACAGCATTCGGCCTCAAGTGGGGCAAAATTTCAAAGTTTGAAGATGGCTACAATTGTTTCTTTGTGATCTTGCATATTTGTGTGTTTGTGTTTTCCCTGTGTGTATTACATCTCTCCGTTTGACTTAATCACAAGCTCTGAGTGGTGCGAGAGTGCTGTCAGTTTTCCACCAGGGAGGGCCTAATACACGGCGTGAGTGATGCTATCAATCAAATAAAGCATCCATCGGCACGGCTAGAGGAATTCCTGTAGAGTACATATGACAGTGGGGAGTGCCAAGTACATACAGGCCATCAAACAAACAGAGAGGCGGCGCAAACTTGTGACTACACAGAGCCACACACTGGGACGCCGAGTCTCGGAGATGATTGCTAAACTTCTCCAGATGTTTATGAAGCAGGGAGCCAGTGGAGACCTCAAAGACATATTGGTTGAAGATTTCTGTAAGGGGCCATTGTTCTTCTGAAATGTAACCACAGTTAATTACTGCCATAATGTAAAGGGTCTGAGAACTTTGGCCGTGGAGCAATACAGCTCTCAAATTGTGGTCTGGGGACTACTGGTGGTAAACAATTTTGATGTAATTTTAAATAAAGCTATTTTTGAATTTCGTGTACTTGGTTAATGTGCTGGTTTCATTGTGGTTTATTCCCGGTTATAGCACTGGAGGCCTTTAGTCATTTAGTTGATTAATCGGTTGATGGTGAGAATTTGAATTTGTCAACTAATAATTTTGAAAAGTTAGTGGCTGAGTGGGTTAGCTGAAGATTAGGCATTTTTTGGTATTTATATGCAAAATGGCAAATGAAACTAAAATTAATTTGAAAAGAAGTTTAATCTGTCTTTGCATAAATACATTGTTTCATAGTACTTTTGCATAAGTAGCTTGTAATGCATTTTGCATTTTGGAGCAGATGCAGGCAAAAGATTTTGCCACACCCCTTTTTTAATCGACTAATTGTTCGGCAGTCTTTAGGCGACCAAGATTTTCTTTAGTTGATTACTACCTGCTCTACCCCAGATTTAATCTTGGTTTAGTTTTTATTCTTGTTTTATTCTTATTTATTCATAATAGAGTTGTATAAAATAAATAAATAATAATAATACAAATAAAAATAAGAATAATTAAACAATCTGTGGTTTACATCCTCAGTTTGAACACAAGACCAAGACCTGAATTGTCCTTATTTGTCCTTTCTCCTCCCTTTCCAGTGCTTTTACTTAAACATTCCCTGCTCTTGTTCATACATCTAAATTGCACTTTTTTTTTTATTTTCCAGATGCGTACAACTACACTCCAAACGTCAGCCTGTCCCTTCCACTGGGGATGGGGAACCCTTGCCTGGCCACCCAGTACCACACGTTACAGACCAGTCCAATCATCTCGGTCACCTCCTGCCACCAGACGGCCTACAACCTCCAAAACGACAACCACAATCCTGGATCGACCTACTACCTGCCCCATGGCTTAAGACCTAACGGTGCTCCAGCTCTTGAAAGCCCCAGGATTGAGATCACAGCCTACAGCCATTATCCAGAAGACGAGGTCGAGGAGAGCAACAGTGAAGACCACATCATCAAACGTGGTGTCAACTCGATTGTAACACTCACACTGCCTAATGCTGCTGAAGGCTACCGCGATCCTACTTGTCTTAGCCCCGCGAGCAGCATCTCTTCACGGAGCTGCAATTCCGAAGCTTCATCTTACGAGTCAAGCTTCTACAATTACGACAACTCCCCTCAGAATTCGCCCTGGCAGTCTCCCTGTGTGTCCCCACGTAACTCGCTCCTGTCCTGCCCTCTGGCAACTGGTCCAGTGGCCTCCCCCCACCACTCCCCCTCTACCTCCCCTCAGATTGGGGCAGTGGCTGAAGAGGGCTGGCCTTCACAAACTCGTGGATCTAGGCCAAATTCTCCATCCAGCACTGGTGCGGTCTTAAGCAATGGAAGTGGGATAGGGAAGAGAAAGTACAGCCTGAATGGAAACACATACCGTCAGACTTCACCAAATCAGTCGCCTATTGCGTCTCCTCATGGGTCCCCAAGGGTTAGTGTGACAGATGAGAACTGGATTGCCAATACAAACCAGTACACCAACTCTGCAATTGTGGCAGCCATAAACGCCCTGACTACAGATGGGGTGGTGGACATGGGGGAGGGCATACCAATCAAGACACGTAAGACCATGTTGGAGCACCAAGCATCCATGGGCCTAAAGGTAGAGCCCAGTGGAGAAGAACTGAGTCCAGAAGCAGACCTGTGTCATGATGAGTATGCCTCTCGACTGGCTCTGAAGAAGGAGAGCTACTGTGGAGGCTTCCTGGATGTGCCCCAGCACCCATACTCCTGGTCCAAACCCAAGCCATACCTCAGGTACCTCACAGACACATCTTTGTTGACAGATATTTCAATGGGAAGAAAAAGAATAAAGAAAAATAAAATTTACACTCAGAACACAGACACTTCACAGTGTTTATTTTTAAAAATGTCACTATTTATTTCCCTGCACTTGTTACTTTGTAATAACATGCAGTTAGATAGTCGCAAGGGTTAGGAGTTAAAGGTTACAGGAGTGGGGTTATTATATGTTGTCTTAATGAGGAATTACATTAAGTCAGGTAGTGTGAAATATTGCCAAAATGTTATTCAAAATTTATGAGCAACTTGTTTTTTAGACAGAAAAGATTTTTATTGTTTTGTTCGCCAACTCTGTAACACTTCCCTGGCGGAAATCAAGTGTTTGATGGAGATAGTGTGCTGCAGGAAATATTGGTGACAGGCCTGGCTGAGGGGGAAGCCGTCTGTGGGTTAATCAGCTCGTCGGCCCATCTCTCTGTGAGCAGCCAGTGTGATGTCATGCTCTGAGCACCTAGATAAAGCCCTGCTGAGGGGAAATCACTGCGTTTTGGGTCAACAAACAGGCTGCATGGTCCACACAGATTCAGAGATTGGTTTCAGTCAAACCACCCTTCAAGTCAGAGCGTCCGGTGTAGAGAAATATTGTCTTGCATATGTTTGTTTTGATTAAGATACCTCCACTGTATTCATCTGGGAACCTTATGCCCCATCTGGAACAATGGTGGCCAATACAGCCAGCTGTTCCTCTATGATATACTCTTCTTTACTGCAATACTTATTTTCATGTCATAATTGTGATCATGTCAAATCACAATGAGTGACACAAGTTCACTCTATTAAAAAAATTACAATTCAAAGATAGGACTTGCTAGAAAATGTAGGATACTAGGATTTGTTTTTACAACCTAGAAACGTCTATCTCTGCACTGTCACTCTTCCTAACTGTGTCTATTTCCACCTGTCACACTGTAATACAAAACATACCACTCTTTAACTAGCGCACATTCTGCTCTAATTTCCTTTACTCGTAAAAAGGCCACCTAATTATTAGCCAGACTTTAGGAATTAGACACGTCAGCGAATGACTTCAATTGATACAATAATAGACAGTGATGGAAGGGAAGCAGGAAGAAGCCATTTGAATTACACAAAGTGGCCTAATTTCAAGCTATAGTATAGATCAGAGTTGAAGGTTTTTGGAGGTGCTGTCATTGTCTGTGGAAAACCTGACAGCTTGACATGTGAGATCAGAAGACAACATACACAAATTGACTGGGATTTCCCATATGCTCCTGGATTAACAGCAACTTAAACTGTCTTACATGTCTAAACCATGTAATTATCATAACATACATAATGCACTTTACTTATTACACTGACTTTGTGATGATTTTGCAGCCCGTCTTTGCCCTCTCTGGACTGGCAGCTCCCCTCCTGCTCAGGGCCGTACAGTCTGCAGATCGAGGTGCAGCCAAAGTCCCACCACAGAGCGCACTATGAGACAGAGGGCAGCCGCGGAGCAGTCAAGGCCTTGTCTGGAGGACACCCAGTAGTCCAGGTATGTACCATACCATACAGTTAGGTATAGGTTTATTGTCAAGACAACTTTCACTAACTTGAATACACTTTTGGGTTTTAGTTAAGTAAAATATGAAAGAAACACAAACATCATTAATTCAGATTTAATTCAGACAACTTTGTTGTCTTTTAATCTTAAATAATTCAATGAAATCTTTTCAATAACACAATTACTGCAAAGTAACAGTATAAGTTGGCACAACAAGAGAAAAAAAATGTACAGCTGGTAAAAACAAAATTATATACCATAATTTATTTCAGATGCCTCTTTTACACTTCTATTAATACAAATATACATTCATTTGGATTACACATTCTTAACAATAAAGAAGCGACATTGAACTTTTGCTCTGAATTTGAAGAAAAGTCTCTGCCCTTTTGTTAACTTGTGAGTGAAGTCTTGTGTACTCAATGCAGCCAGCTTGTGTTTTTGTATGTGCTTGTGAGCTGTGTTATTAATGTTCCCTGAAGCTTGGAGTCAATCTGCTGCTGTAAAAGGTCACTCAGACCAGCAGCCCAGCATACTGACTCAATTAGTAACGAACAAGACCATCGCCTCTCACTATTGTGCTTGGCCAACAGTTCCAGTGCACACGTCAGTCTCGCCACAGGCCGCGCACAGAGCCGCTTTTCTCTGCCGCACTGTCCTCACACCACAGCTGACATCTTGGTTTACTCAAGGAGGGACCAGGGACTCAGCTGTATCAACGTCCTTAAGGCCTGATGGTCCGTTTGCATTAACTGTTAAATCTAAATATGTCTGTAAATGTAAGGCTTGATTTGCAAACTCCAAACTATAGCTGGCACATGGAATATATATTGATGTAAATGAGGAACACAATGATTAAAATATGGATTATGATGGCGACACAAAATTGTAACATAAATAAAAGATAATTGGTAAGGGCACTATAATAAAGCTTGAGATGTACACTAGATTTCCACATGTTGTCTAGAGATTACTAGATAGTACATATTCCATATGGTAAATAGTCTAAAATGCACTTCCAGACATTTCTGGCCCACTATTGCTTAGGTTGAGGTGGTCCATCTTTAAACACTCAGTTGTTGGGACAAGCACAGTAAATAGATGCTGTCAGCATACACTAGTCTGCTCAGTGTCAAAAGCCTTTGACGTGTGACTGCAACAAACAGGCCTGTTGCTCTCCGGGTTTTCTCTGTAAATATAACTAATTGTCCACACTCATTACTAAGCCTCGTATTTCAACACAACCAAACTACCCCATGCAACGAAGAGGCTGAGCAGAGCACAGCTGCTGCAGGTGAGGCTGCTTTTGGATATCGTTTATGTCACTTTATGAGTCACTCCGGGGGCCCATGTTTAAGTCATGAGTAAATGTCTTTGTCCAGATGTAGATTGATGACTTTGGATGTTTATTTTATCATAAGAACTCGCCATTTATTCAAGGATGTTTTAGGTCTTACTATTTAAGGGAAGCATTTATTAGTAAGGAGGAGTCATGGAGAAAACTATGATTTTGGCCTCTGAGCACAAGGCTCACATTTTAATCCCAAGGATGATTTGTGTTTCTGATTTAGCATGTGTAGTCAATCAAGACATCTGGATGACATAGGATCTATGTAATAGGCAATCAACTCTGCTTGTAGAGCACAACTTTACCAACACAATACACATGTATGGCTCAATACATGTGCCACTGCACACTGCACAGAAAGGGTTAGATGTGATGAGATTTTTTGCCAGTTTTTCAATGTTAATAATTGTGCTCTTTTTTACCTAATGACAGTCATGTGTAATTTGATAATACTTTCTGTTTATTGATCATATACATAAAATAAGCAAAATGTGAGGTAAAGGCTGAGGCTGGTGTTGGCTCATTGGCACATTGGACTCAATATTTTATTTAAAATGAAAATCTAATAAAAAGTAGTTTTTGTTTATGGGATGCATGATTTACCAGGTGAGTATCATAAAACAACTTCTTTGTATAGGCAAGGCTTTTGTTTGTGTGCATGGGTTTCGTCCCTGGCAGTGTGATAATGAGTGACTGTGGATCTATGAGACGCATTCATGCAGAATAAGTTGGTAGTGACATGAGTGTAAGGAAGTTGCTGAGGAAATGTGTTTGTGTGCCTAAGACGACATCAGGACAGGGCTGTGAAGGGGGCACAGAGAGTCAACATGCAGCTGGGGCCCCGCTCGATGGCCCCTGGAGGTACTCTGCATCCTGCTGATTAGGACCTGGGTGGCCTGAGGTTGGCACTGAGTTGGAGTAGTGGTTCGGAGTCACAATCCCAGCTCTCATCGGACACCGCCTTGTCTTTTCCATGCACCACTGCCTTCCCCCTCCCTCCGTAGCCCCGTGGGAGCCTGGGTTGTCACTGCATGTCAACCGTTCACCCTTCATCCATCTCCCAAACCTGCAGCTAAGTCCTCCCTCGGTTTGCAGCCACTCATCCACGGCGCAGTTGTTTTTGAGCTCATGGCTGATCACACCAGTGTGCACAAGCAATGGTGACATGTGTGTTGGAAAGTGCCAGTCACAGACAAAAACATGCAGATGAAAAACATGATAGGATAAAATGTAGCTAGTCATTTGCCACGGTCCCTTGAGAAAAAGTTATGGCCCAAATATACGGCTGGTGTCCTGTTACCCAAAAACAACTGGTAACATCTAAAAGGTTACATCAGGTTGCATTCGTCACAAAATAAACCCATCAAAATGAAGGCTGCGGTCGGAAGAGTTTGTATACCCCAGTTGCACATTGATGAAAGCAGGAGTTTACGGGTAGCAGTAGTGCTTTATGTGCTTTCCATTTCGAATAGCAATAATTTATTCTGGCCTCACTCTCTGACCATCTCACATCCTTTGCGTCTGCAGCCTTTTAACCTCTTCTGTGGAGTCCACTTTGTGACCCCCGCGGCTGCTTTTCCACTTTATTTACTGCACCAGACCACAGAACCATTAAGAGAGCCTAGGTACAACACCGGCTCCCCTCACTGTTCCAGACGCTTCCCCCTCTCACCACAGCTATGTCGAAAGGTCCGTTTTAAGCCGGAGAAGCCAACAACATGGCTCTATACCTTAAACCATGAAACTGTGATTGATGAGTTGTTCCACAGGAAAAATATGGGAGCAAATTGAACCATGGTTAATATTTTAAAGATACCCCAGTGTGAGGTTATGTGTATATGAAGACAACCTAAAGATGTTCAAATCTGAGCAGGAAACATCCTGCAGACAATAACACCTGTGGCATATTAGACCTATTGCTCTGCATGCAGCACTGTCTTGCATATGTCTAGTTCATATAGGATAATGACTGGCCTATAGGGTTTGTAACCCTCACACTCCTCACCCACTCTCTCATTAAGTCTAAAGCAGCAACAGACATGGTGTAATTTCAGCAGGATGTGGCCATCATCCCCATTAACATGTGCGTGACTCAATCCCCATCTCTCCTCCTCACTCACTATGTGATGCACATTGCACTGTCAGTATGAAAGACCTTCAAACATATGCGCACTTCTTCACATGTGCACATTCACCTTGACATCAGGCTCTGTGCACTACGCTATGTCTCACAGCTATCATCAGCTGCAGCCGGGACTGTGAGGCTAATTGCTCATTAAATGTTCTGAGCCTCTTGTTTGATATTTGAATTCTGTGGTGAGCCCCAAAGAGCTGTTAGAGCTTAACCAGAGCTATTATTTGATTCCCAAAGGGGTATTTATGCCACTTTGAAATTATGGTTCTCCGTCCAAAAGGCTTTTACTTTCCTTGGTACTGGACTACCACTAATTACTAGTTAATAATATGTTGAATATGGAATAAAATGTGTTTCTTGTCACTACTTTTAGGTAATATCAGGAGAATTTTTGAGACCCTTTGGTCGTCATGGTGGCGAAGTCACCCCTAATGCTTTGTAAGGGTTGTATTTTCTTAGGGCTTGTTGTGCTGGTGACAAAGCCATATTTTTATATGTAATTTGGACCCTCACTCGTCTAGACATGGGTTAACTTTTGAAACGTTGCCCTTGATGACATAACACTTAAGTGCTCTGCTCAACACAAACTTTGAGGGATAGGGGTGGCTTATAAAATAAGGGGAAAGATTTCTGAGTTATGGAAACACAATATTAAAAGATTGCATGTGTTGCTTTATTCACCTTATGCATTCAATATGGGCCACTGGAGACATGAGTGCAGTGAATATGATGGAGAGAAGTCTGTGAGGGGAGATGAGTGATTTAATTGGGCACAGCAAAGACTGGCTGTGACTGTGAGCAGAGGGAGATAATAGGGAAAAGTCTTTCTCCTGTCTGGGTTTCTGCTCCTGTGCAACTTTCAGACGTCCTCTCTCCAATTCTCCTCGCCACGTGGACATCTACGAGTCATGACATTTCTCCAGGCCCTGATGAAATCACTGTGAAGAGATGAAGGCTGCCTGTGCACTGGATCCACACTCAATCTGAAGCGATGCCAGACACATTTCATTTACCTGCTATCCACCGCAATCATTTGTTCCTTTGACGAAGCCTGCACAATAGATTTTATTTCAGCAAAAATGGCAAACAAAACAAATTGTAATTTTGCTCACTTTGCAATAGTTAATGGTAAAGTCTGTCGTCTTTATCGTTTGAAAGTGGCCCTGTTACCAAACATACTTAAATGATAAACGAAAAGTTAAAAGGTGTTGAAAGAAAATGACAGCGGAGAATGGAAAAAAACACCCCAAATGAGCTTGTGATGGATCCACACTGGTACAAAGGTTACAGTGAGATAAATGGCGGCTGGCCCGGTCTCTGCCTGACGCCTCACGCGTCCTCACAGCGTCCTCGCAGCTGACCCACAATCTACAGCTGCATGCAATTATGTCTTTAATGCTTCAGCTTCCACATCCACTCTGTTTTTCTTGCACCCCAACCTTCAAATATGGCCCCTGCCTCAGCGCCTGTGGTCAGAGGTGTAAATGGGTCTGACACAGTGGCTGCAGTTGGCATTTGAAAACAATGGATCAAACTATCACCAAGTGTTTGGAAATTGAACAAATGATGTGCCAAATTGTATCAAAAAGTTGGATGATGAGATCAGTGCATTATTAAGAATATTAACGAAAGTTCAAGCTGTGTTGTAGAAGAAGTTGTTATCCACATTATTGTCAATGGGAGCATCTCTGTCCATCTCCTCTGCTTTATTCATCTCTGGAGAATAAAATGAAGAAGTTATACCTCCTGGTGCTGTGCTTTTGAGAGCATCCCACAAGTTCAGTGAAAGCACAAGGGAGCTCTAGGAAGAGGGTCAGTGAGAGCACATATGGTAAAGAGATTGAGGTAGGGAGCCTGCGGAGGGCTAAGCTTAGTACTTTGCTGCTGGGAAGACCCACGTAACCATGAGGAATACCTGACCTCATTAATCACTTCCTGTGTGCTATGAGGTCATGATGGTTGGAGTGAGGATGCCACTGTCATTGTGAGCTACCACAGAAAGACAGGGGAGAGAAGACCACCCCTTACTGTGGCTGTGCAGACCCCCATGGCTCTGAGGTAATGGAGGAGCTCAGTGACAAATCCACACAAGCCCGCCGAGGGAAAAGTGTCAGGCGACAGAGCTTTTCAAGTCTCCGTCTGCCTTTTATTAAATCATAAGGAACGTCATGCAATTTTACGCTCCAGTGTTTTGGATTTGTACCTCATACCTTATACCAAAGTGGTCTCGCGAGTCAATACAGGCATAACTGGTAGCATGTGCAGCTAAGGATAATTACCACTGGTGACACCATAAGTAAAATATAACAAGCAGAGAGGGTTGTGCTGGTGAGATCACCACAGAAAATGAAGTGGTCCCTTGAGTTTCCAAAACTTCAAGAAGCTCCTGACCCCGTCCTAACTCACTGATGACTTGCATGTGTGACTAGTGCACGGGTCAAGACAGCTGCTGGAGACACAAAGGGTAAAATAGGACCACTGGAACCGGATTTGAATGACAGCCTTAGTTTCACCACTACCTTTTAATCTTTTGAAGTCCGAATCAGAGAGCAAAGCCAGATATCCACTGCTGCGTGGATTATTGAGACATATGGATATACATTCAGCTTCAGTGACAAGTCACATCCTCTTTTATTCAACATAATTAATAGTGAAAATTGTGCTGCACAATGAGAAGGACCATATCCCTAGCTCTCTCCTAAGTCCAGACATACGTTACTTAATCTTCATATTTATTACCACACGATATGTTAGCGCTAATTTCCACAGACTTCCCGCGACAGCCTGCCTCTTTCCTGACCAACCGCAAGTGCTAATTATAAACCCATTAATCAGATTATGTCATAGGTTACATGTGGTGTGCATTTTGTTATATGACTCAGGCTGTTAGATAAATAGCAGGCCCTTTATTCCTTTTCACGGTACCCCTACATTCACTTCCATAGAGCCCAAAGAAAATGACTGCATAGCCCCAGTGTGTGTTGTGGTAATTGAGCAATTTGAGGGATTTTTCAGATGACCATTTTGGTTAGCCATGGCTCTTGACTAAATGATGCCTCTCCTGAATGTCACATGTGGTCAGATTCCCACCTGAATGCATATTTGGGCGACCATTGTTTGATTTCTCTGGACTTAAATTTGAGCGTATGCCTTTTGGGTTTGAAGAAGTGGTTTGGTCTGCCACCATCTGCCAATCCCACTGTGTACCCAGTGCATAAAGCAAGCATCTCCTGGGAGGTCTGAAGTCTTTATTCCTAGCTCCAAGAGAAATCCACAGTGGTAAAATTACTTGGTCAATCGCAATTCAAGTATTAGCTGTCATTAACCACTGTTCAGAGTTTGTGTTTGCTCATGTAACTCTGTATGCTCATGTTTTAACCATTTACACACTTGTTCAAATTGTCAAAATTATGTTACACTGTTATCAACCAATCCAAGGATGCCTAATTTGAATCGGCAGCTCAGACTTACACCCAAATTACCATTGACCCATTTGTAAGTTTCAAACTATGTGTGACAAACTGACTATGTGTTCTTGAAATTTTTCAGGATTTTGTGTTTTTTATTAGCTGAGAGGTAGCAGATAATGGTGAGCTATTAGAGGAAGTAGTCTTTGTTTGAAGTGGTGGTTGTGATACTGGAGTCTCTTTGATCACAGCTGGACTTCGTCTCAGAGTTTTAATGAAAATCATAATGCATGTTCATAACTGCCAAAGGTAACAAGGTAGACCCGCTCTACATGATCCATGACCTTATATTACAAGCAGGTGTAAATGTACCCTTTCAGATTACCTGCTTTAAAAGTAGAGTTTTTTCTTGATTATCAGATGTGAAACAAATTCACTAAAATGTTCTCAAAACTATACATCTTTTTGTATTATTATTTTTTTATTTTTTTTGTGTGTGTGTGAGTTATTTCTCTGTATTAGTTTGACTTGATTGAAGTGGTAATGTTTAAGTCAATCAGATTCATTATTTTAAAAGACCCGAGAGAAGACCTGCCCTGTTAAACCTGATTGTATACTTTTGTAGTTACTACTTATTTTTTAGATTTATTTTATCCACTTCTCTTAAGTAAATATTAGAAAAATCCCCAAAAATAATAAATAATTTTCTTCTCTGAGCAACCTTCAAACCACTGCCTTGATGTAGGCCCACAGCTCTGTCAGGGTGTTTTTCTGCTGAGTCTAGAGCCAGATCTCTGTAGACACATTTTAATAGCACCAGTGTGATTTTAATGAACGGTGAAGTTATGAAGGAAGTCTGTCTCTATCTCAGCCTCCATGTCTCTTTACACTGGAGATCCCAACTCAGAGGGGCTTCCAGACATCAAACCCTCTCTTAAAGGAATGTCAGGCTAGTAAAAGGAGCAAAAATGCAGCCACCACTGAAATAAGGGTGTCTAATGCAACCAAAAAAACAAAGAGGAAGGGACTATGCCAGGTAGTAGAGTTGAGTTTTTAATAGTGCTTTCATTTGACTGAAGTTGACTTTTATATAAAAACGATATTTTAAAGGCAATGTGTAATTTTTCCTATGGGGTCACCATGCTTTGCCTGCAATGTTGCACAAAAAAGCATTTAACTTATAACTGATTCAATTACAAGAGTCTATACTGGAGAAAAAAAAAAAAAGAAAAAAAAGTATCCTAACTATAAGCAGTGCCTCAGATGGATAAGGAATTAGGACGTTTGAGGAAGTTTGTGGAAATGTGTGTAAAGCTTTATAAATGAAACCCCAAACCTGGAATATGCACTGCTGGTTTAATGCCATACTGTGGAACATTCTAGACAAAGCAAGATCATCTCCATGGAGACAAGCAAGCTTACTGTCAACCAGAAAAAAGTGACATGGTTGATAAAAAAAAAGATAAAAGGTGGACAAATTGTGTTTTAAAGGTGTAAAACACAATGAGTCCACCTTTTATCCTTAATGTACCTTACACGCAAACTTTCTTTCCTAAATGAGCCTGTTGCGTCTCACCTGGGTGCCTTTGTTCTCTCTGCAGCTTTACGGTTACATGGAGAGCGAGCCCCTGACCCTGCAGCTGTTCATTGGCACGGCAGATGACCGCCTCCTGCGCCCGCACGCCTTCTACCAGGTCCACCGCATCACAGGCAAAACCGTCTCCACCGCCAGCCACGAGGTCATGCAATCCAACACCAAAATCCTCGAGATCCCCCTGCTGCCTGAGAACAACATGAGAGCCATGTGAGCGCAAACTATCCCTCTTTTTCTTTTTGCACTTTTTAGAAAGACCAAAACAAAACCAAAACCCCACTCCTGCAGACTCTACAAACAGAATGGCTGATGAGAGGCATTGTGCAGAGGCTACAGCTGACTTATTGCACCCCTGGAGGTTTGGGGCCTCGAGTGTAGAAAAGTGTGGGGAGTATATTTTGACTTTGTTTTACTTTTGACATCTAAAGAAACTTTAAAGAAACTATCTAAACATGCACCATTCATGTCAATAAATTATTACAGCAGGCGGCATGAAGTTATCCCAGTAACCTAATTAAGAAACTATTTAACAAAACGTAATGAATGCAGATTTTATAGTGACAAATAGAGTCAAACAATTACTTGTATTTTGTAATCCAAACTAATATTTCACAGTTAGGGAAGATAGACAGTACATCTAGCATAACTATAGCACAGAGAAACCTCCAGTCTATGAAATTAACCATTCATGTTTTTTTTTCAAAATCTTGTCTTGATCATCGGTAAGGTAATTTAACATGACCTTAATGATTTTAACATTTGCACTTCCTCTTGAGTGACCCCGCACTACCACAGAACACCTCACATTGTATCATATTTTAGAGCGCCCTCTCCCTCATGACTTAATGTGTCCCTTGGGATGAACGCGATCTTATATAAAAATATTCAGAAGGAAGTTGCTTTTCCCCTTTAGTTTTCGCCACATATGTGAAACGAAGAGTGAACATTTGGTCTTTCATTCCCAAACTGAATTACTGTAAAGGTCATGGCTAAGTATTTAACCGTCTCTTTCCACTGAACTGTTGAGCAGTCGCCTCGATAACACTGCAACGCACGTCTGTTCTCTCGTGCCAATAATCATTCTTTGACTGTGTGGGATGTAGGAAGTCGAGAAAACCAGTCAAGCTTTCTGTCAGTTTCAATTTGTCATTCTTATCTGTTTTTTTTTTTTTCTTAGTGTAGTATAAAAAAGTTGTATTTTGCAACCAACATCTGACATATTGCAATTCCTCACAGAGATTGTCCAGCAGTTTGCCCTGAACTATTGTCTAGGATACACTCAACCAAAAGCGTATGCACCTTTTAATTCAATACAAGAATCAGTGGAAGAAAACTCCTGTAAAAATTATAGTACAGAGCTTTTCAAGTCGTAACTGGAAGGTGGAAATCAAAATCAAAAGGAAAATTTGAATCAGCCGACAACTTGACTTTTACCATATGTTCCAGGAATCCTGCCCAAAAGACCTACCATGTAAAATAACTGAAATGCCAAACCATATCCCATTTGTATTCATTTACTTTTTATCAGCCACTGAAGATTCATTTCATAGCAAATGCCTTTTTTCCACATATGCAGAAATTGTACCCTTTTACCTCCCAAATAGTGGGATGAAATCAAGACCAACACGTGGCAGTGGTTGAAGGAGATGTCCAATGGTAATGTTAAATAGTGCTAGTGGAGTGGACAGGTTTAGTGCAGTCACAATAGTATGACTTAGTGTCTACATAATACAGTCAACAAGGTCTCCAGCTATAAAGTTGAAGCTCTGTATTTGCTGTGAGACTTGTTAGATCCCCTCAGTCCTTAAATCTGTGATGCAGTGGTGAAGATCAAACTTCAATGATATGCTATAATAATAATGATTTTGCCATGTTCCAGTAGAAGTTCCCTCTATGGTCCATAACTCATAACTTCAGTCCTCAATGTCTAATCTTGCTACATCTTACTCAAGGGCATACAGTTTATTGTATTATGTTGATAGGACTGCTTTTAAAATCCTGAATCGTTATCTGGACTCTACGTACTGTAAAACATTTGCCAAGATGTTATATAACTAAGATAGTGCCATTATTAAATCAAAATGCCTAAAAAGAATAATACACTTTATCTGTAAATATTCACTGAAGCCTTCAGTCAGCATTTTATTTTATTTTTTTGTACTTTTATCTGGTTAATGAAATCCCTCATGAGGAATCAATAAAGTGTACCTTACCCTTAACCTTAAAAAAAATATTTGTGTGTGTGTGTTATGTATGAAATTATATATTTAAAAAAACATGTATTAATAAAGATAAATATGTAATAGTTTGACTAGTCAACTAATCAAAAACCAATGCAGGATTTGACAGTATTCTAAATCAGTGGTTTCCAAACATTTTTTGCTTTGCTTATTGGCAGAATTGACTGTGCGGGGATCCTGAAGCTGCGTAATTCTGACATCGAGCTCCGTAAAGGAGAGACAGACATTGGCCGAAAAAACACCAGAGTGAGACTGGTGTTCAGAGTGCACATCAACCAGCCCAATGGAAGAACTGTGTCTCTGCAGGCATCCTCCAACCCCATTGAGTGCTGTAAGTATAAGCTGCTATTGGCTTAAATGTACATAAAGTGTAATCAGTGTGGTAAGGAAAAACTGCAAAATGTTACTTCTACTTCTAAACCTGCCTCTGCAATGAATTAATGCTGATACTTTTACTACTAGTAGCCATTACACAACTTTTAGCTTTTGCTACTTTTGCTAAAATTTCTCTCGCTTGAGTCAGTATGCCGGTCACCAACATTTTATAACTGAATGCTTAAGTGACTGTAGTAAAACTTAGAAATGAGTTCTGGTTTCCCAAATTTCACACGCTAGTCCCTCATGGTTCAGTAAATTTAAAGAGTAA
Source organism: Boleophthalmus pectinirostris (assembly GCF_026225935.1). Classification (NCBI taxonomy): domain Eukaryota; kingdom Metazoa; phylum Chordata; class Actinopteri; order Gobiiformes; family Gobiidae; genus Boleophthalmus; species Boleophthalmus pectinirostris. The sequence continues at coordinate 20,232,818 of NW_026571447.1, read as the reverse complement.
GGCCCATGTATTTTTTTAATTATTTGTACACATGACGTAATGCTATAACACACTTGCTATATATGTTATGGTCCAAAATTAAATAAACTCCCTAATTTGATAAATATAAGTGTGAGGCCACCAAACATAGAAGGTTAGGTCTATCGTTTTAAAACACAAAAACACACAAATGCTCTCAAGGTTCGCCAATGAAAATAATGTTGATGAATTGTCTCTGGCATTTAAAAGCAGCTGTTGGCTTAAACTGAGGTCTTGATATAAATTCTCTGAGCTTATTTCTGCAGTTTTCTTGGCTACAATGAGCTGTTTATACTCCCCTGTATTTTTTGCTACAGCTCAACGCTCAGCCCAAGAGCTTCCCTTGGTTGAAAAGCAGAGCGTGGACAGTTATCCAGCCACCGGGGGCAAAATGATGCTGGTGAGCGGCCTCAACTTCCTCCCTGACTCCAAAGTGGTGTTTGTGGAGAAGGCTCAAGGTAAGTCCGTGCGCTCATGCTGCAACTATAACTGCTATGAAACGCCAATGTAGCTAGCACTGTCACTATTAGGGTTTGGTAAATATTTCTACCTCATCTTTATTAGAGCCTAGTTCACAATTTAGATTTGTGTGCACTTACTAGCTTGACTAGCTTGAAATACTGTCAACTCCTAGTGATACTACAACTTCTCCTGTCACTGTCAGCATCATTTCCACCCTTTGTATCATCCATTTCATTGCACAACTTGCATGCATAATGACAAATAAAGCATTATAGTATACTGCTACTATTCGATAATACTGTGATTACCACTATACCAGCCACTGGCCTAGTCCTGCCCTGCCCTGGCACCACTACAGTAAGAGAAACTGCCTTAGCTTCTGCCCGTGCCACTATCCCTGTGCCCTCTGCTGCTGCCACCATAATGTTTACAGACTACCAATCCCCCGCTTATTCAATATCTCTGAAGCCGTCTCTCTCTGCCTGGCCTTGCCTCCTCACTTTCCTCCAGTTTCTCCTCCCGTCAAAATAGAGCAGGCCAGGCCAAAAGAGGCACATGTGGTGCGCATTAAGCCACTATATTTTTAACCAAAGCGTATTTACATTTGCTGAAGTTTCCATTGCCTGTTCATTGGTGCTCGCCACAACTCAAGGAATGAATCACAAGCAGGGCATGTGCAACGTCTCACTTTCTCTCACTTTCTCTGTCACACTGCACCCGCTCACTCACTCCTGACATTTAGCCTGACGCTACTTTGACCTCAGCTTATGCAGCCGGACTCTGACCCTGTCTGTCAATAACAACATTATAAGGCGAGGAATATTTGGCTTATGTTTTGCTCATACATCTTTAGAAATTGGTGTGTGGGTGGGAGAGTGCTACTGAAGTTTGCAGGCATCATTTCCTTGATGGGTGCCACTGAATCAATGCAAACAAAAGCAACCTTTGTAGTTAAAGCCACTTTCAAATGTAAGAACATTAGACAAGGTGATTAATCATTGTAAAACACATAAATAATGTATACACAATACATTATACAAAATTAATGGGCCTAATAGAGCAATAAATCTTCTTTGAATCCATGTGAACATTCTCATATAATACAGGTGACATAAAAACATTGTCATTTCTTGGTTCCTCCTTGTTGTCCTTTATACTTGATGACAAAATAATTGTCATATGTAAATATATATACCTTATTAAAGGTTTGTTGTTTATTGTTGTTTATTTAGATCCCTGATAGCTTCCCCTGGCTAATGGGGATTAATTAGCAGTATAATTAAGTGTATATTTGCATGTAATTTTTGGTACCATTGTTGTTTTTTTCCCTATAATGAACTGCTCCTCTTTGTCATGAACAAATAATTATCCCATTGCTTACTATAATTATGAATTGGCTTACATATGTTTTTGATTTCTGTGACAGCACTACACCTCAACACAAACAGCCCAATAATGTGTTTCTTTTGGTGTCAGATTTAGCTAACAATGCACAAAATATAAATGAGCAGGAAACGGTTAGGCCTACGCATGAACAGGTCATCCAAAACCAGCTAAAATGAATAGGAAATCCCTTTAACATGGTTCAGACTTCTTCTTTTCCATCCCCTGTGAAAAGCCCTATAAACCATATTACAGGCCTAACAGTGGGCGGATGGCCTTTTGTAATGTGGGGTCTCCCTCCTCCTGGATTGATTTAGTCACAGAGGGATCCCCTTGAGAGGAAAGCCCAGGGTATACCAGCTCTCCCCCCACGCACGCACGCTTTTGGCCGGACACATAGCCACACATGCCTCCTGGCCATGGTGCTTCCTCTTCTCCTCTCTGCATTCATATCACCTCTCTCCCTAATTCCCGGTAAAGACATTAGTCCAAGTGGGATCCCCGAACTCTACCCCACTGTTCACATTTTTAGTGGTTTGTTTTTCGTCTCTGCAGTGTCAGGGAAGAAGGAGAATTCAAGTCATAAAATATATATTTTTTTCTTTGTACCACTTACTACGTCTGCTTTTATGTCAACTTTAATGACCTGTTACTTCCCGGGTCTCCTCAAAACACAATAATGACAGAACCACACACATTTATGGGAAAAGAATTATATTTCCCCACATATTCTCTTTAAATACACACATCTTATTACATTTTATTCTTCATCTGCCTTCACTAATTAGCCAATAGCATAGCATTTTATTCCTTGTTGTTTGTGGTTCTGGTTCATAAATCTTCACTCGAAATGCCTTCCCCAACAAAACGCTCTTTAAAGGTGCACTAGTAGATGTATGGAGATGTTATAACTTTGCCTGAGCAAATTAAACTAAGGTGATGGCACCAGACCAAATAACAGGTCAGATCTGTAGAGTGGTGACATTCTTATAATAGAATAACTGCAAATTAAGTTTGACGCCATACGTTGGAACATCTCCACAGGGGGGGACCCCCCTCCAGAACAGGGCACCTTTTAAGTTATGCTTGTTTGGCAGAAGACAGTGATTTGTTGCCCTTTCAGCCATTTTCATCATTGATTTATACTGGCAAAATAAAAGTATTCTTAGTGGATTAGTGTGACTTTTCTGGCGTTTCTTGCTTCTTGGGATCTAAATCATCCATGGAATAAAATAGGCAATAAAATTCTAATTACATTAGAGAATTATTCAATAACATTGTTTTATATTCATCTGGAAAAGCTCATGACTGAATGCAGCCATAAAATACAGAACTTTTCACCACAATTACCATTCACAGACACAGTCATAACTTTATATTTGGAGACAAACTCTCGGGTTGAACTCACATCACAAATGATTGCTTGTGCCACAGTGGTGACAGCCATTACTGCCGCTGCCATCAAAGGTCAGAGCTGAGACTGGCTTTCCAACATCCACTCCAATAAACACCTTCCACAAGTCTCCACCAAGCCTGCACAGCAACAGACGCTTTGTGAGAGTGCCCCAACGCTGTGTGAATAATTACAAACTAAGAATTTAGAGTTGAGTCATAGAGAGATCTCAAGAACACCACAAAAGGAGTATTGATTAAATCTGGTCGTACATATTTGTATTTACGTCTACATGGTCAAAAATCAGTACAGTATGTTTACTTGCAATACATTTGATCTCCATTTTTCAATCAGTGGATAAAATGTTTATTATAGTATTTTAGCAAATTTTGAATTAAAAATAATTTTTGCTTGTTATTTTCCTGCAATCCTCATTTATCTATAGGTTAGAATCATGGCAGAAAAAAACATTAAAATGCAGGAATATCACTTTATGCCCTTATTTGAAAGATTACTGGTTACAAGTTGTCAAGTTTTTCTCTTTATTTGCTCAGTTTAGTTTTTACCATGAACAATATAATGTGATAATATTATTATAAAAATTGGCTATGTATAATGCTAACAGAATATTATTATACAAATTGACTGTATAATAATATTCTGTTATTATTATTTGTCATTGTTATTTATTCTTCAAAGAAACTCTCCTGGGATCTCCCGAGATATAAATAAGCAAAGCTCACTTTACCATGAAAATAATTACTAGTGTTTTCATATGCCCCAGCGCTCCCCTTTGTGGCCCACAGGATAGTGATGCAAACCGCACACTGTGTGGAGTGTGTGGATGTTTGGTGTGTGCCATTGTTAGCCTGCTGTAGCCTGCAGGCCTGTTTGCCCTGCTCTGTAGGAAGTGTTTTCTAAGAGTCATCCGTGAGGGATTCCCTCCAGATGAGAGAGTCGGAAAAGACAAGAACCTCAGAGGATCCTGGGATGTGAGAGGGACAACTGACGAACAAGAGAAGCAGGGATGCAGAGGGTTTTCAGTAAAAATTTGGAGATTGTATCAACTTTTATCTGACCTGTTTTAGAAGGATACAGATAATTAATATGACGCCAGTAGTTCAATAGTCTATCCAGTGTGCTGGTGGAAATCCCAATCTTTTCTCCTCAGTTCCTACCATTATTGTTTGCTTTGACAAAACAGGGATTATGTGTGCGAGGGAGTTTGTAAATACTGATGTCACTGAGTAGTATTAATTTCTAGTGCCTTAAAAATTACTTTAAACATTTCTAGTGAGGGTCCATCACCTGCTTATCTCCATGGAAATGTTATTGCTTTGTCTAGAATATTCCATAGTGTAGATTAAACCTATCTATCACCAGGGAGAGAAGGAGGTCACAGCACTACTCTACATTACAGTTCAGATCTGTGGAGAGTCAACCCTATTCTACATGGAGACAAAAAGATGACAGATCCTCCACTGGAAAAATTGCGCAGTGCACCTTTAAAAGAAGTTCTCGCCTCGACGGTAGTTATGGACTCATATAATATATGAACAGTGATAGCATTGAAACAGATGATATAATACTTACAGTAAATAGTACATCTTAAATAAATAGCTGAAATGTTAACTCTTCATGCAGTATAAATTTTCTATTCTCCAAAATGCCTTGCTCTTTGCAGGTTTATTTGACCAAGGTTTTTTGTGTTCTTTCTGGAGCAACTTTCAAAACAGGAGTCATTAGCGGACATATTAATATAAATATTTGTCATGGCGGTCATGCTTTACAGAGTGAAAATAGGCTTTGGATATTAGACCAATTATAGCTCAGACTCTCATATTCCAGATGAGGGATAGTGGAAGATCTGACCACACAGTCCAGACTAGTTCTAAAAAGAGCGATGATGCTATAGATAATCTCTATTGGGATTCCTAAATAAACATGACAGAACTTTCAGAAAACTTCCAAAAAGCAACAGGAGCAGTGTCTTTATATTGTATTTTTATTCCGTCAGTCAATAACTCCAATCACAGGCTTTCCAATTTCTTAGTTCATCACCAAACGTTGCCAGGAAACTCTGATAATTAGACTGTAGTTAGATAATGATAGACTAGAATCCACATTTTCCATCCGTATCAGCTTCAGTAAAAACATGCCTTCAAAACCTGTTCGTATTAAACCTTATCATTTATAGTTTTGTACACTTTGCAAAAACCACAGTACAGAGGATTTATAATACGTTTCCACTGTTGCCCTAGGTTTAACTCCTCGGCTACATTTATTATAAGATCTGAGATTGTGTTTTGGTTTGCCCGAAAACCACCCTTGGCACATGAGCTTTTGGGCATACCTGGCGCACCTATATGCCAGTGTGTGTTCTGGCTTGTTCAGCTTTCCATGGGCGGAATGATCGCTAGAGGCAGGGAAAATAGACAGACAGACAAACAGAAGAAGGAGGGAGGCGGAATGGGGAAGCCTATTCTGTGAGTCAGAGACGAGCTAAGGGAATTCCCTGGTGTCCCTGCTTAGATGGATTTTACATCTGGTGAGATTGGAGCTTTGCCTGGAGCACGGCAGCACCAAGCAGCCTGCAGCGGTGGGGAGAAGTCTGGCTCACTTCTGTTTTTAAGATGCACAAGACCAGGGTTTCGCAAACTGTAATGCACGGACTTCACCAGGTTAAAATACTGAATTTACAGTCAGTTTAATCCATATTTACAGGAGATTCCTTGATTAGAACTAAAGCAATAATGTATCTCTATGTTCAACCAGTTTTATTCCTAGTTTAGACCTTCAGTAGTCCTGTTTTAAAACTGGTAGCACTTGGAAGGCCAACTATTGCCGTAGGGTGGTACTCGGTGTGAAAACGTTGAAAACCACTGCACTATGACACAGGGAGTGCTGACAGGCAATAATCCTGGTTAAGACACAGTTTAATACCAGATTTGCCCTTAGTCACACAGTTGTTTTATATTTTTCATATTTATTTAGCGTAATTCATAAAATTGGTATTGTAAAATGACAGATTTTACAAAGTTTTCATATATATAGAACAAAGGTGGTAATACCATTTGATTCAGAGGATTAACTTAATGAATTAAGGTTTTTTTCAGTCTTTACAGTGAAATTATGCTGTAATATCCAACAGGAAAAACACCACCTTCATTGCGACTCAGCCTCAAACATTTTAAAAAACAAACCGCTATTTCAAACCACATTCTCACTAAAAGCAAGATGAAATAATGGCTAATAAAATTTTAAAAAAGCAGTTATTTACATGTCTCATTCCTGAGCCCTCACATTGCACGCTGTGGATCAAAGACGGTGCAGGTGCGATTTGTACTGTCTGTGCTCACTCGGACTGTTTATACTTGTACCCTGGGCAAGTTTAAACATCACACAAATTGGTCGATGTATTGTACTTCTAGCGCTATGTCTAGACTGCCCTTTGGACTGGGGCTATGCTAGTCATCATGGTTATTGCTCACAGTGTAGCTTTGGCACTGGGGCATTGTAAGGTCAACCTCCACCTCGGCCTCAGGCTACAGACTGCAGGATACAGTCATTACAATCAGCTTTTAGACTTCACAAACATACTCTTCATTGCCATCAATAAACACTCTTTTGTTGGGTCGCACCTGTAAATGATTCTATTACCGCAGTCACAATCATAATAGGAAATACTTTAAGGCAGTCTGGCTCCTGCTGGTTCTGATCAAATTTTAGATGAACAATAATCACTGTTGCACTTATACAGCATTTAAATTTTTTTTCTCATGTGTCAGTACAAGAATATAACTAGTTAGATTTGGTATGTACAAATTAATCTTTAAAAATGCACTATGTAACTTTTGTGATAGACGAGCTGTTGCCTTCTTATCTCTAAGTCTGTTACTTTTCCTAGAATATTTCATAGTATGGCATTAAATAAGTCAGATCTGCTCACACTAAGAAGGCATGTTTTTCAAGATTTTTTTTTTTTCTCTTTTTGAGTAATAATCATCAAAATCATAAAATCAAAAATGTGGATCATTCCAGGCAAAGCAATTTAGACAAACAAGTGATAGATAAATTCACTGAGAGTGCACCTTTAATTTACCATAAACAACATCATTTAAAAATTCGAACTGTCCATGATTACCTGAACGCACCATTAGTACAAGATGAAAGAGTTTGGACCCAGTGCATACTCCTCTGTCCACCAGATGTGTGAAATAAAGATGTGCAGATCAGGTTTTGCTCTGACCCTACCTATGCCCTTATGTACAGTGCACACACCGTGAAGGCCAGACCAGCTTTCTGTTATTTTTTTGAAATGCTTTGCACATTTTTATGACCAAATATCATACAATTGTAAACGTCTCTGTGATATTGTAGCTATCACCTTTAGGTCCTAGGTCCACAGCTGTAGTTTGGCTCTTCAAAAGTCCAAAGCGAAGCAGTGACCCAGCATCCCTACTTTGAACTCTCAGGTCTAGTCAGCTCACGCTTTACCTGTTTTACGCCAAGAATAACTCACTTCCTGACTATAAAGCTATCACACGTAGACTGTCTCATAATAATTTACTGAGGATTCTTGATAGGAAGCAGACATGCATAACTGGACTTTCTCCGGTTTGAGATTGGCAGAACCAGGTGTCTCAAAAGCAGCTGGACCTTTTGGACCTTTTATCAGGGAACCCCGTTTGACTTTTTGGCTCTGCTCCTCATTGGACAGTGAAATAATGTCTGTGAAATTAGTGAAGTGTGCAGGCCAGGCACTGTAAAAAAGATGTTAAAAGGATGGAAAATACAGTCTAACACAACAATTCAACTATATTGGACAATATCATGAGCAAATGTGAAACTGGGTTGTTTCAGAAAGTGACATGTAAATGGGAGCTTCAACTTTTCCACTTTAAACATTTTGTGATAGACTGTTTCAGATAATGAGGGGTGTGAGAAATTCAGCAGCATTTAGTTCTTCTCATTGATACTCAACCATGATCCCAAAAAGCCATACCAATAAGTGTACACAGTTTGTCACATTTTAAATGCCATTCCCTACTATGGCTGCTAGATCAAGGCAATCTCTCTTACTCTTTTACTATGACATGGAGTAGTATAATCTTAAAATCCATGGCAGTATCAGGAAGAGCATCTGGCTTACCATCTTTCCCAAACACTGATTAAAAAGTTAGATTTATGTAGTCTTCTACCTCTACTGGGCACACATTCACAGACTATTGTGCAAAGACTGGAGGCTACACAGGTCTTTCCAACAGTGAAGATCCAACAACCTCCGGTTTAATACCTATATTAAAGATACTATATACTATAATTTTCATACTTCAAAACCAGGATATTTTTGAAACATAGTTTATTTTACATTGCTTCATGATCATCTTCCATGTAGAGCCAACTATCAAGGCTCCCTTGCATCTTTTCCATTTACATAAACATGTCACTATTCATTAAAGCGACCACTATATTGTAGCCACATACACAAGGTCACTTTAATTAACATAATTTCCCTGGTTTCTGCTTCCCAGTGCGTGGATGAGTCCAAGAAGCCTCTCCCAATGATGCCTATGAATAAGAGCCTTATCCTGGCTGTCTATGCGTGTGTTATTCTTTGTCCTGGGTCCATGTGAGTCATTGAGGGCAGCAGGGAGATGGCTCGTTTACCTTAGACTTACATAGTGCAGCCACAGAACAATCTGTACATGTGCGTGTCCTTGTTTAACTTGGATTACTCTTCCAAACAGTAGCGCCAATTCAGGATCATATTATTTGGGTTTTAATCATTCTAGTTGAAGGACAGCGCAACGGCATGGGGCAAAAGTGAGTGTATGTGCGTGTATGTGTATGTGTGTACATGTGTGGGTGGAGAGAGAGAGGAGGTGTTGTCGAGAACAGAGGTCTTTTGCAGATGTTGCGAGGAAAGCTGCAAAAGTCAATGGAAACTTTTGTGGTTATCAGTTGTACGGCGCTCACTAACTTAACCCAAGAATGCCACATGAAGCCGCATCCCCGCTCTAAAGCCTGACAGATTAATAGTTATGAAAAGATTGTACCAGCGAAAGTTGTTTAAGGGATTAAGCGAGAAGGCAGAGTTTGAAAACATGTTTACTTGAAGAGGTGAGGGCTGCTGTCGTAGTGTTAGGTTTCCCTGTTGGACAGCGGCCCGGTGCGGAGGCAGAGCAGATTCCCCTTCGTGGTGTCCCAGGACGTAACATGAGGAATGCACATCAGTCTGTCTCTGTCTGTTTCTCTGACCTTTTCCAATTGTCCTTTCTTATACTTTGAGTGACTTTTAGATTAACTTTTGTCATGTTAAGACATGCTGGAAAATGTAAAATAAAAACCAGGAATGTCAAATGAAAAAATAAAATATGGCTGTAATATGTTAAGATCCCAAAAACCTTTTTTTAAAAACCTTTTCCATATCTACGCAGCTATTGAGATACGGCCACCATTCTGTGATCACCACCAGTTCACACAATCATTGATCCAAGGTGGACATACTGGGACTGTCCTTTGAATGGACCAGTCCACTATAGGTGTCAGTGGTGCTGTTCTATAGTGTGGTATCTGACCATGAATCTGACCCAAACTGCATTTAACTATTGTGTCAAATATGTATGTAAGTAAATAGTATATTTGTATGTAAAAGGCATTCTTCACTCTCAATTTTCCATCTAACTCACTCCATGCCTTCTCTTTTCTGCTGTTTATTTAAATCAGCATAGTGCCAATAAATAATCGGTTGACCAATACAAATTTTGGTTCACTCTGTCACCACTGACAGATTAGCTGACTAAGTGCCTATAATAAATAACATGCCAAAAGTAGAAATTAAGTTGACAGACTTTGGGTTAGTATTCAACAAATTATTATTGCTTTGTAGTTTTCGGTGTGGTTTAATGAAAAAGTTGCTCAAGTTGCACAAATACTGTTGGCGTCTTACAGTTACAATTTATATCCTGAAGACATCCACATCATGTCCATTAGTGATGCACATTTCACCATATGCAACTCTTATTTCCCCAGGTCCAAATAGAAAGTCTTATCTGATCTGTTTAGCGTCTGTTTCTGTACTTGTCTCAGTTTTAATATGGACATTTTGGAAAGAGATATCTACTGATGTTCGCTCTCTGGATAATAAAGCTGCCGGCCTGCCTCCTCCAGCACAGATCACCAATAATAGGCCATCCATGACTCCACTCCTTTATTCTTTCACTCACTGCATGATGTGAAAAACACAAGTCTCTTAAAAGGAACTGAAAGCAGGGTTTACGTCTTCCAGATTTCTTGGAAGCTAAAGTTGATTATCTTATCCGAAGGTCCGTTGTCCACAAAATCATAGTCTCTTTATATGAGTTCTAGTAATATTTAATTATGAGATGATAATAGACTTTCTTCTATTTTATCATTTTGACAATTTTATCTATTTTTATATATACGTTTTTAAACTTTTTTTTCTGTTTGTTGTTTTTATCCTTTTATTTAAAGTATTTAGAGCAAGTAGTAAAGTAGTAGTAGTAGTAGGAGGCATAGAAGGAGTAGGGAGTACTACTATTTTGTGTGCTTTCTCCCCTCCTGATGTACAGTACCACAGTCACTGCCACTGCTTCCTCTCACATCACATACTGTGGCAAGTAGTAGTAGTAGTGAGAGGAGTAGGAGGAGTATTTTGCATGTGTTCTCCCCTCCTGATGTACAGTACCACAGCCATTGGCCATGCCTGCTCTCACATCACATAGTGTGCCAGTGACACAAAGACTGCTGTGTGTCACCTCTATTTCTGACAGCCTTAATAAGTCAGCAGGCCTGAATATAGTGAAAATATTGGCATTGCGGTTGGACTGATTGGCCTAGCAGAGCCCGCCGCGTCTGTTTCTTGAAGGTGTGGCATAAAATCACAGAGAAAACTCAAAGAATGTGTGCTGAGCTTTAGCAGGCTCTGAGCAGCTGCAGGAGCTCACTGGCTTTTATGGCTCTGCAGCAAAAGGGAACCTCCTCACCACAACAAGAGGCAGAGGAGAAGAAAGAGGACAAATGAGGAGGAGGCGTTTCAAGTTCAGGGTTAAGTTCTGCAAGTTCAAGTCTGTTTTGACTACAAAGAGGAGGGTTGGATTTGTAAGAAAGATTGAATTTGAAATGTCACTGCAGAATAAAGAAATAATAGGTCAACAACTGAATATGAGTTTCTGACAGGAGTTTTAAAATACACCTCAATTCCAATTAGGAGTAGTGATACTGTATTGGATACTAGTAAAAACTGTATTTTGTGACATTATACTACATTAGAATAAATCACATACCTTATTTAGTTTAGTTTTTTTTTTTTTTTTTTGCAAAGGTAAAATCTACTTTTGCTTTTATTTTAGTTAGGAACCAAATATCGTATCAGTAGAATAATATTTAAAGTACTTGTTGTTGAGTGTAAAGTTTATATAAACTACAAGAGTTAACAAAGTAGTTACAGTTAGTTTATTTCCATGTCTTGTGTCCCAGCCAGTGCACACTTTTGAAGGCCTATTTTTAAATTGTGGTGTGATTGCAATCCTGTACTGCTGTCTGTTTTATAATAAATAAAATAAGCCTCAGCATTGTTATCCTGGAATGGCATTATCAACTGAATGTATTTTTCTTTATTTGTAGATGGCCATCATCTTTGGGAGACAGAAGCCAAAGTGGACAAGGAATCCGTCAAATCTGTAAGTGCGCCCAATCAGTCATCTCGTGTAGCCATCTTGCTTTCTTCTGTCCCGCCTTCCCTTGACACTTCCTCATTTTCTCTGCTCCTCATCTGTCCCCTGTAATGATGTAACCTTTGCTAAGGCGTTACAAGTTTCAACACAGACAATGTTGATTAGCCCATGCAATCCTGAATGGAATTTTCACCCAATCTCTGCATCCTCTTGGAGTAAACACGACCTGTCATTTTGTTTTGGTGTCTGCTAACTGTTTGCAGCTTTCGCACTCTTGCCCTCCAAGCATAGCCAGACAATTAGTTCACATAGTTATACTGTACTGTACTCTGTCAATGAATACTTTCAACAGCTGTGGTGAAAATGGTATACATAATCGTCAATTAATTAACTTTGATAGTATGCGGTTAATGAGTATAGCACATGTTTTCAAAATATATATTTTTTTCTTTTTAAAAGTGCATGAGGTTCTAATAGCAGTACAGCCGACACAGTATTAGTTAATCTTGATTTGATATAGCAAATTAGTACTGCTAATTAATACTACTGAGGTTATACAGTAGTAGAATTCCTATTCTACACTAGAGCCTACATTAAAGGTGTACTATCTAACTTTTTTAGTGGAGGGTCTGCCATCTGCATGTCTCAATGGAGATGTTATTGCTTTGCCTGGAATGAAAATACGGCATTAAATGTTTTTCAAGCAAGTGGCAGATCCTCCACCAAAAAAGCTACATGGTGCACCTTTAAAGAGACATTCCGGAATTCTGGACATAGGACCTCATTTCCTAGTTAGCCAGAGTGTTGGAGACGTGTGGAGACACATTTATAAATATTTCATCCAGTCCTTGTATTTGCAGAGGTCGCTGGTGCTAGGCTAGCGCATGTTAATGGCCATAGTTAGCCTGCCACTAAAAACAGTCTTACCCACTCCACAAAACACTCGAAAAAAATCTATTATTACGCCAGACTGTCGATGTGTAAAACCAACCTTGCATTTGAAGGATTTATGTCTGAGCAGTAGCAGCGAGTTGTAATTCCTGATATAAAGCTTGGCAGCGACAGACTGATATGAGACCTAGCACCTCTCTTACCGGCAAAGTAAAATTCTGCTGCTGAGAAAATAGTCCCTCAACATGGGATGATTCATGCCATGCAAGGTTAGTTTTATTTCAGACATTGTTCTATCAACACATCAAAACATCAACAAGACATTTACATCGGCAGTCTGGTGTAATAATAGTTTGCTTCCAGTGCTTTGTGGTGTGGGTAAGACTGTTTTTAGTGGCAGGCTAACTATGGCCATTGACATGCGCTAGCCTAGCACCAGCGACCTCTGCAAATACAAGGACTCGATGTAATATTTTAAAAAGTGTCTCCGCAGGCCTCCAACACTCTGGCTAACTAGGAAATGAGGTCCTATGTCCAAAATTCTGGACTGTCCCTTTAATGCAGGCTCTAGTATAGAATAGGAACTGAATTTACTGTATAGTCTCAGTAGGACTCATGTCATTTGTTATATAAAACCAAGCTTAAAGGTGTGCATTAGTTGGCATTCAGTTCCCATATTTAGTTTTTTTCTGTAGTGGCAGCCTAGACTTGGACCACCACATCTGTACTCCAGCCAAAGCTGGATTGCAGCGTTGATTTTACCTGCTGCGTTTCATAAGAGCCCCTAATCAGAAAATAAACCAGACCACATTCCCAATTTCTTAATCTAAAACATTAGGAAGTGGGAATAATGAGGAGGAAGGCCTCGGTGTTGTTGCACGTGTCACCGGCCGACTGCTGCTTTTGTATACTCTGGACCTAATTACAAAAATCTCCAGTCTATTCACTTTGTCTGCCTTTGGAGCCAAGCACTCAAGGAGGACCTCTTGTGTGCGTGCTGTATGTTTTGAATTGCTTTAGTCTTTCATCAGCGGCATCTACCCCCTCCCTTCACCTCTCTATCTGTTTGTGTAAGCTAGCCCAGTCAATTTACCCATTTCTCCAAGTCTAAAATAAGTAGATCTAAATGCGACAACTTGAGGGTGTTTTTCTCCTTGTTATTGTTGTTGATGCTATTGGCCCAGGTTAAATGGCAGAGTTGCATCAGGAGGGGATGTGTGTGAGGACCGAGGTTACCTAATTGGCCTGCAGGGCTGGGCCAATGTGCAAAGGGCTAAGAGTCCCAGATGCTGGAAAAATTAGCGAGTGTGAGTGAGTTTATTTGTAGATACAACAAACATCATTATAAACCTGCCCTGTCGGCTAACTTAAAGCTAACCAGGCCCCCTGCACCTTCCTGCTCAGCAATATTTTCATTCTTACAGGCACATTGGTAGAACTAAAAAAAGTTTCCAGATCAGAACTATTTTGTTACCTTGATGGCAAATAAAAGTAGGATTTATAATTACAATAACAGCAGTATTGGTACCTGTTATGACTATTGAGTAAGATGTAATAGTTTTTTAATGAGCTGAGGAAAGTTCATTATGTACATTTTCTGGTGGAGGGTGTGTCACCTGTTGCTGTCTCCACAGATGTTATTGCTTTGCCTGGAATTTTCCACAGTATTCCATTAAACTAATCAAATCTTACATGTATTCAATTGTTTTGGTAGCTAAAAAGAGCTTGAAAAAAAATGCGTTCTTCTGTGACCAGACCGGCCACTTCACAGATCTGACTTGTAACTTGACCTGGTGCCATCTACTGCCTCTTGTTATTGTTTTTTTTAGAGTTCATATTAGAGCCTCTAGTGTTTTATTTTGTTTTTCTCTGAAGTCCACCTATACCTTCCTGCCTTGCCATATTTTACTTCCCACATTCAAAACAAAAGGTCACGTGCAAAACACTCACCACCTGCACACTTCCCCATCATCTGGAGAGCAAATTAAGTACAAGGACACCACCCTTTGAACCTGACCCACACAAAAGGTGCTTTCTGTCACACTACCTCACAATGTGGACCCCATGAAGTGACAGCTATTTTAGGCATTTTAGTGAAATTCTCCTCTTGTTCCTCTGACAGCAGTCGAAAGTTCACATCCGTCCAGACTTGTCATAAACTGGCCTTGTGCAGGGGCTTGAGAGGGGCTGGGGAGTCTGACAGTGAAAAAACATCTTCTCAATCAGGGTATCACAGGGGTATTAGCAAATGCAAGAATTCAAAAGTGTTAATATTATCATACATTTCCACTAAGTCATTTAAAGGTGAATTCATTCTTGGTCATACTACGAATGTGCAGGCAGACATGAGGTTTTGGTTTTGTCTTATTTTTTAATTAATCATTATTATAAGGACCACATGCCTTTCTTTAACCACCTCTGTACTGGACGCTGTGGTGGGACCCAGCTAAAGCCCAAGGGTCAAACATAGGAGACAAACAGGGCCACTGGACTAACCTCCTGGGGCCTACGACTGCCACTGCTGCATCTGCACTGGACCAGAGCAGCTCATTTAAAGTGCAGCCTCTTGGAAACACTCACCCAAATACAGACCTGGCACTAAGTAAACACATGGTGAATAATTTTACGCACGAGAAATGACGCCATTCAAATGTGAAATGAAAATTTATGCAAAGAAAGGCCTCTGCCAAAGATCATTATTCTAAGTGACACTTAATCAGAGGTGGAAAGTAACGTGACTCTATACTCAAAAAAAAAAAAAAAAAATTTAAACAGGATAGCTTTTATACTTAAAGCACCACCACATAAGATTTCAGGGGGAAAAATATATTTTATCTAATCATGTGTTTTTATTGCTCTAAATCTCCATGAAAAGACAAGCATAAAGGTCTGACTCAGAACTTGACCTGGTGGGCTCTATTGTCTTATGAAAATCTCATCTCTTACACAATCGCTTACCTTGAATGTTGTACAATATGGCATAAAACCCATCTTCATGTAAAATATTCCAAAGCACATTGTGTCTCTATGGATTGTAGGAGGTACAAGAAATGTTTCATGGTGGGGCTTTAAGCAAAATTTAGAGGACAAATACTTTCAGGCAGATTTACTGATTGAGTTGAGTTTTATGTTTTATAGAACTAAAATACAAACAGACCCATGTCCCATCCTTCTCTCCACATACAAATCCCCACTACCACCACACAAAAACACACACATAGAAACTTTACTGATTGCGTTCTAAGTATTTGCATTAATTTGTTAATGTACTTAGGTTGTTTTGTGTTAACTCCTGTTATTTCGTTTTCTTAGAGCACACTTGTTGTGGAGATCCCGCCATACAGGAACCAGCGAATATCCAGCCCGGTCCAAGTCAACTTCTACATCTGCAACGGCAAAAGGAAGAGAAGCCAATACCAGCGCTTCACCTACCTGCCCCCAAATGGTAATCATTATCACCATGTCTCCCCTTTAACATTATTACAACTGACAGTGAGTGACACATACAGGCTGCACACTTCTGCTTTCATCAAACTGACTATTTGTCTAGGACCTGACATCCATCCACCGCAGTTTATTTCAATTGTCATGTGAAATTTACGGTCAAATTTTGCACAACGAATCGGCTGGCGTGGCATTGTGGGTAAATGGACTAGCTGTGTGTTGTGTTTATTTAGTCGTGAAAGCACGTTCCTGAGCCATGAGGTGATCCCATGCTGAGTGACAGAGCCTTGGAGCTAGTGTTGAAGTGAGAAGTCAATCCCCCAGCGACCCCAATTTCACATTATACTTTTAACACACAAACTACTACAGACCTATGGGCCAATCCTATCTGTCAAGTAGAGACGTGAACTTCGAGCACTACATCTTTGTCTGTTTTCTGCAAATCTTTGGCATGTGTTTATAGGTGCCTTTCAAATAGGAATCCAAAGAATGCGTCTCTGAGAGTAAGTATTCAGCCATAAGATTACATTGCAGGTTATTGACTTTTTCCATTAGTGACAGGTGACGTTAGAGATTCTGTTAACAAAAAAAAAAATAAAAAAAATGGATTCAATGACACAATTTAATCATCTTTCACAATTACTGACACTACAATCCCCCCAAAACATTCCTGTTGTATAATAGATCACCATTTCTCAAGAAAGTGACTAGTTTTATAAAGTAAAGTGCATGTGACATAAACAACTAAAAATAGCACTTCACATTTGGTTTGGAGTATAGAAATATTAGAAATAACTTGACTTTGGTTCTAAAATTGCCATAATAAGTATTTTACTTTTTTCTTTCCTGAATAACCCCAATTATTAATTAAAGGTCTTATATTTCGCAAAACTGACCCTTGTGAGCTTTAAGCCATGTTATAATGCTGTTAATTCCCAAAAACCTACCTAGAGTTGTGTTTTATTTCATTCACACATTTGAGTAACTGTTTATTGTTAGTCTGTCTACAGCTCCAAAGCCAAATATGCTCTGTTCCAGTTTGTGATGTCATACAGTGGTAGTTTTCTTGTTAACAGCTAAATTTTACTTTTAGTTCAGTAAAGACTGGTAATTCTCGGGCTGAAATCATCCAAATGATTCTAGTGAAGGTGTATGGAGTTTAAAAGCACAATGGAGCACTTCTTGTATTACCACATGACATCACAAGGTGGAACAGAGTGTTGAGAGAAGAACTCACCCTAAATATGCAGGGTTTGTGTGTTAAATATGTGAATGAAACAAAACACAATTTCAGGTATGTTTTTGATGAGGAAACAACATTATAACATTGAGCAGAAAATAACATAATATGGATCTTTTTAACACTTTGACATGCCTATAAGTTTTAACTAACCACTGTCTACTCTCTCATAGCGGCTGGAGCAGGCTCTGGATAGTTGAATGAAAAAAAAAAAAAAAATGAATGAGCTTAGTGAAGAGTAAAGTTTCATGAGACTATTTATTAAATTAAGCCTGCCCATCCCTTATTTGAGTAAACCAGTCAGCAACTTTGAAAGCCTCACCCTCTTTTTGATAACTACCGATCCATTACATTTAAACAATTGTATCTTGTTTTCATTGATTGTTGGCTAATGCATCTAATGTGGTATCGGATAAGTATTCCATGTACACTTTTCTACGCCCGCAGCTGTTAATATGATGTGACAGTTCGATTATCAGTAGATGTATTTATGTCCATTGCAGTCAGGAGATAAGCAATTTCAGATGAGCCTTTTAGAGACAGTACAAGTCAGCCCTATTTGGAGATGCCTGATTACAGTAATGAAGAGTGCACTGTGGGTAACTGGGCCAAAGCGGAGGTAGACGGAGCCATATATAGAATATCCATTTCATATAGTGAACTGCTAAGACAAAGAAAGAAGACCTTATCTGACTGTAGTGAGTGAATCTGAGTCATTACCCTGAGCACAAACACAGGTCTAATTAAAAGATGACTTGTTGTTGGCTGCCGACTGAACCACAAGTACAGTGCGGACCACACAAGCAGGGCCATGTTTTCTCTAAGGACTGCAATTAACTCACTGTGTTAAGGCCAAGGTCTGCGTGAATCTTATGCTATAATACTTACTAGAATAGATACTAGAAGACTATATAGCTGACTAAAATAAACATTAAGTATTAGTGATGCCACTCCGGTATTGTATATCGGTGCCGATACTAAAAATTTTTGATGGATCGAATACTGGCCTCAAGATATCTGTACATAAATCAGTGCAATAAATTGATTTATGGACCAATATTGGCCAAAAACACCTTGTAATGTTGAACTTGTATTTTTTCAAAGCTGTTCTGTAGAGCCCGACCGATATGGATTTTGTTGTGGCCGATATGAAACGGATATAATGGGAGTTGGAGCTGCCGATAGCCGATATATTCGCCGATATATTTAGTGATGAAAAAATTCACTGTAAATTTTGAATTGTTTAAAAAACTTAGGTTTGGCTCTAGTGGATTCTAAATTGGGTTTATTTAGGCAACATTTATTGTTGTTCTGACTCTTTACATCATATTTACATACAGTAGTTTGGCCTAATGGCATTTTTGCATCACATTCTAGACACTAGTGATGGGTATTCCAGTTTTTTTTTTTTGGAAAACCGGCTCTTTTGGCTCGGCTCACTAAAGCAGCTGGCTCTTTCGGCTCCCAAGTGACTCTTGAGATTGTTTTGTTGCAAGCAGGACTAAACCAGAACTGAACCAGGACTGAAAAAGGACTAAACCAGGACTAAAACAGATTTAAACCATGTGTGAAACAGGACTAAACCAGAACTTAACCAGGTCTGAGTGTCGGGACTCGGTTTCTATCTCTCTCCTTCACTCGAGCCCAAGATTAGTCCTGGTTTATTCATTTTATGATGAACTGCAGCCAAATATGCACTTTTATTTTTTTTATCCTATGCACACGCAGATTTCTGAAAGTTTCGTTTTCAGCCGCTGCTGCTGTCAAACTACGGGTCTACAAGCGGCATGAAGAGAAAAAGTGAGAAAAAGAGAAAACACGGCTCCCAATAAGAAACATGCTCCCGTTGTTCGCTCTAAGAGCCGCTTCGATCGCGACCGACCCATAACTCCTAGCTAGTAAATAAACTGCCGCTATTAGCCTTTAGCCGTAATTAATTATATCCATAAATGTGGATAATTCACACGTCTATTCACAGTTCATTTACATATCAATGCAGGTTCAGTAACAAATATACGGCCAATATAGTCACTTTACAACAGACCAATAGAAAACAGCCTGTTTATGTGCGGGAGCTACAGCAGCTAATCGCTAACAAAACCTAAACTAGCTTCAAAGTCGATGTATTTCTAACACTCACCGCTCACACAGGCTCCTCCTCACATCACAAGTCTGCACTAATAAATGTCCTTTTAATCCAGACTCAAACCGATTGTCCATAAAAAGAATATAATCTCAGTGTTGCGCACCGCTGCGGGTGTAAACAAACACACGTGAGTGAAGTGACGTCACTCTGGGGGGGTGTTCAGGGACAGTACAGACACACACAGACAAATTACACCGCAGATAAATACTGATGCGGAGCCACATATGAGGACATTTATCTATCTGTAAATTGGATTAAATCAGTGCTTCTCAAATAGTGGGGCGCACCCCCTGGGGGGGCGCGAGGCTCCGTCAAGGGGGTCGCGTTTGACCTCGGGAACATGCTTTTTTATTTTTTTATTTAGATTTTTTTTTTACTGTCCTAGAATAAAGTGCAATTGCACTTCCACTACATTAGGGGGCAGAGCGCTCTCATTGGCAGAGTGTGCGCAGGGAGCATTCGCTCGGTGGTGTAGGAGTTTTGTTTGCACTGAGCATGCGCACTTTGCACACAGCACAGAGTTTGAGTATGAAGTGTAGACACGAAGTGTAACAGACCCTCAAGTGACACCATGAAAAAATATTTAACAGGGATGAGAAGACAGACGGAGAGAGACGGAGATAAAGAGACAAACGAAAATCTCCCGAAAGCTAAGACGAGGAAATATGACGAAGCGTATGTAGCGCTTGGCTTCACTGTGACTACGGTGGGAGACGAGGAAAGACCGGTGTGCTTACTGTGTCTAAAAATGTTGGCAGCGGACAGCATGAAGCCCAATAAATTAAGGCGTCACTTAAATACATTACACCCCAATCACTCTGATAAGCCGCTTGAGTTTTTTTCAGCGAAAACGTGCCGAATATTGCCGACAATCATCCCGCAAATGATACTCACGCGGGGGGGGGGGGGGGATGACAGGAGCAGCCATATATCGGTCGGGCTCTACTGTTCTGTATTTACCTTACGTGATAAATAAGTTCCAAAACACATTTGGATAACTGTTTCCATACAGCATTTGTGTTTAAAGGAAATAATTCATATTTTCAGTCTCTGCTCTGCTTTCAGTTGATATCGGATATCGGCAGACACTTAAAACTGCATCAATGTCACTATCAAAACCTAGAAAGCTGGATCAGTGAATCCCTATTAAGTGAAGATTATGTTGCTAGAATTGTATAGACAGTGCACACATTTCTGACAATATCTTATTTTTATAGAAAATGTGGCACCTCCTGTTTATGTTTTTGTGATTTTCCAAAAAATCCAGCAAAGATATCACAACCAGTTCCAACTCTGTTAGAAATTTAAAAAAAATAAGATTTAATATGTATTATGCAATTTGAACCCAAATTCTGATAAATCCAAATTTTTATTTTGTTTTGTTTTGTGAGTATATTTCACATTTACACCTACAAGGCAGTTAAAAACTAAATGTTCAATATTGGAGATACTTATGGTGCAGTAGTCATTTCAAACCAAACAAAAATAGGTGACAGAAAAAGATTTACTGAAACTAAGAATATGTAGGTAAATTCTAGTGAAGACCGTTGCTTTGAGGGTTTCAGTATGATGGTGTAATATCCGCCAGGTATGAACAAGCACACACACACACACACACACACACACACACACTAGGCACACATTGTTGTCAACACTTCTTTGCTGGTCGTTTATGAAAACGGGGTTTCCGGCCCACTGTCCCACTTCAAGCGCACTTGTGGTCACTGACGCTGTGTAGAGAGTACATTTCTTTCACACTCTGGTGTCTGCTCATCTATAAAAAGACTAAGCTGATACTTAAAATAGCTAGACTTGTTTGAGAGAGCGGAAGGATGAGACAAACACGCGCTGGGACACAGATGCTTGTGAAAACCACCTTGATTTTCCACTCAGGTCATGTGACTGCCTTGTTGATACAATAGTGTTTTTATGTGTGCTGTGAGCCCTGAGACAAAAGTTTTAGTTTTTATATTATATTATAAAGAGGCTGCATTGTTACAGACCTGTACTGATAAGAATCTCATCCAGTGTCAGACTCCTCCAAACCAGAGCTATAATGTATTTTTATCAGATTGACTTTGTTGTGGAAACTCAGCCATTCAATGTTACTGACGAGAGAGACAGAGAGAAGAAAGAGAGAGAGAGACTTGTCAAAAGTGATAAAAATAAGGCTGTGGTTTAGGTAGACTCTATTGTTGAAAACAGACTTATTGAGTAAAAATACTTTTGGGGAAAAAAAAAAAATCTAGAAATTATGATAGGGCTTAAGCATCCCCCGTGTTATTTAGTAGGACTGTTAAAAGTAATGTTGTCCACCAGTTTCCTAGATGTAAAAAATAGATTTTTATAATTTTTTTTTATTACATCAGAGATGATTGTCTTATCCACAACTTCTACTTTGTAATGTTAATATTTACTCTGAATATAAAGCTTACTTTTGTATCTAGTGAATGTAGACAGACATAATAAGCACTATTAGTCCTACTGTGCAATTTTCTAAGAGGGCCATCCAATGTGTATGTTGAAAACCATATCCACGAACATTTGTGGCTTTCTTGGTCGTGTGCCATCTTGAAATGTACACCATGGCAAGTTCCCGGATCAGCCTCACAGTTCCAGCCTCTCCTCGGAGCAGTGGTGCGTGAGCTGTAACATGTGACGTGTCGCTGTACAAATAATACACCGTTTTCCTACAGACCACATTAAACAACAACGTTCCCCAAACGAGCTGGGAAAGAGCATGTCTGAAACGAGCTGGGAAAGAGCATGTCTGAAACGAGCTGGGAAAGAGCATGCCTGAAACACAGATTCTGGGAACCCCGTTATTTTTACAGGCTGACTGGAGATTCCTGTAGAATGGTGGTCTATTCTTAACATTTTCAGTTTCTCCCCCTTAAACACATTGGTTTGTGGTTACCACAGGAGACAGAACATCTTCTATGACACATGCAGGAAAAGCCAGTATAATGCACACATTGTTCTTTTTATAACATTTTTGCACAGTCATATTCTAGTTTGGAAAGAGTGGAGCAGCCCTGACTAAGTCCCACAGTGCAGGCAGACCAGTGCTGGGAGACCAGCTTGTACACAGTGGGATATGGTCCAATGAGCCACCTGTTTTTGTTAAATGTCACAAGCAATAGAAAAGCACAAGCAAACATTAAATCAATTATTTGTTGAAAAATTATCTCTGAGCTAAGATCGAAGAAAGGCCAGAATAAACGGAAGACAAAAAAGAAAGCAACATCACAGTAATTATAGTAGTCAATGGTTAAAACCTGATTGAATTCTAGCATAAATTTTTATTAACGTTATGAAGTGAACTATTATAATAATTCTGTTGTATTTTATTAAGCCTCATTTGAAACCATGGAACAGACATCAATCAGATTTAGCTGTCAAATAATTGCAATCATGTAAAACAAATGCCAGAAAACAAAAGGCCAATGCTAGCTAGTAGAATACAGAGAGCAGCCATGATCAGTGTAATCCAGGCAGACAGGAGGGAGGCTGCCAAAGCAGGGAGAGGACCATGTGCGGTGCATCCACTGTCTCTGGGCTATAACCCACCGCTCTGGAGGAAATCAGAGCCAGCTGAAGTGAGGACGCGCCTGGTGAATCTGTTTTCTCAGCTTCACATTCAAAGTGCAAAAGAGACACACAGACGACTGGAACTGGAGGGACGCCCATGTTTATATCAAGAGCAGAGGGGGAATCGTGGAAAAATGTGGAATATTCTGAAGGAACGCCATTAGGACAATTCAGTGGGTTTTTTGCTTTCACAACTCCTAGTCTACAGGCACCATGTGGTGGGGAAAAGCCTTATTTTATATTTCTATATTTGGTTAATTGTATTAGAGTGATTATGATATAAAGACTTCAGTCAAACTATAAAATCCAGATAAAGGAGAGGAAGAACAAAATCTCACCTTGAAACCTGTGTTTTTGTGTGTTGCATAAGAAATGCCTTCCCCGTCTCCAGCTATGACACTGCACTTGTGCCTCCTGACACAGCTCTGGTTCACACTTTGAGGAAGAGGAAGGCTCTGCAGTGCTTGGTGTGATTGCTGTGTCCCCAGGCCTAATAACAGTAGGCCTCTGCATTATGGGACTACAGTATTGTGCTCCCTTCAGACCGGGGCCTGTCCCAGGGGCCTGCCCCACAGCAGACAGCACACACTGGGCTGACGTAAACAGGCTACTGCTGCTGGGCTCACAGCTCTGCAGCTCAGCACCTCAGAGACTGAGGCGTGATCGAGGACTTTTGAATCCAGCTCCACAATAATAAACTCCAGCAGCAGCAGAAGCCTGCTTTTATGGGACACACTTGCACTCTATATATTTCATGGCTTACTCAAAGGTCCTATTGTGTGAGTTACAAACACACATTGGACAAGTGCTCTTTATTCATATTGACATCTGTATCCTCTGTGTGCCTTTGAGAAAATGTCACATGTAAAGTTTTTTGCCAAAAGCCATTAATGGTTTGGCATCAAACACTCGCCACACCCATTAACACATTTTAACAATGTGCAGAAATAGAAACAGTATATCCATTGTGACTCATAGGCCTTTGCTATGCATCTGGGTATCTTAACACCAGCTTATTAGCTGCTGTTGGCAGTCCTCTTAAATATGCTCTATATATTTATATCATATCTGACCAATGGGCTTTTTTATTGTGGATTGCGTGTCTTACACATAGCCCTGCACTGCTGCAGTAAAACCTTTACTTTTCAAATGAGTACAAGTTTTAACCTTTGTAAGAGCTTTTCAATTATATTTTCCAGGTGGGCAGATTTTTCTGAAGGCTATGGTCTCTGAGCTGGATATTCAGCACCACATGTCAACACAATAGAATTGTGCACCTTTTCATACCTTTTAGTAGTTTTGTCTGTTTGCATATACTCAGACAGACTGGTAGCGCTACAACACTCCAACAGTCAAGTGGGGTCATCACATTCAGGCATGAACTCCAGTGTCAAACGCCAAAAAAAGACTCAGCTTAGCTCCACAGCTCCTTAAGAAGCATAGCCGACCCAATCAAAATCAAATCATCTTGTTTTTTTTTTCTGACTCTTTCCCTTTATCTTTGGTCCTAAGAGAAACAATTACTTTTAGAGTGTGGAGAAAGCGTGGAGACTCTGGCTTCTCTAGCAGCAGCAGCTCGTTCCTTTAAAGTAGTGTTTTATTGGATATCAGAGCAGAGAGAAAGTCCAAAGAAAATAGGTCTTATTCATTATTAGAGCCAGCTGTGGCTTTCCACACTGATGACTCATCCATTTTTCTTTCCCCCCTCTGCACTTTTGTTTTTTTTCTGTATGTGGTAAAGCGGGGAGGGGGGATTGGTGGTAGGGGTTTCTCTTCTTGAGCACTGCCAAGTTGACGCTGTGCCCAGATCCACTGGTCGTTGTTTATTTGGATTATGGATGCTATCATGCCCACAATTGCCTGCTCATTGCTTTACTGACTCAAGCTCACGTGGATCTCTTGTTATTTTTTTTCTTCTTCCCCCAGTTCCAATCATAAAGACAGAGCCTAACGATGAGTATGACTCCATTGGGAGTGGCCTACCCATCCACTCTCAATCATTCTACAGTCCGACCCGCCTCACCCCTGTCCTGCCTGTACCTGACTCTGAAGCCTGCCTGGTCGGTACCTACACCTGCCCCCCTCGCCACACCACCATCACCCCATCGCCCCCTAGCTCCAGCCCCACACTGCACGACCTCACCCCCATGGCCTACAACAAGTGCCTGCCCAACAGTCCCACACATGGTCCACTGATGTCCAGTATCCACGAAAATCTCAACCATCCCGCCTCGCCAGACCACAGCTCATCCCTAACCATGCTCCAGTCTCAGGGCAGCCCCAACCACCACCTCAACAGCCCGGGACCCCACGGTTACAGCCACATCTACCCTAGCAGCAGTCCCTCGTCCTCCCCTGTGTCTCATCCATCCACGCCTGGAGGTCCTGCGGAGAGCCCCTTTGGCCCTGTCTCCAGCCAGAATGGAGAGAACTCACCCACCCTCCTCCATGAAGACTCCAGCTCCTCATCCATACCCGTGACCATAAAACAGGAGCCCCAAGAACTGGACCAGATGTACCTCGATGATGGTGAGTGTCAAAACAAACTACTACTGGTTCACTGCTTTTTGTAGTTTACAGTTTACAAAGTCAAGTTTACATTCTCTTCCTTTTTCAAAACTTCAGTTTTTCTGGGTGTTGCCATGTTGGTATAGTAGCGTATAAAGATCTTTGACAGTTTACCCCACAGGCTTCTCTGCAGTCAACACCTTGTCTTATCAGCGAGCCCCCACACATTTCGTTGGACCCTATTGTACCTCTTCCCACTTCCTGCCTAAATCCTGTCTGCAGATTTGCGTCAGAATTGTTTAATTTTAGCATGGCTGGATTTATTTGCTTTGCCCTAACATGTGGTGCGGCGTATGTTGTCCTCTCTAAAAAACGAAAATTGCCTTGATGGGATTTCGAAACAATCTGTCAAAACATCAGAGCGCCGAGGTCAGCCAAGCGGAGCGGTGTAACAAAAACAGTGGCACACGCATACAGCCAACCAAACTGTTGATACAAGAGTTAATGACGGAAGCATAACAATGGGCTGGGGTTTCCTGCACCCAGGCACCCCGAGCGACACCTCTTGCGCAGCCTGTGGGAGAGATGCAGGGAGGCGGGTGCTGTCACATGTTTTGTTGTGCTTTGGTTTCCCCTATGGCGGTGCCACTATGCAGCTGACGTCATCAAGGGAGACTGTAGGGTCACTGGTCCCCTCTGGCGATGAGACCAGTAGCACCCAAGGGACCTTATGTTCAAGGTTATTGTCTCTTGTGACCACCCCACCTGTGTCTCATGGGGTCATTATCTATGAGAGCATGAGTGTACTTGTTGTTATGGTGAATTTACACTCTGCCCATAAAGTCTGAATGAATGCAAAGTTAGTCCAAAGAGACTAATACATGCTTCACAATGTTTGTTTGTCAAACATACATGCCTGCTATATATGGAGGTCTTACCTTGTAGTTTCAGGTTGATGAGGGAAGCTATGAGAACCTTGTAGAAACCTGTTTTGATTATTCACACTTAATGGGCTACAATGTAATGATGTCTATAGCACAATATGCCTTTCTGTAAAGGTGGTGGGGACATCTTATTGAAGCCTGCAGTATTCTCTTTCCTTTAAACATTAACTTGAGTTTACTCATGCGTTTATGGTGATGTGAGTGCTCTTCTCACGTAGCTCTGGGAGTTAAAGGGTGATAGGCACATAGGGACCAGGGGAGTTGTGCTGTGGAACTGTAATTGACTTGAATTGTACTTGTCAGCAGATGTGTCAGCCCTGATGAGTCTCATTAGTCCTCAGCTCATAAACAGACAAAAGTCATATGGCCATTATTCCCATTTTCACATTTTCATCAGTTCACTCCAGTTCATCTGGAAATACAATTTCCACATTGTTGCTTTAATTTTCTTCCCTATTTTCAATTGTTATGGCAGGCAAAAGCTTTTTAGTTCATTGAAAATTGAATCAAGTGAAACTCAAGCTTTATTTTGCATTTTTCAAAAGAGATTGTTAAGGAGTCACTTTACACTGCCAATAGAAGATACACCAAACTTTCAGTTCAGTGCTAAACTAAAATCATGTAACCTTGTTTCCCCTTCCCACCACTCAATCCTCTGTCACTTTAGCAGGCCTAATATTTGTGAGTCAAGGAGTCAAATGTAGTCAGGCAGTGATTACTGCTGCATTAGGGATGCACAGGAATTCATATTGATTGAGCAACGACATTGAGGAAGACCTATGAAAAACCTCAGTGTGCTGCCTATCTGCATCAGCTATCGTCTGCTTGAGCCTGTGCGGTGAGCTCCTGGAGACCTGTAAGTGTGTGGTGGTAACACCATACTCCGAAGGCATTCACCACCCACGGGCCGGCCATCTCCCAAGCCCCTTAAATGAGTCCTAAGCTAAAATAAATAAGATCGGAAGGCGGCTTTCAGGGCATCCTGCTTATGTCCGCAGGCATTAGCGCTGTATGTTAGTGAGCTGAGCGCTCCATTAGAGAAGGGAAGACAGACGGATGACCTCACCTCAGCAGTAGTGATTTAACGGCAGCCGCGTTGAAGAGCGCAATTGTGGGCCGGTGATTTGGAGACTGCGGGAGCACACTTGATCTTCCCCAAGAGCAGACCACCTCCCACACTCCAGCACTGAGGCCTCCAGCTCTCATCATTCAGAGAAAATGTGTCTCAATGGTCAGGCCAGCTTTTACACAGCCTCTGAGAAATCACTCAACTCATCAACGCAGGGCTACTGTACCACACAGGAGCAAACATCTCTATTATAGCCTGCTGAACACTTCTCTCCTGTGTGGTTGTATCTTACCATCTAGAGGTCTGTGAAGTCCCTCAGCCAATCCTCCTATGAGAGGAGAATATAATTCAATGTTTTTACCAGTTTAACTTTTAGTTTAACAAAGCCTTGTGAATGAGAGTCACAAGAACCAAGTTTAGGTGTCCATTATTTGAAATATTTAAACATCTGGCACATTTAAATTTTTAGCACTTTAAATAAGCCAATAAGCAGAAATAGCTACCAGAATTACAGCTAAAAACAAACCCCAAATTAAACTAAAAATGGAAACTGTGCCATGACAGCAGACATGTATGTGAGGCGTGACCACAAACATACAGTTATTTTACACAGATGCAATCAGACCCTGGTATGAGTTTATGGTCTTCATCACACGTTGTAAAAGTCACACTTTATTTGGTTCTTCTGGGCTCGATGAGTAAGAGAACACTGTATGGGGTATGTGAGTGTGCCCCTGTGTCCTGTCTCATTAGCCACTATTGTGATGGGTGAAATCATGAATTTGCTGCTCACTGCAAAGGGGCTAGTGCTAATCAATGGTTTCTAGATCCACCCCAGCTGCCTCCCTGCAAAACAGAGGGCCCTTATTCACTAAAAAGCATCATGCAACACACAGCCTCTGCCATTTGCTGACATTTGACATATGTGCACTGATTGCCTCATGTTGCAGGGTATTTTCACTCATGATTATTTCCTGCTTTAATTCAAGGTTTGCGCATCTGAAACCCAGCTTGTTTGCCCAAACTCAAAACAGGATTGTTGTTAGTCTAACTCTTCCCTCCCTCATCTCCCCAAGGCAACAAAAAAGTATTCGAGGATCTCCGCACTGCCTCAGTTTTTCTGACGGGGATTCAAGGCTTCCCTCATGGAAACTTTTACACATCTTGGCGACGTGCCCAGACCCCAGGACTCCACAAAAGCCCTAATGATGATTGAGAGTAGAGGTCCACAGCGCGCTGAAAACATGCTGAGTCGCTAACATCGCAGTGTGCCGCAAGGCTGTCTCAGGACTGGGTGGTTGATGGGCATGAGCATTTGGGGCTGGGGTGTTTGTTAACTGTCTAAAGGGAGGTGGTAATTAATGAAGAAAGGTGAAGCAAATGTCTTAACTGAAGTTATAATATTGATACCTCAAATAGTTAAGTATCAAAAAAAGTTTTGTCCCAGGCAAAAGGAACAAAATTACTTAAATTATGTAATAAAACCACCACAACTATTAGAACTATGCTACTTCTACCATTGGTAGCTTTCATTGTTTGAGTTATACTACTATTTCAAAATATTTTCTCTCCCAATTTCTTTTGTATATGTATTAAACATGTTGGGAGACACACATGATATCTCATGGTGCTGTTAAAACAAAATACCACAAAAATATTCACCTGTGAGTCAGTTGTTGTATTGAAAGTGTTTGTGTTTTAGAAGTACTGCACCACTGACTGCGTGCACTTTCACGTCTATTCTCCTTTGACCTCTGGGCCTATGGGAGCAGGTCAGGCTCAGCTAATAGTGGACAGAGAGCGAGGCTGTCTTGCGGTTAAGTGCAATGCCAAGAAGCTAGTCTCCTGCTGGACGTAGTATATCGACAAGCCTAAAACAATGGGTGATGGCTGCTTTATAATTCATGAATACAGAGAGGATGTGCATTTTTACTATTGTTGTTATGGCTGTCTTCTCATATTAGCCGCCGTGCTTTCCTGGCACCACTTGACACTGTGAGCCACAAGTACAGGTTCAGGCTTTCAAATAGTCTTTAATAGCCTTCTGCAGTGTATCTGATTTTAAAGGTACAATGTAAGTCAACAATAATGCAACAGTTGTTCTGACAGCAGCATTGGGCCATTTGTGCGTCTAGATTCTAACACAGGACTCACAAAGTACAACGAATACCGTAAAAAGTTCTGTTAGCAGTACCGTTATATTTTTGCAAAATATTAGACAAAGAGTCCAGAAGGAAAAGTGTTCAACAAAAACACACAAGTACTTGTTCAGTCCAAGTAAAAGTAGAAGTGTATTATTCTTATGGGATTTTACAGTATTTTATTTTTCATGTTGGCTATGAGATGAGTGAGATGGAGCAAGGAACTACGGTCTTTGTAGCTTTGGAGATTGCATAATAGGGATGGTCTGTCCACAGACAATATCTGAAATTTGACTTGCCGTTGTTGCCAATAAACAATGTTTGATATCGATATCAGTATTTTAAAATCTTTAGCAAATCCAAAAATATGTCAAGTTGCAGTAACAAGTCAACTTTTCAATTTCCTTGGAAATAATGTAATTTGCTGTTTTTTTAATGGATATCGTGTAGTAGACATAATGCTTTTCATCTTAATTGCTTATCTCTTTCTGATAGAGAGATAAAAAAGAAAACTTTGAAAAGACATCTGGTAGATTTTTTGCTGCGGACATTAAAAACAGTTATACAACAAACATGAGTGTACAGTATAGACACAACACTGACTGAGTGCAGTGCACCCTTGTATTTGAAGTTGTCCGGATCACCTTTTTTCTTCCTACTCCTCTTTTATCTTTATCCCATTGGCTGCACATAAAAGCCATCAATCCCTGGTTGTGATCAGCCTATATTTTTTTGCAACACATCTGATGAAGCCTACTTAATTATATACATTCCCAAATTGCTTGCAGTTTAGAAAAATAATTGTATCCAAGTGGTTACATATGACAGTGGCAGTGGGGTCACAGACAGGCTTGGAGTTTCTAGCCCTTATTAAAACCTTTGGCGATTGTGTTACGTTTGATAAGTACAAAAAGATGGATCGGACTGAACTGAATCCTTTTATTTGGCCTCTATGCGTGTGTGCACTCCCTAAAACCTGGCAGGTCGCTCCATACAGGATCTGGTCTGGTTTCAGTCTCTCCGTCATAATATCCAGAGTCACTGAAAAAGAATGTGTCTGATGAAAATGGCCAGCTAAATTATCTAAACAAATTGGGTTTCCTTTGTGTCGGGGGCCTCGTGTACACAGGCATTACAGTGGAAGAGTATAATTGTTTTAGTCCAGTGGAATAAATCCTCCTATATCACTGAGAAATCAGGGCAGAAGCTATAGTCACATTCTGAACTTCTGGATACTTATTTTTCTTCCAAACTAATATTGTACCTATTCAATCATATGTGAGACACACTGGAAGAGAAAGTCAAGTACCTTATAAAATAATACACAGCCTTGTACTTTGTTTAATGTATATTAAAATACATAAAATACATAGTCAGTGACAGTAACTGTAATTAATGGATTTGTGGCTTTTTGTCAGACACAGCAAAGCATACCTATTTGCCCATCAACCAAAAGATTGGTGGAATCTTTCATTCACTCCTCTGACACACATCATGGAGGTCAGTTTTGCCGTATAGCCACAACTGCCCTGAGGCAGACTGATGGAAGTGTGGCTGCTGGATCCCATTATTCCTAACCACTGTCTCTTTCCCATTGGCTCCTGTATATTCCCTGCAGTGGTCTTGCTTCAGTACACCAC
The DNA here is from genome assembly GCF_026225935.1 of Boleophthalmus pectinirostris. Taxonomy (NCBI): domain Eukaryota; kingdom Metazoa; phylum Chordata; class Actinopteri; order Gobiiformes; family Gobiidae; genus Boleophthalmus; species Boleophthalmus pectinirostris. The sequence continues at coordinate 20,201,249 of NW_026571447.1, read as the reverse complement.
GTGCTGTATTTAAGTTTCTCCTGACGCAGCTGTTTAGTGGCTCACATTCTGAGGTTTTGGAGGAGCACACTGAAGAGACACCAAGCCACACGGATCACAGCGGGTCAGGATGCAGACAGGGCTGTGGCTTGGCTGCACTCGTCCCTGTACATGTATATCTGTGATCACGGAGTTAGTTGCTTGAGCCAGACACGCTCATTATTGTAGCACAATATGACAAATGTCAGTGTGGTCAACTGCACTGACAGCGTGCTGACTAAAGTGAGTTTCCTTGTGTATTCTGTTATCATCTAGTCTATCATTTGTTTAAGTGTGAGTCGGAGAACATTTAATCCTAAATAAACATTAGAACACAGCTTGGTGTTTTCTGAGGACACCATATAAAATAATTTGACACCTACAGCCTGCTATGACATGCATTTTCATTTAGTGTGATTTACTCAGGAGACCTCTCTGAATGTGCCATTTATTTTAGACTTAACGCTAGTCCAAAGTGCAAATAGTATGGTAAATGGTAAATGGTCACATTTTAGTATAAATAGTATAAGTAAATAGTATACTCTAGTTGTCTTTAGTTTGGTTAATATTTCAATAACTCAAAATATATGCTATACTTAAAGCAATGACATTTTACTATGAATTAAATAGCCTGTCACTATGTTCCAATCGGTTTCATGGGGCTGGATTTTGATTTTGTTATATCATTCAACAAAAGCAGTATTGGCCAGTCTGAGATATAAAAGCATTTTAAGACACAGACAACAACTAAAATTCTGTCTCCAAGTTTAAAATTAGGGACAACAATGCTTTTCCAACATAAACATGTCAAAAATTAGATTTCGTCCAAACAACAAGGCCATGATGTGTGTTCTTCTACCGCCAAAGTGGTTCCAAAATCCTAAATGGCATCTGTCGTCCATAAGCGCTCTCACACAGTTGCCCCCGGTAGTGCTTTTGTTTATGGTTGTGTTTAGGGGACATAAATACCAGCATCCTCAGTAAACAGGAGCAGCTCTCGTCCAGACCGCTTAATAACAGCTCCCATCTGAACCCAGTTAAAGGGGTGTAATCGTATCCTATAGCGACGGATGTCAACACAAAAGGTCCAAGCCTGAAGAGACGAGGAAAGACAGTGGATATTTCAACACTATGATAAAATCTTAGTTTAGAAATATTGGGAATTCAACTAGAATTTAACGGGAACATTTCAAATAATTTACAGAAAATATATGCAGACCATGTGTTGGCTTGGCACTGTTGGGAGTCAGGTCACTTGTGTAGACCTATCTACTCTGCCACCAATGTGTAAATGATTTTAAATGAAAATAAACATAACATAAATGCAATTAAATTAAATTAAAGGAAAAAAAATAATCTTGTATATTTTCACATTTTGTCCTTGAGATTTTGGTTTTGTGTAGATTTATTTTTTATACTGTGGCGACTTTTCATGCACATTTTTTACGCCACTTTCACAGCTATACCTTTTCAAGCCTAAACTCTCAAACTCAAAAAAAGATAAACAGTAGTGGAAGTCAAAGTACACAGAGTCTTCCTCTGGTACTGCAGAGCTGGGAGCACCCTCACAGTAGGTGAAACGCTTTACTTCAGGGGTGGGAATGGCCATAACCGCTGAACTGTAAGCATCCTTCTGTTGACATATAACCCATGGTGGTAATAAAACTCGAATGTGTCCCTTGGCTCCAGCAATCTTACTCCATTGAGCTCAGTTCTTCTCAAAACAACGTGATAACAAATAGGGAAATCCTTAAGCCCTCGGTAAGCGCGTTTATACAGTGGGAGGTGAAGAAAAGTGATGAAGTGGCAGTAAAACTAAGAGAAAAGTGGTCTTATGTGCTGTTAAATGTCTTAAACTGCTGTCCTGCCACTACAAATCACATGTACCAAAGTGCAAAGAATGAGTCCATTATAATTTGATAGGTTATTGTAATAAATTACTAGAGGACCTATTATTTTTAGTTGTAACATAAATTTTTATGTTCATTGTATATTGTGACTTTAAAGCAAAAACAGTTTTCACATGCATGCTGTAAATGAGATGTGGATAAAGACTTAAAAACTATTACATACATTACAATACAAAACGTGGTCTTTGCTAAAATTACAAAATAAAATAAAAATGACCACCATGAAAATATACCAGACAAAACCTTCTACTTTAAACTTGAAATAAATAAAACTCTGCCAATTCATCTTGATTAGATAAACTGGTTGGAGTTGATCTCCTGTAAATGGGTATTATTTTGAGATAGGACCAGTGCCAGCTCTGTAAACCTTTAGAACCTTTGTCACAAAATAGTAGCATATTTTGTATGTTTAGTTGATGAAAAATCCAGCCAAATCTTATACTTGACCATTTCCATGCATTGCTCTCAAGTTTGCCTAGAGTCAAAGCACCCCACTTGCCCTTGCTTCATAAAAACCTTCCATTATGATATAATGCATTAGTGTCAACATTTGTAATCTTCAAAAAGTGCCTTTATTGACAGATCCACAGTCTCCAGATGTTTGATGATTTGTCTGTGATATCCAAAGCAGGAGTTGACATTGAATTGGAAGGATGTTTGGACTTTTTGCCAACTGCCTTCCTTCTTCTTCTATGCTATTTCACGGGAGCACCCTTATCTGACCCCATGACTTGATATATCGAAATCCCTGCAGACATTGGGGATTTAAAATTGGATGGCAGGGTACTGTTAATCACATCACTTGAGGATCAACAGGTTTTTTTCATTTGCAGCTGAAGGACTTGGGGCCTTTTTCCCCTTGATGTTGCATGCAAAATATAGTATGATATCCAAATCGCGGGACAGAGCACAAGCAAAGCAGATAAGTTATAAAGCAATGCAAAACAGACAGGTTACACAAAGGCTGCTCATGCAGACTCACCCATACTAAAAAACAGGAAGTAGCCTCCCCGGGCCGTCTATCAGTGATGGATAGCGAACTATAAAGCTAACACTGAGCTAAGCCTTTTTGGACAGTGTCAGTACAACGGCAGTGAGGAAAACAAGCCAGACAGACAAAGGTGATTTAAAGTAGCCCGATACAAATGTGGCCATAAATCGTACAGGTGCACGTTGACTTTGTACAGTTATGATTAGTTCAATATGTTCAGTCTTTCTGTCTTTAAAATCAGTCAGAATGCATCTATATGTTCAGATCATGAAAGTACTGCAATGAAGAATATCTGTTCACTTCACATGTCAAATTCTGAGGATTAAAGTATGTCTTTTTGCTCCATAAAGAATAGTGGGGAGGCATTTTGGCATGGAGTACTTTTTTTATATATTAAACAGACTTGGCAGTATTCAGCCACATCTTAGATTTATTTGCTATGTGATAGCATTTTGATTGTGCGGCTTTGTTTTGACATGTTTAACTAAGGGATTTGGGTTATAAAATACCAGGTTATTGTGATTATGATTTTACAGTTTCAAACACAGCCTGGGAAGATAAATAAATCTTAAATCTAAAAAAAATAAACAGAAATAAATAAAAATAGCACCACAACATAAATGTAATATATACAGAATTGTAATATCATAATGTGGAATAATTCAATTTTGAATAAATTATGCAATTTTGAATGAATATATAATGTTGAAATTATGATTTCATATAGACATCTGCTTTATTACATTTTTTAACGAACAAAATGTATTTTTAACAAAGATATTTTCTCATACATTTCATTTCATCATACAGTACATATAACTAATAGGGCTTTTTTTTTTTTCATTGTTTGCGTTGGCACCTAAACCCTTTTCAGAGAATCCAGTCATGAGGGCATATGAGAGCAGCAGTAAACAGCTCCCTCTCATCCTCACATGGGCCCCGGGGGAGTGACCTGGAGCAGCACACCGGCGCCCCCATGGGCTCTGGAGGAAATGAGACGTAGAGGGAGGATGGAGCTCAGGGCAGCGTCCCAAACTGGAGAGAGGCACCACATCAAACACAGGGTTATCTCACAGACCAGGCGTGGGCACAGTGGGGCGCACAGAGGGCCTGTTGTTACAGATTTGCTCGGCTAATTTTGGATATGGTCCTATTGTTTTTGACATGGTTTAAATGTAATCACTATAGGTTTAAGGGTGCCCAAACGATGTTTGTTTTTGAGGGGAAAAAAAACAGTTTTGGTCATGTATTATCACAACAAATGATAATGCAGAAAGTACTTTATGCCACTGAAGAGAAAAAGAACCATAAGACCAGAACTAAACTACAATCTACTACAATTAGTTGTGAGGTGAGACAGTTCTCTCACTTACACACAGATCAAACCACTAGAAGTGTCCTCTAAAAACAGCAGCAGACTTATCGATTGGAAACCTCCTTGGTGACATCATGACACATCTTGTTTACACTGTTTATTTTTTCTCTTTTGTCTGATAGTAAGACCACTTGTTTGGTGTTTTAACCTCAACCCCTTGTTAGGTTATGATCTTTTTACTTCTTGTAGACCTGATTGTGGTCACATCCTCGAATTGGATTGATGTCAAATTTAACAAGTTATTGTCAAAACGACTGGCACCATAAATTTGCCATATAAATCTTATGGTATACAGCTCCTTCAGTTATGTCTTTGATAATGAATGATGCCATCACTTGCTGAAGCTATTGTGAAAAAAATAATTTCACTTTTGTTTTGCTGACAGCGAAGACGTTAAACTGTATCATGTGGATAGGCCCTATAATTACACAGTTATGAACCATAGCCAAGGTCAAGAAATATGTAATCTTGACAGTTAAACAGAAAATTACAGAGTTTTGACATGCCCCTGCTCAATTTTAAACTATTATTCTAAAATAGTGTGATCCCATATGAACACAGCCTATGGTGTTTAATCACATTAATACGGCAAATACATCATACCCCACCTTCTTAAAATGACCACCCATCATACTGCCATAATCTTAGCCTGAACATCAAAGTCCTTGTGGTTCAATGGCTCTCTCTCCCTATCTGAGTGGTGAGTGTTTCCTCATGGGACACCCCAGAGGTTCACACACCAGTGTATATCCGATGAAATACGCTGTCTGTTCAGATCATCACATCATTAGGCCCAAAGGGATTCTGGGACGTATTAGGAGCTGTCTACCTGCGTGACGTGGATGAATTTATGAAGCACTTTGTCATGATGAGGCATTAGTGGAACACCCTGTCTCTCTCCCCTTTGAGTTTATCTTTGGGAATAAACTCCACACATCGTCAATTTATCTTGTGTGTTCCGACCTTTGACCCCTCCCCCATTTTTGACGCTGCTTATAAGGCAGAAGAAGCGGTGACGTGGTTTGAGCTTTCGAGTCGCGCGTGGGAGGCAGCAAATTGTCCATTAAGTGTTGCTGCCGAGGCCCGAGAGAAGATTTGATATTGCCGGGGAAACAAAAGTAATATGTAGCAGGAAATTCAATTGTCTCTGTGCAGCAAGTTGGAGCTTTAGTTTGGCTTCCATAAGCAAATCAATTTTTACCTAAGTTCACATGAGGTGTTACTCCGTCTATTGGCAGCAAGGGTTTACATAGCTCTGGCTTCTTTCCGACATGTTGAGGTTTCTTCTGGGGATTGTAAGAAAATTATAATAAAATAATATTATGGAAAATGCAAATATTTAATATAATGAATCGAGAACTAGAAATGAACTTAACGGTCATATACAAGGGTTTCCCCAGATAATTTATTGGTCTGATACTGACAATTTTGCCGATTTGGCACCGATATTTTTCCAGTCACATCAGCAAGACAAATAGTGGATACCAGCACAGGATACCTGCACAAAAAATCCATATCAGACCATTTCAGGAACTATTATTTTTAACTTAAAATTAATGGCTGAAACTGACTTCTTCATGTTTCTCTAAGCACCATAATAGTAGGAAGAAATAGCATCCTTTTTTACAAACAATGGATGATGCTTTACTATAGGCAGCGGAAGACTCCTCCATATGTTCCTGACCCTCACATGCATGGTGGCAGTTTATTCTCACAGTGAAAGTGAAAGAAGTTCAAGAAGGTGTCTCTCCCACTTCAGTATCAAGAGAACAGGAAGCCTCGTCTACACACTCAGGTTCAAAGGTCATGTTTTGGATCGTCAGCTGAGTGGAACTGCGCTATGGTCATTGCCAGTCAGGACAGATTTGGGGAGATGGAGATTGGGTTACGGCAGCGGGCCTCCAGACTATAGCAGACCACAGGGCTTTCACTATTCACAGAGGAAGCCCGGCTCATATCGAACCCTCTGCTCAAAGGAGGCCGCTAACTATTCTAACTCAATCCCATGTGGTACTCAGGTTTATGCACTGTAACTGTACTGTAATACTGTACTGTAACTGCACTGTAATACCTAAAAGGACAGTTGAAGTTAGCAGAAAAGTTGTGTTACTGAAAAAGATATTGTTGGTATTTTACTTCTGTGAAAAAATGTATTTAAATTTCTGTTTTACCATATCCACACAATAGGGCAGCAGGATTTTTTGAAACTGGATCAAAATCACAATGGGCCCAATTGGCAAATTGCAAGGACTGCAGTTTTTGAAGTATCACAATTTCCTACTTATTCTGCATATCTCATATTTAAGTCTTTTTGACAATTCTTGTGGATGCGTTTGAAATGTGAACTTGGAGCAGAATCGCGAATCTAATCCAAATTACTATGCTTGTCAGAGAAATCACAATTATTTTTTTTCCCCAAATCATTCAGCCCTAGCATATCTTTTTTTTCTGACAAATCCTTCCAATTAGTATATCCATGTATGTATTTATTTATTCACCAGATGTCCTTCCTGATATAACACTCTTAATATAGATGTTTTTTGCAGAAAATGACAGTAGTCCCAATATTAATTTACATAATCTTGCAGAGTCGAAGTATTGCATTAAGTCTTTAGGTATCTGTCCTGAGATACAATATTATTCATACTGGGAGTGTTGTTCTAATCCAAACTGAGCCCTTTAAATAAACTTTACTGCAACATATTTCCAAAACAACAGATAAACACATATTTGTATTGCAGTTATCCAGGCATAAAGCTAAAGATCTATGTATAGATACCAACACCGAAAATACACATCCACTTAATTAAACAAGGAAGCATTATTATAGTATCTAGTATTTTTGTACCTTTCTAAAATAGACCTTTCAGCTGCCCAGCCCTAAGAATAGGCCCTGACAGGTTTGAATGGTGCTGTACAAATTGCGTTGGCGTTGTGACTAATAAAGGAAGACACATGTTTAAGTACGTTTTTTTTTTTTTGTTTTGTTTTTTTCTCTCACCGGGGGAATATCGGGAGTTTAGTTTTCCACTGTTTTTGTTTATTCATGAGCGGGGATCCTCCCTCTTGCAGCTTTCCATTATTAACCTGCACGGGCAAACTGAAAAGGAACAGTTTCCAGCCTGCAGTGAGAAGGATGCCAGGTCAAATGAGTGTTGAAATATGCCTTTATAGGAATGTACAGCCTTTTATTATGGAATTATATTTGAATATTCTGATTTTAGAGGCCAGTTATATTTATTGTCAACATTTGTATCTACAGCTACAGTTGTAATGATAAAACTTTGAGATAACTAAATATAACTAACTAAAACTAAAACTAAAACTATAACACTGTGGTTAGAGCATACTTGTTATTTGCATATTGATTCGAAAAAAACTTTTTACACAAGATGCCCATCCTCACATAAACTTTTTACATTTATTTGACTGATATAATGGCTCTGGTTTATAACACCATTTGTCTGTATAATTCTGGTAAATAATTTTAACTGATTATTTACTATTACATCAATGATAAAAAAAAAAAAAAAGTCAACTTCTGTAAGTTTCCACATGTCCACACACTTGGCTTGGCTTTAAACATAATCTTGTATTTATAATGTTCATTTTCTGCTAAACACATGTGCACGGAGCAACCTGTTTGAATGTGTTATTTTGACAGTGTTTGAACCAAACAGTGACACATACAGACTTAATAACATCTATAAATAGAAAGTTGGTGTTATTTTGTGGTGCAACCATCGCCGCATCCTGTTTCACATTGAGATTCACTCAGTGACCCGGTGCATACTTAAATAAAACACAGTAAGGCCTCTCACTTTCCTCTATCTTTATAATGGAAAAAGCACAGTACAGATCAGGTAATACGTGGGCAGAGGAAATAACACTTTGGTAACAGCAATGTGACGGCAATGTGTGCATTTTAAAGAAAATGTATTTTTCCCCAAGTCCCACAGTCATGTTTTTTTTTTTTTTTACTGACACGGCATGAAATGGAAAACAGTGTTATTTGTTATTTAAATAATTAATCTATGATCATTTATTTTCTCTACTAGCACTTAGTTTCTGTACCTAGACTGACCTTTATTTGCCTTCTTAAATTCACTCTTCCAGACTTGTGCACAGTATTGCATTAGACTCACAGCAGCAGTGACATTAGCATTTGATCATTTAACTGTTGCACGTCCCCACACTTCCTTAATGTCCTGGTGTGGCAGAGCTAAAAATAACTTCGGCGTGTAAATGCCTGCTCAGCCTGGAGCCAAATGGAGTTGAAAACAGCCAGCAGTGTTGGCACAGGTCAGGTTTTTCCAATGGGAGTTCCTCCTGTTTGGGGAGGTAAGTCCCGACCAGCCTGATTTGTGTGTGTGCGAAGGTGTGTGGTATGTTTTCAAAGCAGAGTTATTATTGCAGAGGCTGCCAATGGGGCTTTTGAAACCTGCATCTTTTATTTTCAATTCTTCATTCAAATTAGATTATTAAAATTAAGATAAGCCCCCATTATCTCTAAATGGTGAAATGTGTCTTGGACATCAGGGGCACAATAAAATAGACAGTATCCAAACACAATTTCATACAAAATACAGTACTCAATACATTCTACAGTATTGACCTTTCATGACCTTAAAGTACAAAACCACTGCACTCTTCCACATGGCCTAAAAGTGTTGTTTCTTCTGATTTTTCATATGTATATTAAAGACTCATAATAAACTTATTTTGCATTTGTTTAATCCCTAAAGAAGCCTAGTGATGGATGGTTGCTAATGTATGACACTTCATTGTCATGCAACACACCCCTTTGTACTAAGGCCTATGTTATTTCCTTGGTATCAGAAACCCACATTGATAGCGTTGTGCAGACCCTGTTCAGTGGGTGGATTTCCTGTCTCTAACCTCACTCACTCTGTCTACATCAGTGAACTTTATCACTGCGCGTCTCGATCACAAAACCACGGGCTGCTTGTTTGTGTTGTTGGGTGACTGCAGGGCCCTCGCCATCTCCACAGTCACTTCCCTGAGATTTGCCAAAGCATACACAAATGATAAGCACTGGACTCAAGTGTGTGTGTGTGTGTGTGTGTGTGTATGTGTGTGTGTGTGTGTGTGTGTGTGTGTATGTTGTGTGTGTGCAGGTCTATGGGAAAGGCGCGGGCTTTTGGACAGAGCAGGAAAGACTATGACTTAGACTTAGACCATGTGGGGGTTGACACAACTTTCACTGATATTGTTCTGATATCTGCTATTATTCAAGTTAGCAAGAATGCACTGAGAATTGATAGCATGCATACCGTGATTTGTGTTTTAATCCGATAACAACTATTACTACACACCTATAGTATGGCCAGTATCAGAATATCGATCCAATCTAATGCTATAAAGATTTTTTCCTGGCATTATTTTCACTTCCTCCCAGGTTGAACTGATCTTAAAATAAATTAGTGTGCAGATAAACAAAAATTTAAACAATATATTTCAAGCAAACTTGAGAAATTTTAAGTATATTTTTGAATGAGAATCAATACTTTTGATACTACGCCAGTAACATTGTTATTTTGTTGTTCACTCACTCATCTCTACTATGCTGCTACTTAGTTTCTACTAATACTACATATCCAACATATTTATTGACTTATTTTAGATTTCATTTATGTTACACTTTGAAAGAAAGGTCATTTTCATTTTCTAAACCGTTTTATCTCTCCCTCTCTCTTCTATCAGTTCTATCTTGTATTGACATTGACATATTATTTACTTACTTAGTGCTTATTCCTCCATTAATTTATAGAAACAAGTTTAAGGTCAAATTGTTTTAAATGAACACTATGAACTATATGTTTCTGTATAATTGACTAACGCTCTCCCTTTGTGTATGTTTTTCCACAGTTAATGAAATCATCAGAAACGACCTCTCCAGCATTTCCGTGCACACTCATGCATAGACGTCCTGGACCCGTCACAGCTCCGACAAGATAACCACGAAACAAAGAGATCCAGACTATGAAGAATTTGGATATTTGACCAGGATCTCTGACTCTTTTTGACTTCTCCAAACTGCACAGTGACAATCATTGGCAAGATCCACAAAACTCCATGTTTGTTGAAAGGGAAGTGATTTCAGGGGCGGTATATATTGCTTGCCTTAACAGAGAAAATTGATTAGTGGACCAAACAACTTACAGAGACAATCTCATTTACTATGTATAATAATGCATGGACAGTGGATCGTCGATTTCTTTGTGCAAACTGGTGCCTTACTGCAGTAATATTAACGACAGCACTCGTGTATTTATGTGTCCATTGTAAACCAAATTATTATTGTCTACATGTTTTTTGTACAACTTTGAATGACTTTTCCAGGGGAGCTCAAGCCGGACAATGTGTTGAATGGGACTATGTGAATAGAGTAGCCGTGTATTTTATTTGCTAAAGCATATTACCCTTGTATATTATTTTGTATGTATTGATAATATGAATGCCTTCAGGTTGTATCATGCCATTTATCTATCTTATTTGTTTTGGTTTTCTCTATCTGTAGCTATTCTAGCCGATGCTTTCACCTTAGTGCCTCAACTGAAATGGTCCCGTCCCTGTCTTCCAGTTTTCAGCTTCAACTGAGTCATGCTGAGACAATCAAAAGGAGCATACAGCACAGACTAATAGTGGCTGAGGCAGATATTTTCATTTTTCTTTCTGCCCTTAAATTCTTTTAACAATGGTATGCTTACCTGCTAAATTTTAACATTGCAGGTTTAAATATACTCAAACAATGTGCAAAAGTCTAGGATGGGATTTTAAGAGATGCTATGAACTTGCAGAGCACAGACCTCTGCCAAGGCATCGGTCCAGTTAAACCCCAAAACAATGTTATTCAATTTGATTTAAAATTATTTAAGTATGTTCTCTGAAATTGATCCCTCAAACACTTATGTGTTTATAAACTTTTGCACATTAGTGGCTTTTGCACTGCATGTAAATAGGCACACTGACAGTACACTTCAACTGTAAGAGTTGGCCAGACTGTTACAAACGGTTGGCAATAATTGATCTAAATAAACCAAATGATTTTGTCTTTGGTGAAATTATTGCATATGTTTCACAAAGTCTAGCATTGAGTTGAGGAAAGCAACAGAATGCACTTTACTGTCCATACAGAGCAGACCAAATGTTGAATTCTTTCCAAATGATCCGTTGCATGTACATCACACTGCGATAATAGAACAGACGTATCCAGTCACTTCCTGATACATTTGGACATGTGGTATATTAGCATGAGTTAACCTTATCATCATGTTTTCTATTTTTGTGCCTTACTCTCTCAGCTACAAACCTGTCACATCCATAATGCTTTTCTGTCCAGGCACAAGGTCAAACATATTTCTCTTTAATATGAAATATTTATAAAAATGAAATGTGTTTAGTGCATTTAATGTGTTCTCTATATTAAAATAAATAAATGGCATCATTATAACTTCTGTACTGTATGAACTTAATGATTACACAAGGTCTTACTAACACATTTTAAGTATAACATGTAAGTATAATTAAAGTACAATGTACTGTAATCTTTTAGCTTTGATACTCAATACCATTGCTGATGCAACCAGACATACTAGATTGGATCACTATTGGCTCAGGCAAGGTTCAAATATTTAAAGGTTCCACATTACTCAAAACTGACTCTTGTGAGCTTTAAGCCATGTTATAATGCTGTTATCTCCTCAGAAATATTTAATAATTTCATTCACACATGCTTGAGTACCTTTTTATTATTTGTTTTACATGTTCAAAGCTCAAAATGCTCTATTCCTCCTTGTGATGTCATGTAGGGGTAGTTTTCAAGTTAACAACTACCCTTTACCATTAGTTCAGAAGAGATTGGTAGTTCAAGGGTTGAAATCATCCAAATGATTATAGTGAAGGTGTATGTAGTTTGAAAACACAATGGAGCACTTCCTGTATTACAACATGACATAAGGTGAAACAGTGTTTTCCTTTTCAGTGAGGAATTCAGTCTAAATAAGCATTGTTTGTTTATTAAACTTGTGAATTCCAGGTATGTTTTTGATGAAGAAACAACAACAAATCAGAAAAATACAGTAATATGGGCCCTTTACCCCACCGACATTGTTGCCCAGTCATTTATTTTACCAGCCATTTGTTTTTAGTGTCTATTTATGACAATATATGTAAAGAAAAAACAAAACAAAACAAAAAACATTATGTGTACGGAAAAATAAAAAGTGTATCATTCTAGTTAATACATACTCATTGCTGCTGTATCTGCACATTGTAGTTTAACAAAAATGCATTGGTGAGCTGGTACAAGCAGAGGCCTGTGTTTTCCGGTGATTATTGTCAGCGGTGAGCAGTTATGTCTGATATAGCCTTCACCCTGGGAGCCGTGCCACGCTCCTGTGTACCACCTGCTAGTCCTGCATGCCCACTTTTTCCATTCGCCCCAGTTCAGAACCGCCCATGGCCTGCTCGGAGACAGAAGGCAGGCCCAGGCGGTGCTCCCCTGTAAGCCCAAAATAGAGCCACTATATTTACAGATGCAGACACGCCCCTTTTTCCTGGCTCTTACCTGAGTGCTCCTCTCAATGTGCCGTACCCTTTGACACAGTGAAGGGAGCATGACTGCGGGCCATGCTTTCCAATACACTGAGCCATTAAGCAAAGAAGGTTTAGTTAGAGCAGGAATAGCAATTATGTGAGGAAAACACACAGAGACCTGCAATCTGTGAGATTTGTGGATTCTTTTTATATGTAAAATACATAATCAGGTTTGTTTTGGAAAAAAAATAAGAACATAAAAAAGATAGTAACATGATTTATGTTTGTCTATCCAAATAACTGTGGCACCATGAGATGATGATTAAATAAAGTATGCTGAGACACACTAATACAAAAGCCAGTGCAGTGTGGGGGGGGTCAATCAATCCCCGTTTCAACCTCGTGAGGGTGTTATTGTGTCCTTGGGCAAGACACTTTACTCACATTGCCTATGTATGAATGTGGCGTGTGAATCAGTAACTGCTGGGAGATGGAGAGGTCACTGGTGCAGACTGGCAGCCAAGTCTATGTGGGTCAACTTTAGACAATGCAAAGTAAGTAATGTTGAGTGTCCAAAGCTCTCTTGATAAATCATTATTATTTATTAAAAGAATACTAATAAAGCCAAATTTGATTGTACTTTATATTATTTTAATACAATCAGTACATACCTTATGGTTCTCTATTGTATTTTATGGATGCTTCTTTAAGGTGCACTGTGCAGCTTTTCTGGTAGAAGGTACACCACCTGCTTGTTTCCGTGGAGATGTTATTTTTTTTGTCTGGAATGTCCCGGTATGGCATTAAACATAACATAACTCAATAACATGTTTTTTTATTATCATTATTATTATTAAAACTTGCATTGTTACTGTGAGCAGATTCACTTCTCTACAGATCTGACATGTAATTTGGCCCTATGGTGTCACCTGCTGTCTCCGTAGAGGTAGTGTAATGCAGTACTGTGGAACATTCAGACAATATCTTCATGGAGAGAAGCAGGTGATGGACTCTCCAACAGAAAAGTTGGACAGTGCACCTGAGTGAAAGTGGTTGTTAAGCAGGTTTAACATTGAAAACAAACAAAGATCAGCTCACCGTACATATTTTAACAGAACTTACAAATCAGTGTAGGTGCCAAACCAAAGTTGTGCATCTGAAAGTATGTGTAATGGTCACAAGTAACTACAAAAGAACAAGATCAGTGATTTCCAGAAATAGTTATATTTCTGTACAAAGCTTCCACCTAAACCCCTTTGTATACTGGGTGATGATTTGTGCACGTGCCATGTCCACCTGCCCTCCACACCTGCAGAGGGCATGACTTAGAAGTTTCATTATCTGCCTTTATAGTGATTTTACTGCCCCACATCTTTTCTTCTTGTATTCCCACTGCACTCTTGATGTTGCCTCTTTACGAAGTGAGCTCTCAGGCCAAATGGTCTCACTCTTACCACCTAACGTCCATCTGCTTGCTGTAAATTCCCAATATCCCTGTGTTATGAAGGGCATGTTAAGAGAACCATGCTTTAAGATGCTTTAAAAGATAATTACTTGACCATGCAGGCAGACCTTTTGATAGCTGGGTCCCATAAGTGTGCTCCATCGGCTCTTTCTTACCACTTGGGAGTATGTATTCAATAACATATGTCAGGAGAACATAAACAGCCTTATCAGGAGTTTTGACGCGATAAAATAGTACAATGACTACCACATGTGTCATCTTTACTATGCGTTTACAGGTGTTGTTTGAATCTGTTTTGGGTGGGACAGACTGAAACTACAGGTGCACAGGGCAGTCTTTTCATGGGCTAGTTTCACATGGGACAGGCCAAAGGGATGACCCAGGAGCCAAGTCACAATGGTGTAGGCCCACAGACAAATCACTGTTTTAAAAGACATTTTAAGAGTCACACCGCAAAAGCAAACAGATGGGGTCTGGAAAACCTTGTGCTGTCCTTTTTATTCTCCATCTGCAGTCATTCAGCCTGACTTTGCTCGTTTCTTTTGCGTGAAATGTTGTGTGGGTATTTAAACAATTTGGCATCACTGCAGATGTCTGAGCTTAAGTAAAAAAAAAAAAAAATCCATTATAATGCTTTATACTGCCATTATATATATATATATATATATATATATATATATATATATATATATATATATATATATATATATATATATATATATATATATATATATATATATATATATATATATATATATATATATATATTACTTTTGGAATTTCACTTTGTTGTTTAAAATATGAAATATTAAACAAAAAAATTTACATAAAAAATCTGAATACACACATTGCTGCTGAAGTGATTAAGTAAAAATAGTTAGTGTGCTTTATAATGTATCCAGAAATGAGAGATCTGTAACTGCCAGTAAATTCGTCAAATTGTCCACTTGTCTCACTTGTATCAAAAAGAATGATGAACTGAATAGAATAACATGACAAAAGTTACTGTTTTACAGATGTTTAGTTTTGAACAGCTATTATTATAATAGCTATTATTTACCAGTTTGCAAATTTCTTTCAATCCGCTTTGCCTCTTCTGAAAGCTGAGCCATCCGATGATCCTTGTCTGGTTTGCTGTAAATGCTTTAGTACATGTACGCCATGTTTATGTTGAAGTACATTGAAGCGCACATTAGGGATGCTCTAATGGGCCTCAGTAAAAGCTCTTGCCGGAGCAGAGTTCAGGCAGGTGCAGACTCTTACAGTAGATAAAGGAGCCTGGCATTGGAGATGAGTTCACGACAATCACTGTTAGGCTTTTAGACGCCTTCTGCAACCTCAATCTTCATTTCCCCTGACACTGATTTTGCAATAAGGATCCGGAGAAAAGGGGAACGTCCATCTATTCATTTTAATGATCCCTCATTATTGACTGCTGGCAGAGAGGGGGCGGGCAGTGGTAATGATTCTCTGTCTTTGTGGCCAATCACTCCCCTTAAAGAAATAAGTCTAAATAAGGCCACTAATGGACGCCCTGTGCGACCTGCCACTGACCCCACAGTCGACCTGAGCACACGACTTCCCGACATGGACAGATGAGGCTTTTGAACCTTTTCCTGTTTTGGTTTTGAATATGATGATGCACTGTTTAATGGGAGAGTAATGGGAGAGTTGCATTTTTAATGACACACTCAGACTCAACTTATAGTTAAATTTGAAACTAAAAAGTGAAAGTAGACAAATAAAATACAGTTTTTACTACATTTTTAATGAGCAGTTGATAATGTTATACAAGTTAACATGTTTAAGTAACAAAGTTTTTAACCACAATAGCCAGGTAATCTCCACACATTGGGACAGCAAATTTTCTCCAAGGAACTGTATATATCCTGCAGTCTTATGGATTTCAAAAAGTTCACAACTGACAACAATCACAACTGAACCTGGGTTTGCAGTGTCTGCATATGAAGGCAAGTTTTACTCATTCTCAATATGGACTGGCCATACCAACGGGAAGACTTAGAAACTCACTGATTAATGAGGATTCAGGTCAGAGAGACGCATTCAGGTTTTAACTAACTGGATTTCAGCACTGAAATCGGCAAACTGAATGAGCGATTCATATGAGACTGAATAAATCCACATTACAATTGTTTTCAGTAAACACTATATTTGATTTGAACATGTCTACTGAATATCTCTGGATACGGTTAGGTTACCTTTATGGAGTTTAAACTTTAAATATTAAATTTATGTAATCTAAAAAAAAAATATTTTAAAAACATGCATCAAAAACATAGTATGTCTAATTCAAAAAGCTTGGCTTGGATTCAGGGCCCTCTTTAAGCAAATGTGTGTATGACTTTAAAAGTTGCAGCAAACTATGAAGCGCTCATCCATCTGCTTACTTGTGTTTAATATATTATAATGTACATCTTATTGACTACCCATCTTTTCCCATTAATATGCATGCATGTTATTGGTCTCCATTATAATCGGCCTGTCAAGGAAGTGTGCTTTACTGCTGCTTCCAACGGCTCTTTGAGGTACACTTCACACCACTTCTCACCACTAAAGATACTCTCAGGTTTGAGTTGTTTTGCATAGACAGTTCTGCGTGTGATGAGCGGGTGGGGAGGTCATTAGCAGCCTTCATCCACACTCCCCAAGTCCTACTACACTGAAACTGACCACAAGGCAACCCTATCGTCCTCAAAGATTACCTGTCTCCTGCCTTGTATATGAATGTTTTATCATAAAAGCTTTTCTTTGTGCTAAGTGCCTCCTTGAGTGTTTGCTCTTAACTTTTGATTACTTTATGTCTTAGTTCGAAGTTGGCCGTAGAGAAAAGGGTCCATAGGAATGTAATGGACCTAACGGGAAGGATGCTGCTACTGAAAGTTGTAGATCACCAAGGAGAAATCCAGTGTAGCAGGTGTGAAATCAAAGTTTATTTTAAACAGCAAAACAAGTTTGTACTATAGTAAGGGCTAGAGAAGTTCAATAATTTGCATTTCTTTGACAATACATAAAGTATAGAAGTTTTCCAAATGTATCCACTTCTTCACACATCTTTCTGCCATTCTTGTACGATAATAAAAGACCATGACAGGAGATGAATTATCCACTGTAGTTTAAAGGGTTAAAAAAAAAATATATAATATATATATATATATATATATATATATATATTGCCTCGGATAGTAGGTTATAATACATAGTCTTGTGAAGTCAGTTTGCATAAGGGCCTAAAAGGAAGCCTACTTCAGCACTACATGTGAAGGGAGTGAGTGGTAAAACTTAAAAGCGCTTTGTATTCATATTATTAATGACTTTTGCCGAAATAGAGCTGCTCTAACTGTGAAAAAGTGTGGCGGCACAGGTGGAAAGACTCAAAAGACTAACACAGACATGACACAATCTTATAAATAAACCAATATGGCAGTTTTGTATGGGCTCCATATGTTTCAGGAAATATAGGATGTCATGCATTACAGTGTAAAAAGACTCATTTAGCACCATTAAAAGCAGTGTGTTTCAAAACCTTTCAGTTTGATGTGGCTGCTCACATCTTACTCTTTTTATCTCCATCTCAGAGTTTTACTTTTATATAGTCTTGAGTCATTTAGCAGCAAAAATATTTGTCTGTCTCTGGGTCCAGACGTCAAGGTTTCCAGCTCCTTTTCTTCTTCCTCCTGCCCGAGGTTTTACCAGACGTCGCGTTGTGAGTGGGGAATGGTCGATTGCATAACGCACAATAGTTCCTGGCCTTCTTACAAAATTCAATCATTCTCTGCATACTCCAATCCCACGACGGCCCATTAAAGAACAGCCAAGGCTAGGATATCCCCCCTCATGTGTTTTAAATTGAAATTACAGTCACAATGTCTGCGTGATTCTAAAAAGACGTGGGTAAAAGGAGATATGAAAATGGTGAAGGCATGGAGGACAGAGTGGAGTCTATCTTCATTTTATGTCATTACATCTTTGATCAATTACCAAAGTGGGGAAGGAATCCACCACCAATGTTTTGCCTGACTGGTGTACTAAGCCTGTTTGTTACATGTAATCCGCACAACCATATGTGAAAAAGGTGAGGAGGATGAGCCATCAGATGATGACCCCAGATGTTGTGAGGGACCAGTGGGATATAAATCAGACATGACAAACCATGAGTGTCCTTATAGTTTCTTGTCCCAGTGGACAGAATCGGAAGAACATATTCATACGGACAAGGTCTATTTGATGTGTGACAAATATGATACACACTAAAGTAAACATTCTTAATACACTCTAGAGGACTGCATCACTTCTGAGTTATGTTTAGTTGTGTAATATTCAATTCCGCATTTGCTATGTAATGAGAATTATTTTAACATCATTACTTATATTATGGACTTCAAGGCCTCACAACTAATATACATTAACGCAAAAAAGCCACTCAACAACCCAAGTGATAGCGATGCTTATGCTCAAACATACTACAAGAACACCATCTAGTGGATGATTAGAAATTTGCGGATTTTATTGCAGCTTTTCCTGCTGTGCCTTAGTTATTCATTTAATTTCAATTTAATTTTAATCTTTCAACAAGTAAAAATATACCTTGAAGTTATTAGTAACGTAGGTACCCAAAATAGTATTATCGTATGTTATGGGTGCTTACTTATTATATTATTATTTTTTTATTTAATGTTTTTATGTTTACTACTGATAGTGATAAAGATAGTGATACTTGTAATTAGTTTTTTAAGATGCATGAATGATAAACTTAACTCTTTCCCCCATGAAGACGACATTTGACGACCCCCGTACCCTTAATGACGACTTTTGACACCTCCGCCGTATCACTAAAGACGAGATTTGACGACCTTTAGAAATGGCTTGGTTTTTCACATTTAAACAGAGACTGTGATAGGTGGGGGCCACTACAACCCACACTAGACTGACCAATAGGATTCGAGGATATGTTTTCGCCGATTTTTTCCGAAGTTAATCGAAGTAGTGACGATGGTAGCTTCCGGAAAAAAACACAACACGAAACACGTGCGATGGAAAGATCGCGGCGCTGCGGCGCACAGTTTTAGAAATAATGAGGAACAGACGTATTTTATGGATAAGTTTAGAGAAAGTAACTTTTATTGATTTCAAAGTGATGATGAAGTTGATTATAAAGTACAGCGATAGCGACGGACTTACAGAGAGTGAATCTTACGAAAATGAGAATGCCGCTGATGCGTCTCCTGCGATATCCGAACAAACCATCTGAGCTTTATACTCGATTATGAACCAAAATTGCCGTGAAATCTGGATGTTGCCCAGGCTAGTCCTTTAAAATATTTCAGTCTTTTTTTCCAAGATGCGATGTATAACAGAATCGCTACAGAAAAAACACGTATGCAGAGCTCTGCGCACGAGAAAATAGCCAAGATGACAAATACTGGACACCCACTGACGAGGAAGAGTTTTATTATTATATTATAATAAAATGAATTAGTTGAATAAGCTAAATGAGTTGAATAAATTAAATAAGTTGAATAAGCTAAATGGAAAAAAATGAATTAGGTGCACACAGGTGTACAACAGGTAAAAACAGGTGTACACTTGGCTATACTGTATCTGGTGATATGAAATCTGTTTAAATACCTTGACAAAGTATATATTTATTATTTTTTTATGAATATAGTACTCAGAACATGAATATATCAAATGCTGAATGTAGTTTTTTGTTTTCGATTTTGCACCTGACCAGGTAAACTCTCATTTTCAGTGAGCTGTTATACACCTATAAATGAGTTGAATCACATTTAAACATCCATAAATGAATAGTTCAGAGTCTAAGGTTTCCAGAGATACCAAATATGTCTGTGTTACAATTAAGTTCATGAGTGTAAAATTAATTTATAATCACTCGTGGAAGTCTGTTTTCTTTTATGCAATTATGCTCTATGGGTAGCCCTAGTAACATATGTATGGGTTGTTCCTAGTAGGCGTCCAGGGGGGATAGAGTTAAAACAAGATTATGTTCTGATAACATTTATAAAGCACATACAGTAAATCACATTATTATTCACATTCAAAAGCCAGTGTACAGTACACAGGACTAATAAGGCTGATTGATGTAACTTTCTACTAATGTTCAAGTATGCTTTTGACCTAACACATGACATCAAAACATTTTTAGAAACAAAATGTCCACAACTATCTTAAGTGCCAGACTAACTCCATAGAAGGGGTAACAATTGTCAAAAAAAAAAAAAAATTACATGTGAATGATTTTATCTTGGGCACTTTGTGTTACAAACATCACCTGATTTAAACAGTCCATAAACACTAACCAATGGAAACATGGACACAGCTCCGACCATTGACCCCAGTTGCACTACTGCTCCACACCAGACGAGGGCACTATGTCCTTCATCTCTGAGGATTACTCCAACAATGACTTTTACATATGATAAAGTCAAGACAAACAGGATCCATGCGAACACCTACAGAACAGACAAAGGCAGTTCAAATAATTTCTCAGTATAACCAAACTAACAAAAAGTAGAACACATTCATAGATAAAAAGGAAAAAAGTCTTACTATGATTACAATGCCAGTTGTACTATGAACCAGCAATGGACACGGACTCAATGCTGCCATTGCCATGATGTATGCACCAAATCCAGTCCCATATAAAGTCAAGACACCCATCAAAATGAGAGACCTGAAAAATAAAACGAGCAATTTCATGTGATGCTATCCATTGCTGTTATTAAGGTGTCAGCAAACAAGAGGTCCTGGATATAAAATCACTTATCAATCACAAGATTAACATTGTACAAAGACTTTTACACTCACCTCTGTGGTACAAACATGGCGATGAAGCAGGCCACAGGATTAGCAACAGCTGCCATAGTGGTGGCCAGATGGTATGCCTGGTTCCCATAAGGCAGACACGAGTAGGTCTGGACTGAGGGCAGCACTGCATTGGTCAAAGCATTGACCCAGGCAAGTACAACAAAGATATACACCACCTCAAAGTTATTATAGGTGCCCCTGCCAAAAGAGCTGCGGGGTTCCCACCTGGCTGTCTCCTCGAGACTAATCATTGGTTTTTGTTCTGGAGATTGAGAGTGCAGTGACAACCCTTGTTCCTTCTTTTCCTGAGCGAGATCACTAACATAATAAATATTATTTTTTCTTTCTGAAGATACAGCTGGGTGACAGTTGAGCAGTATGAAAGCTACAAGACACACAACCATCATAGCACTGAGGAAAATGAAGAACATTTGGGCAGAGAATTTCGCTGGTTTGTAGACGGCTCTCAGCTCTCCACTCCCTGCTGTAGTTGAATTAATGGCTGTTGTGTTAGCGGAGAGGGTGACATTCTCACAGTGAACCACGCCAACACCTTGGATCAGAGCCACCAAAGCAGGGACAAGACCACTGAGGCCTTCACCTGCAAAGTATGTAGTGAGGTATTGTGGGTGCAGGTGCATCATGAAGGGCAGAAAGGTGACAGAGGAGGTGCAGTCCACTACAGAGAGAAGAAAGCTCAACACCAGAAGAGGAACACTGTGCTGGGATCCACCAATTGTCACTGTGTGCTTCCAAAAGAAAGCAAGCAGGAATGTAGCAATAACACCCAACACAACAATTGAGTAGACAACGGGCCGTTCATCTAGGGTCCCAGGGCGGAAACGGTGCATGAGGGTGATGAATAGAGGACCAATGTTCGCCATCTGGATGAGAACAGTGAGGTAGGACGGCAGGTACCAGCCCTCTGGGATCTCTGGGACGACTAGAGGAAGCTCCACCCACATCCCATTGATGGCTACCCACGAGCCCATCCCGAAGAGGCAGGCGAGCACATGAGTCAGCTGCATAGTGGCAGGGAATGAAGTTGGGGAGAAAACGCTGACAAGAAGAGTCTACAAAAGAAATGCAAATGTATTTGTATTAGTATTAGTATTAGTATTATTAGAGGGAGTACAAATTTCAATATAGGCCATGACTTGAGGTAAGGGAGCCAGAAACATATGACCTTTCACACACTGACACACTGCTCCAGGAAAAGTATCTTGTAGTAGCACAGACATAGCTTAAAGCTCCAATATCAAGACTCTGTAAATGCTGCAGTCTATGACTACAAAGTGGGCATTATGAATATTAACATTAAATAATGATTGCATAAAGCAGGTATGGCAAAAATTATTAAAATGTTACTAACTTACTTACTTCGTAACTAAGGGTAGAAAAAGCTGTATTGATTTCTATGGCTCCTGGTGACCAGTGTAAACAATTAGTGAAACAACCCATACTAACAAAGAAGTAGTTATTGAGATGTAAAGAGAATATTGTCTAATGATAATATTCTAACTATAAGGTCTTTTTCATTGTAATTTAGAGGTCAAGTGACCTAAAGGCTAACCCCATCCTAAAACCTGTAATTTGTTTTTAAAGCGTCATAATCTCTTACCTAATCAGTCCAAAATCAGACTCAGCGATTTCGCCTTAATATTACACACTCCATAGAGATGAAAGTGTCCGAATAACCACAAGCACAAGTGTGTGTTTACTCATCCATGCTCTCAAAAACTCTCCTGTCCAACATACTCTTACGTGACCCACGCACTTTCGTTCCAGTTCCGTGTGCTGAATGGCGCATGCGCAGCTGCTTTGCCGGTTTCAAACCCATAGAACCACGTGCTCTCTTTGCTCAGTGATTGGTGGAAACATTTACAATGGGCGGTGCATTTCTTTCATCCCTTCAGCAGCACCATAGTCTGTGAGCAGCACTATGCTGCTTGTTTTAAAGATGCGGAACGCATCAGCGCCATAGACTGTATAAAGCAGATCAGCACTCAACCTTTTTGATACATAGTAACTTGATAACATCGAGACTGTCACAAACTTAATTTGGAATCAAATTATGAATAATCATTTTTCAGTGCTAGAATGCAAAGCCTATATATTAGTCTACGTGGGATGTTTATTTTATTTTTTTTCCCAGTACATTTCAATTAATCACAGAGCAATGCGCTTCATATGTTATTTCCCACAGTAGCATTTGTTAATTGGTTTAAACTAAACATTTGTAAAGGCTTGTGTTTACATAGCTATCTAATATTAAAAACCTAAATTCCCCTCATAATTCCCCATACAAAAATCTTCATCCTCTTAGAAAATGATCAAAAAACACAAAAGCACAAACAATTAAGAAATCAGAAAAAAAGATAGGCCTACCTTGAAATTAAACCTTG
Organism: Boleophthalmus pectinirostris; assembly: GCF_026225935.1. NCBI lineage: Eukaryota > Metazoa > Chordata > Actinopteri > Gobiiformes > Gobiidae > Boleophthalmus > Boleophthalmus pectinirostris. The sequence goes on along the minus strand of NW_026571447.1, from coordinate 20,177,680 downwards.
CCTACACACAACTGTCTCACAGCTCTAAACTGCACCCTGTGGGACATTCTTGCACTCCTTTGTACTTCACTGCACACAATGTGTTGATAGTTGACATGTGACCACTGGAGGCTGAGCCCGGGGTCCAGCCTGGGAACCAAAATCCACAGCAGTAGAAGTAGGCGGGGATAGCCAACAAGGACAGAGGTGCTTTGGAAAGAACACAGTGAGAAATGATATAAAAAGATAACATGACCATGATTAAACTACCGCGGTGAGGTTGGTTTCACTTTCCAGCACGGTGCGGGGAGCTGTATTCTGTAGTCCCACTATACGCTGGTTAGAGACCGTCAATAAACTACGCTTGTAGAGAATGGAGTTTTCTTAAAAAATAATCAACTGAAATTATCAAACGCAATCAAAACAAAACAAAAACAAACAAAAAACATATAAAATACATATAAAAATAAAAAAGGGGATTGTCCATGTATGTTTTATAAGACATTTGATATTTTATGTATATTGAGGATAAATTAATGAATGCTTTTTTTTTTTTTCAATATCTTCCAGATTAAGTAACCTAAAAAATCCAAACTAAATTATTATAGTAGTCCTAGCCCTCAGGTATCACATTCACTTTTTAGATTTTCAAATTACACAATTTCTGGTATTTTCAGGATTTTTTTCCCTTTGAAAATCTGTGATTTTTTTTCAGTACCTTCTAATGCTGCGTTCAAACCGCGGCGTGAAAAAACGCCCTGGACGCCTTGTCTTGGACTCCGTGGACAAACGGGAGAAAAATAGTGGATGTGCATCCAGGGCAGCCGCTGCGAGTGCCTTGTTTTCCGAGAGTGACTTTAGTGTATTTATTACATAAAACACATCACCGGAGGCGATCGGCGGTGGTTGGCGTGTATATGTTTATTCTCCGCTAATGACACAGCGTAGTTTCTTGTTCTGGTGTTTGTGGCTCCCTGCCCCCGGTCTTTCTCTTTCTTCTGGATAATAATGTCGCACCATCATGGGATAGTAGTCCCTTATTAGTTGACGTGGCGTGTCCGACGCCAAAAGTTCAGCATTTTCAACTTCTGACGCCGAGGCCCTGGACGGCTGTCCTGAGCGTTGACGCCAGAAGACGCGCTGCAAAAACACAGGACGACGACGCGCATCCACATGTAAACTGGACGCCTTGATGTTTTGGTCTGAGCAGATCATAAAAGGCAGGGTCCTAGAAACTCCAAGTTACTATAGTGGTCCTTGTCCTCAGGTTTCACACACACCTTTTGGTTTTCTGAAGTAACCCCATGTGGGGCTTTTATGCATTTGTTTCCTTTGAAAATCAGTGATTTTTTTTCAATAGGTTCTAAGGCAGGTGACCTAGCAACCCCAAACCAAGTTATTATAGTAGTCCTAGTCCTCGAGTATCACGCATACCTTTTAGTTTTCGGAATTAACCCTTTGTGTTTTTTAGGATTTTTTTTCCCACTTGAAAATCACAGATTTTCAATATCCAACATTAGACGTTGGATATTTGCCTCCGCGACAACAGGGGAAATTTCCACTGCTTGCTCTAGCACAGAGCAGAGAGCTCCCGCTAAGTATGCTGGTTAGGGAACTTTTATGCATTGAAAATCAGTGAAACTTACCCTGTTGTTGCAGAGGCAAATATCAACGTAAAACCAACTTCAAGACGGTGTGGAAACTTTATTAAAATATGAGTTGGAAAGCAGCCAACGAGAAGCATTGAAGATGACAGGTTGTGTTTCTGTGCTCAGTGGATGTCAGTGAAGGTCACCCTGGACTTTGTTCAGCTCAGATTCCAGTTCAAATCTCCAGCATCCATTTTAACCGTGTTGAACAGCCAAACACAGATGCTTGGAAAAGAAAGTTTCATGCTATTTTAAAGCTGCACTGTCTAAATTTCGGGAAGTATTGCATCTAGATTTTCAAAATCAAAAACTGGGACGTCCCGAGTTTGTGATGGCTAGTAATAATATTGTGAAACGAGTGTGTAATTAAGAAAAACTTTTATGCACTTTCGTGCCCATTCGTGATGAACACGAGTCAGTATATTCACATTTTCTTTGCGTTTTGGTCATTTTTAAGCAGCTTTTCTGTATTTTACCGGAACAAATGACAATGTATGCCTCTCTTTACTGTTGGCAAGTATCCAGTTGATCAAAAATAGGTACACCTGGGACAGTTCTTGTATAAAACTGGGACAAATCATTGGCTTTGGATAAATCTGCTTGGACAGGGGTCACAGGGCTCAAAACTGGGATTGTCCCACGTAAACAGGGATGTCTGGTCACCCTAATCACATCACCTGCATCATTCTATCGAAATTAAGGCTTTAAATTCACGTCAAGATTCTCTGAGGAGATAGATGGGTTGTATATGCCATGCTGTGGGAATATAGGTGGAAGCACAGTGAATGCTGTTTTTCAGTGCAATAAAAACACCCAAAATAAAATTTAAGAAAAGTTATGTGGTTAGACCAGTCACTGCTTAATGTTTGAGTATAACATTGGAATCAGCAGTTGTATGTTTTGTTAGGCTACACCTAAACAATACATGGGGGCTGCAGTGGTCATGTTATGTAAATATGTTACATCAGCGGCAGGGGAAAAACAGCATACAGTATAACAAAATGTACTTAAAAACGTTTAATTGAGGTGTATATATACATATTAGTGACATTCAAGTACAATCTCCCTACATAGATATTACGAAGAAGGCTGGGGATAGAAATAGTTACAGTACACAAAGTTTAGAGTGCATAGCAATAGTAGAATCTGAATGAAGCATTTTATAATTTAAATTAATTGTTGACATTTACAAATGTGTAATGTAAAACTTTTAAAAACAGCACCACTGCATAGAGCAAATGCTTTTAAAATATAAGCACATTTTATTATCCCAAATTATGTAACTCTGGTACAAAATGACACCCATACACAACATTTAAAGTTAATATGGTTTTACCAGTTGACAATAAGTACAAAAAAGCCTGCACTGGCTTAGAATTAACAGCAATTGTTTCTTTATGGTATACATTATAAAGTTGAAACCATGCATATTATGGAAGGGCTTTACACTGGAAGAGCCGGACCTAGTAACCTGATCTAGAACCTTTAAAATATGTAATTCTTCATGTCTTCTGACTCAGAACTCACTACTCCAGTAGTGAACATAAAAGTGCATTTTTATAAACATAAAGCTGAAATAGTGTACACATGAGTTCATACTATTGAATTCACAGTAATGTTCCATAGAAATGCTTACAACCAACTGCAAAATCAATCCTGAGAAAAGAATCTCTACAATTTAGCAATGCCACATCTTTAAGTGCATTGTCCATAAAACAATCTCCAGTGTTTTAATCAATATAAAAGTATATATGTAATGAGCAATTCATAACATGGTATCACAAAATGTATTAGACAAACGCGTGTGGCCCTGCCAACATTATGTTGCTTGAAATTCACAAAACAGATTTGGTACACTTCTTTTTTGGAAACTGGTAGGCCCTCAAGAATCAGTCATCACAAGACAATTACTGTCCAACTTTTCTCATAATTAATCTAACATTGCCAAAAATATGGCATTAGTGATATGTTTGAATAGAAGCACTCCAGAAGGATTTAGTGCCATGCACAATGTAGCATGCAGTCTTTCTGAATTCCAACTTCATTATCCATGTGAAAACTACTGCATCAAGGAACAAAATGTCTTTCAAGTTTTTTGTTTTTTGCTTTTAACTGATCAAATCTAACACTGGGAACAATGTCAGTGCTCCATTACTAAATCCCCTTTGGCATGAACTCTGACCTTTGACCTCAGGAACAATAGGCAGCTGATGAGCAGCTTGTAGGATTTCAAATACCTTACATCTCCTTTATTACTATCTTCATGGCCCATAATGACTCGAGTTCACAACTGCAGCATCAAATGTGTGGCGGTAATCCAGTCGGCATTTTTTCATCTTCTTCTAAACATTTAAAAACACTTTAGTTTAGCAACTCCTGCAAATTTATCATAAAATTCTAACATTCAGACCTGATGGTGAGAGACATGTGTCTTCTGATGGGACAAACTGCAGATCAGAATCTAGAGCAGCAATGGAACTTCGAGGGCGGATACAGCGGTCTCCTGAGAAACTTCGCCTGAGAAATGCCTTCTAAAAATGTAAACCCACAAAATGTAAAGATATAAATACTTGTGTATTTATTGAAAACATCCATGTTGCACATTTGCAAGTCTCACCTTGCGTGATGTTGGGCTGGTGGGGGCAGAGGCACTGCTATACAGACTGAGGCTTGAGTTGGACCTGCTGACAGCCAAACCTTTGGACATGCTTCCTGTTGGAGACAAGTATTTCTCTTTGATCTTCAGGTTAGTCCGGCCCTTCACTGAGAAAAATAATAGACACTTTATGTAAACAGGACTGTAATTACATGACAAGAGGATGGAAGAGGTGCATCTACCTCTGCAAGGATCATTCTTCACCAAAAACTCATCTAACGCGGTCCAGCCTCCTCCCACTCTCACCATCAAAGTGCTTCTCAAAATTCGGACCATGCGTAACTGTTGTGAATCTCCGAACTACAGCACAAATGCCATTTTGTGTTACCAGAATATATATTTTTTTAAATATGTTAAAACTGTACATTTTAAACTCACCCTGTATCTGTTGGCACTAATCTGTTCCACATGGAATCTCTTAGGGCAATTACACTGAGACACCTGCCGACTGACCTTATAAAAGATTATATAATATGTTAAGGTACATATTTACATTTAAAATAATATTAATAATACTTAATAAACAGTCAGGTTTGTGTTGAAGAAACTGTTGTTACCTCTTCATTTATTTGATCTGCGTCCAGTGTTTTTCTGTAGGGGTCTCGACTGGGATGAAGTGCACTCACAAACTCATAATAGTCAATGAAGCCATCACTGTTCATGTCAAATATATTTGCTACTGCATTCATTTCTAAGGGATTTGTAGGGAATTCTAGAAAAGAAGTTCAAGCAAGTTAGCCTCATGAAGTTATTTCAGAGGACTAAATGTTTGGAGATATATCTTACTGGATGTAAGAACATAATCAACAAACTCCTTCCTTGTAATGCGGCCATCCTGATCTCTATCAATGCTACGAAATACATCAAGGATCCGAGACTTCAGATGACTTATCCACTGAATATAGCGCTTTCTCCATATATTAAAATCAAAGTTTGCAAACTCCTCCATCTGTGCAAATACAAAATAAAAGAGAAGCATATACATTTGAATCACTTTAAATGTGTGGAGATTGTAAGAGGCCCATTACCTCTTTGAGCATTTGCTGGTGTTGTTCTAGACGGTTTTGTCTGGCCATAGACAGCAACCATAGTTTTTGCCATTGGCTGACCAGCTGACAGAGCTGTGGGGTCTGTGGGTCAAGGTGCTCTAAGGGGACAGGTGTAGCAGGCTGGGGCTTTAATGTGCTCCTTCTTTCTGTGAGAAGCAAAACATTTGACACACACACACACACAACCTGCTTGTCCTATCACTGAGTAAAGGCTGTAACCTACTTGTGAGAGGCCGTTTGCTTGGCGAAACTGATATTTGTTTAGAGATGGTCTTGAGTTTGCAGCACTTAGTGGCCTGTTCAACCTCAGGGAACTTTTTATTCAGTTCTTCCATAAATACCTATAAAAAGTAACATGATTGTATTAAGTGGTTTACTATTTAAATGGTTTACTATAACGTTTCATTTGAACAGTAAAATGTCTTACGGAGTGCTGGTCAATGAGTTCTTGGTTCTGCTCTGTGGTTTCAGCCAGTGGCTCTTGCTCTCGGAGGTTCAAAGCTTCTTCTGCAGACGAGATCCAGTCTAAAAGTCTCTGAATTTCCTGCCTCTCAGCTTCCAGGGCTAACAAAATCGTGTGGATTTTCTGACCCTGCTGCAGAGCCCAAGTGTGAACCTAAGATGGGGGGGGCTTTGTTTATATCAGCAAAATAAAATCTCCATTTCGATGAATAAATCAAAAGAATCTACACTACCTCCACATATCTGGTGTCGGTGACACTGATCCATGATTTTAATGTGATTATGGAGTCTGGATGACAAGATGCCAGTATTTCTTCACCCAAACTCCGTATGTTTTGTAGCTGCACTGCTTGATTCTCGAAGGCACTCAATGACTCCTAATTAATGTCAAAGAGAGGTTTTATGAAGATATTATGGAATCAAAGTATGTATTCTTCTAGTAAAACAGTATGAGTGCATACAGAATCAGTGTGCTAGGGACATGGAAGTTTAATAAATAACCAGACACAAAACAATAACATTAAACCGACCTTGTGCTGCTCATAGAAGGAGTGCAAAGCTTCCTCCTCTTCAGGCAGAGAGCCATATTTGAGAGCTCTCTCTGCCTCTGTAAGGTGCTCCATGAAAGAGTGGACAAGGTTATCAAACTTTCCAGCCTAGAAAAAGAAAACATTTGAAAAGAATATTATAAGCAGAGTAAAGTTATTCAATACAAAATTGTCACCAGGTATCACTAAGTGTTTAATCACTCATGGGTACACAGACCTGTTTAAGTGCTACCTCCAGTCTGTCCTGTTTGCTGACTGACAGTTTGCACACAGCGTCCCAGCGGCTCTCCAGTTCATCCATTTGCTCCTGAAGCCAGTGTGCATCAGCTGTACTGCTCCTGGTCAAGTCCCGTACTGAGCGCTTTAGGGTCTTTATGCAACCGGCTCGCTTCCCTAATTCCTTTTGGAAAGCCTGTTAAAAAATTTACATATTGCATAATAAACTATAGTAAATTATGTTATTTGTATGAATTGCAGGAACACACACAAGTCAAGTGCACCTTGTGTTTATCTATCAAGTTATTGACCATCTCCTTATCACCACCGACTGGAGCATCTTCAGATAACTGTGGCTCTGTTCTGTACAGCCAGTCATTTAGGGCATGGAGAGCATCGGTGAACCGTCCTGAAAACAGAAGCGCTTCCTCCAGTTTGTGCTGCCTGAAACACACAAGATAAATACAATTGTTGTGAGAATCATCTAATTTCGTTAAGTCTTTAAAAGTGAGTCAAACAGACCCTGCATCTCATTACCTCTCCAGAGATTTGCCATTGACTGTGTCCCATGTGTCTTTGAGTTCAGCAAGTAGGTTCTCTAGATGTTGTCTGTCATGTTTGCTCTGAGCTCTTTCATGAAGACTGCGACCATTTTTTAATGTGGCTTCATACATTGGTCTTTTTGCTCTTAGTAGTTTCTGAAATTCCTATTATAAAAAAATATATATATATTTACTTACTTAAGATATGTTGTATTAAATAATGGGTAGATAATTAAAATATTTGCTTAAGATTTTTTTTTATAAACACAGTTTTATTACTCCACCTTCTGTTCAGTCAGCTGTTGTTTGATATCATCATGAGTCCCAGCAATCTCTTTATGTGTGTCTAAAGTTTGCTCTACGTCAGACATCCACTCTATTAGCAACCGCCAAGATTCAATAAACTGAAAAAGAGATGCATTAATTGTATCTTACAATAATCAATGATCAAAGCTTCTATGAAAAAAAAACTCTACCTGCTTTGCACTCTTCTTGGCCTCTTCAAGTATCCTACTTCTTTCTACCAAACGTTGATGTAATTTTTTATAGCGATCGTGGACAGTCATGATCAGGTTGTGAATGACATCACAGTCCTCCTTTCTGCTCATTTCAGTCAGTCTGCTGCCTATCTTCTCCACAGTATTTTTCTTTTCACAGTAACCATTTACCTCTTTTACCAAGTCCTGCATACATAAAAAATACATAATATATACAAATACAATATAGAATTATTTTTAAAAGAAAACTCTTAAAAACACACTTTGTGTTTCTCCAGTTGACTGCCAACTGAGTCCAGCACAAAGCTGGGAGGTGAGAGATGCCCAAAACTGTCCTCACACTTGGTCATCTTGTTAAGGAGCTCTTGAACATTACTGTGGAAATCCTTTGCCAAACTCAAACCTTCAGTCAGACTATCCTGAAGGAACAACATCACATTTGTATCAATTTCTTAAAGTTCAGTTCAGTTTTATACTTATGGATGTGTTACCTTTTTCTCCTGAACCTTGTGGTAAACCAATGTCCATTTCTGTTCAAGTATAGACAAGATGTGCTCTATACTTGATCCCCGAATGACATCACTGCTCTCCAGCATCCTGTGAATGGCATTCTTCACATCAGTGTAGGTGTGTAGCTTTGAGTCCATCTCTGTGCATAACTCCTGTAAGAATGTAATGTCAAAAGTACACTGATTAAATGTTACTGTAATAAATTATAAAATATTTGTATGCATATTGTACCAAATGTGCACTGAGTCTTTCTGCTGCTGAGTCTGGCATTCCCCACATTGCTTTGGAAGAAGAAAGTTTGACATCTGTGTTTTCCAGCCATTGCAAAAGATCTTGAATCTCCATTGTAACATCTTGTACCTGAGATAAGATGAACATACTGGCGATATTACAAGGCTATAAAGTAAGTGACCACTAGAGGGGGCCAACCAACTGATAATAATATAGGACAGGAGGATAGCTTTACTGTGTGATCCTATAAATATTACACAAGCTTAACTAGTCCATTTCTCATTTTTTAGACATAATATGTACAAACATATTTGTACCACCTGACTTAGTCTGTTCTCTAGCTCCAGCTGCCGGCGTTCTGTCTCACAGCGCACAAACTCCCAGCTCTCATTGAGTTGTTCCAGTTGAGACTGTAGACCATGTGCCCCAGAGCCTGTCTCTGACAGTGACCTGCCAGCCAGATTCAGGGACTCCACAGTGCGGACATGGGACATTACATCATTGCGCAAAACCTTTAGTAGAGGAGAGTTAGGTAATTAAGTAAGGTACAAAAATAATAATTTATAAATAACTGAACAATTTACTTGTTGTTTTTATTCCCAACCTTATGTTTGGCCAGCTCTATCTCACAGGCCTGAAGGTCAATGGTAATGGGCCGACCACCATGTAACTGTTCAGCTGTTCGGGACAACCAAGTGCGCAGCTCATCCAGAGTGTTTTGGAACTGGCCCAGACCCAACAGAGCAGACTCTAACAGATGCTGTGAAATGTTATATATAATTTGTCTCCAGTATTTTGACAAAAATAATTACATTCCACCTGAGTTGTATTTATGACCTGTCTGCTGACGGTTTCAGACTCGAGGATGTCCCATCTTTGTCTGAAATCACACAGTGGAGACACTGAGCCTTGGCGCTCAGATCCTGGAGACAGTCGACACACAAACCGATGATTCAGGCTTTCTATCTCAATCTTCTTCTGGTAAAGCTCACGTTTAAATGCCTGAAAGGACAATGCATTTAATTCAGATGAATTCTTATATCTCTGTGGTAAATAACAACATATTTCTAACCTTCAAATCACATAATTGGTATTTGACTGATTCAAGGTCATTTCCAACAATAAATTCTTCAGTGGACCTCAACTCAGCTGACTTCAGCCACTCAAAAAGACCCTATTACAAAAGGAATTTCATGACTAATCTATGATTTTCAAGTGACATCAAAACAAAATAGTTTCCCAAAGTGTATGTGTTTACCACATATAATACAGACCTGCATGGTGTCTTGATATTGGAGAGATAATTGTAATGACTCTTCCAACTTTTTATGACATTCAGTCCAGAGTTTACTCAGGTTGTTCCAGTTACTATACAGCTGTGAAATATCAAAAGTGCAGTTGTTGATAAAATGTTAACGTGATAGCAGTTTACACTTAAATGTGTGACTTGCTTCATCAAGGCTCCTGGTGACATCTGGTCTGTCTGTGTCCCCACAAGCGGACATTAAATCCACCCCCACAGCACCAAGGGTGTCTAGATCTCCCTGTATACCATCAATGTCCTCCCTTAGAGTCTAGCCATGAAACAGTTACAAAATATAAGCAAATTTAAGGATAAAAGAAATGCATCTTCATGTCTTATCTTGTAATTGCATTTAGACAAACCTGCATGGTCTCGAGGCTTTGGCGAATAGTTTCAGAGTCAGTTTGACTTGCGTTTAGATCCATAACAGCCTGATGAGCTTCACTTAGAGCTGCTGTGACATCAGTGATGTCTCTCCAAAACTTCACAGCGAGATCTAACACTTTGAGCAGCCATGTTTCCTTTTCCTTGGCCTGAGCATTCGTTTCATCCCATAAATGAGACAAGCCAGAGACCTGATTCTGTATGGCTAGAAAGTTCAACAGGAAAATTATTGACCACATGGGATTAGTTAACAAAATCTAATACATGCAAAATGTTGTCTACCTGTTCCAATGGATTCATCACCAGCAGCCTGTGTACTGCCCAAAAGCTCACTAGCCTGATTCCTGACAGTGCTAAGGCTGAGCTCCAGTTTTGCCAGCTCAGCAAGAGTGTGCTTATTGTCCTGAAGCTGCTCCTGGATCCTCGGGGTGAGAGCCTGAAGTGAAGTGGGGATCTGAATGCGGTTTTTCAGTCGATCAAGACTCTCTCTGATCAAGGTCATTCTCTCATTCAACTGCACAGGCAAAATCAATGCCAGTGGTTAATGTGTGTTTTCAACAATAGTATACTTAAAAGGATCAGTCATTATCAAGTCATTGATTCTGCATTCTTACTTGTGTGAATCGAGGCAATGACTCCTCCAGTAGATTAGACGTCTCCCGTACTTTATTTCTTATGGCTCTGTGCCGATTCTCAGCCTCTGTGGCCTTCTGACAGTACTCATTGCCTTGGCAAGGATTGAGTTCTGACAACCGTTTTGCCAAAGCACAAAGGCGGGAAATTAAAGGCTTGTGTTCTGCAATAGACTCCCTCAGATCCTGTTTAGAAAAAAATATTCAAAATGGATAAAGGTTCTTAGATAAGCAAATGTACTAACAAATTAAATGCCTCGTCACATGACTACGGTAGTTTTGGTGTCAGGAAGTAGGAGCTAATTTGCTGGTAGATTGTATTGTATAAATGGGCTACTTTGTTGGGCTGGACAAAAGGGGATTAAAACTGGTCCTTCTACTTTACCTGTAAAAGGTCCTGTTGTTCCCGAAATGCCTTGTAGCTAATGGTACTGAGTGAGAGCTGGCCAGAAAGAGTCTCAGTTTCCTCTAACCAGGGTGAAACCTCAGAAATGCCTTCTGAGAACTGGAGAAGTAGTGAGTGAGCATGTTCGAGCTGCAGGACCACATGGGAATTAGTGGCAGAAGTGCTGTTACACTGCTCCTGTAAGGCCTCCAGTGGTGTCTGTGCCAAAAAAAATAAATGTTGTAAATTGTATTATTAATCATAAAATAATAATTAAATATATATGCTTACCACAAGGTCTGTAGTATCTCCATCACTGTATGTCATCAGGATTTCTGCAATCTTCACCATTTTTTCAATGTTAAACCTATGTTGTAGAATCTCCACTGCTAAAACCTATTAATTAAACATGCAATGCGTTACTTATTGTCAGTTATTACAAATTACAAAATGATTACTAAGTCAGTCAGACCTTTTGTTCATGGAGTTGCTCTGATATTGTTGTTGGGATTAAGTCAATGTTTTTCAGGTTCTCCAGACTCAAAGAGGTTTCTTTGAACCATGCCACCTCCTTCACTACTGCCTGCTGAAGCTAATATAAACACAGTAGCACATGTTAGCATTTAGCATTGTACGGATGTTTGCATTCTGGCCTCTGCTTCAAGACAAGTGCGTAGCCAAAGAGAAACCCATACAGATATATTAAAAGAAAAAGTCCAAACAAGTGTTCAGAATGCTTATTTCTTTAAAGTTGCCTTTTGCATGCATGAACATAATGTGATGATGAACACCGAAGACAATAAATAAGGCCCTTATTTATAAGGGCTAACGTGTGTGCTAAATACTTAGAAGAATGTCCTGTATCGTAATACTTTAATGTGTAATCTAGTCTCACCCTTTGTCTTTCAGCAGCACACAGGAGCGCATCTCCAGCGTGTGCCTGCGCTCCCGCGGCGCCCAGCAGCTCTCTCTCTATGCGGCCAAGCCACAGGTGCAGGTCCTCCTGGCTGGAGGTGCAGCGGCTGGAGGCTTCCAGCGCCTGCTCCAGCCTCTGCAGCACATCCAGACTGCTTAAACTTAGCACGGAGCAACGGATCCGGAGGGCATCCAACTTCTCCTGCACCTGCGCTGCTTCATCCTCTGTGAACACCATTCAAATGTCAGCAGGTTGCCTATAAGGACGGTAGGCCAGTCGTTTTATTGACTTGTAGTTGAACAATAAATGAGCATCTCACCTGAAACTGCTTCTATCAAACTCTGTCCTAACTCTTGTATTTCTCCAAGCCCAGACGTTTTCACTTGAATCTCCTCAACAAGAGCCTAGTTGTAACAGAGAATATGCATTTAACCACATATTTGTAGTTGTAGCTTGAAACCATAATATATTTTTGTAACCTTGGCACGTTTTGTAGCATCTGCAAGATGCAACATCACTCTTTCAGCATTACGCAGTTCAGCCAGAGCCTGCTCCACAGAAATGAACCACTGTTGCAGACTGTCTACTCCCTCCTGGAACAACTGTGCCTTTGGAAGAATGAGCTCCAGATTTGCCCTCCTATCAGAGACAAAATGTTATCATCTTCAAAAATCAGGATCATTTTATGTGCCCAGGGGTGCCATAGCTGAGCTTACCTTTGTTCAGCCTCTTGTAGTAATGACTTCCATTTTTCCTCAAGTGAACAGAGCCTAGTGTACGCATCCTCACCCTCTTCTCCTGGGTGAGCCTCCACCAGCCGGGGACCCTCCAGCATCATAGTGTCCATACTACGACGGCGGTCTGATAAAAGTCGCTGCAAGAGCTGGGGAAAAACACCACTTAAAATGTATGATAAAAACACATACATTTTCTAGCAGCATTTCATTGTGATTCATTGTAGTAATATAGTTATAATTATTTTGTCTTGGCCTTTGTATACATAAAGGAAGTCCATTCTCAAGTGTCAGTCTTGCATTGTCAAAACCGAAGCAGGTTTCATCTCATCCAACAAACAATAGAGACACAGGTGAAAGACACCCCTGTTTGCTCCAACCCTCTGGGAATAGTGACAAAGAGGCTCATTGTGAGCAGGGACACCACCCTTTTACCGGTGAATATGGAGTTTGCTGATGAAAGAAGCAATTGAGCAGGTTCCATGAAACAGCCCATCTTAAAGGTTTTGCTCTCTTGTGTATATCTCTTTGCATTTTAGGGTGTATTTTTGGGAGAAATAGAGTGTGTGATTGCTGATAACACACCTTTTGTTCCTGGAGCTGTGCCTTCACCACTTTGACCTCTGAAGATGGAGGCTTTTGATTTGCTGTGAGCTCCTCTATCTCACACACCCATTTAAACAATGTTTCCAGATTTTGGAGAAATGTATTAGAATCTGTAGCTGCATCCCTCAGAGCCACGGCCGGTCTTGTTCCCTTTAGAATATAACATATAACAATATGAACACGACAGTGAGCTTACTTAGATTATGCAACTAATAAATTGTGCATACTTTCCATTTATCCACAATTGAATCTTGGTCTGAACTTGACTGTCCATCGCTCTGAAGCTGTAAAAATAGGTGGTTAATTTTTAGTAACAGAAGAGACTGTTAGCAGTAATGATGCAAAGAAAGCAGTATGGAAGGATGAAAAGAGCTCAAAACAAGACAGAAAAAGTTGTGAAGCTAAATTAATAGATTTTTTTTAACCTCAGCAAGTTCCTTTGCAGCCCCGTTTAAGACCCTAACAGTTCTGGTGACTATGGGGTCACCTCCTTTACTTCCAGGTGGATACTCAGTTACTTCCACAATCTCAGTTATTATAGTCTCTGTAACCTCTGTCACTTCCGTTACTTCTCTAGGAGCCACAGTCTTCCACGGCCAGGGGCTGCCCTCTCGTGAGTCTCTTCTTTGAAAGCTTGCCCTCCTCTCAGCTGCACTCTTGTCAATTTGAGCCAGTGGGGACCTAGCATACTCTGGTGGCACTGATCTCCTTGTAAGTGTCCCGTTTCTGGATGTTTTTATGGGTGAAGGTGAGCTGTGCCACGCATTCTCCAATGTGCTGCTGCTCCTGATTGTAGAGGCCGGGGAACTACGCAATACTTTATCTGAATTTGGGGTATGACATTCTTGCTGTCTTTTCTCTTCTATTTCCTCTGCCTCCCTGTCCTTGTCCACCTCACCACATTTAATTGCTTCATTCTTTACTTGGTTATTGATTTCTTCTTGTTTAGTGTCTCCATTTTGCTCCACAGAAGGCCACTCTTTCCGCCGTTGGTAACACTCTTTCAAGAAGTTTTCATCGGACCGCACTTGCTTGGACTTCTGACCCAAGCAGCTGGGCCGACTGATGAGGTTACCCATAATCCTTCAGCCAAGAGGCAAGCAGGGCAACAGGTGAGGTAAGGCCTTTTGTAAGGCCATGCATGCGGGGGATTCTTCAGCTACCTAAAATCAGACAAGGCTAGGGTTATGAAGTGCAGTACTCATCCATCATACGGACAACAAAACAACTAGGCCAACGTACAAAATATTGACCCAAATTTTAAGCTGCATCTTTGTGCCAACTCTACCAGATACTTGGCATGTAAAACCAAAGAACACAACCAAAGCAAACATTTTCTTGGCAAATCTGGCGCCTGTTTCTTTGTCCTTCAGTAGACCACATGCAAATACTGGCCCCTCAATCTCACAACACCAACTTAGAAATTCTGGGCTTGGAAATTAAAGTGACAGGCTTGGTGAGGATCCCACTGTTAGGACTGGCATAGAGGACCAGGGCACACTGCCAGCATTTCCTCTCACTCAGACTGGCCTTATGCTGTCTGACCGTTAAATATCTATTTAAGTGTAAAATGTACTGGCATAATATTTTCCATTAATTAATTAAAGCTCTGAAACAGACAGGGTTTGAATATTGATGAACTTTTTTTTTTAAAGTCTATAATTATATCAAGATAATATTGCTGTATTTATAGCCTCCCTCAGAATTATCTATGTCCATGAGAGCTTGAGAAGGTCCATCAGGAACTCTCTATTGAGTCAGAGTACTCCCATTCACAATCCAGCAGGTCACTTAAGGTCATGCCTAAGAACTAAAGACCTGTAGGGGGCCAATATGGGTCAACAACAGGGAAATTGGGTTGTTGGGTTATATAACTATAGGACACTTGCTTGGGATGACGACATTTGAATTTGCGACTTCTAAGTGTTACTCTGCAAATGAAAAAAACAACAACACAGATTTGCTGAGTATGCGACTTTTATCAGATAAAAGATACAAATAAAGCACAAAAACCAGAATAATGTGTTTTCATTTTACTACTTGCATGCGATTTAGGAGTGCACAATATTACAAAACTATACATTATAATTATGTGAACTAGAAATAAAACATACATATTGACTGGACATAATTCTATTGTAATTAGAAATATCCTGCCAAAACTGGAAATATAATGATTACAAAATCATGAATCAGGTGAATATACTTTTCTAAATAATATAATTTCACATAGGGCTGCATGGCTATTTTCGGCTTTAATTGTCTCAGTCCAATTTAACAATACATCCAGTACAGTGGATTACCATAACATGGAAACATATATTTGTGAGGCTCTGCAACATAAATGTAAATACTAACTAATACCCATGTCTCACAGGCTGTCCCCATACATTAGGCCACAGGAAGTAATTACCTTCATGACTCCCACTGCTGAGCATATGATGTAGTCAAGACTTCCACTGGGAGTACACAGTGAGATTAGAGTAGTGCCCTAGACAAAGCCCCTGCCTCCAGATCAATGATTACTCAGTTAGGTCAGATCAGTGCCCAGCCAGCAGTCTCTGGAGGTGGGCCTGAGTATCTGTGGCTGTGTCCACATGGGTTAACATTTCGAGGGTGAGGGCGTGCCTGGTTACTGGCCTGCATGTGTGGTCGCTGGCAAAAAAAAACATGTCTGCCTTCACTGTGATGTCAACACAGATGCTGATGTGCAAAGAAGGGTCATTAGTGAACACTTTCTCTCAAGCCAATTCAGTTTGCAAACAGGCTGTGTATACTACTACTAGAATACAACTCTTAAAATAGGTCAGGCCCAACATACATTTTTAATAGAATATAGGTTATTTATATGTATTTATTTAAATTATTCACTTCAAATTTGTACTCCTTCGTGACCTACATTCAGCTTGTTTAGGAATCTGGGGAAGCGTGCTCCAAAGGATGCAACCCTTTGTGTGCTAAGAAGCAAAAACCAGTACACTATGTTACTCATATTGTCGATGACCTAACCATCCCATCACTTAACCTACTTTAGAATGGCCAGTAATTCAGAGAACCCCTTCACTGCTCTCTCAACCCTGATTTATGATGAGAGGGCAGTCCATTAACTGATTAATTTGATTATATTATTGAATATGGTGAATTAACTCACTAGTAATAAACATTTGATAAATATATAGTTTATACTCAACACATATTCGGTTGTTCTAATATGAAAACATAATAAAAAAATATTATCAACATAATAATCATTATCTAGTAGTGTCTAAGAATCACACAATATAAACACCTAAAGGTTTGAATGAACACAACAGTAACCTTGCACTATCTAGGAGCACCTCACTGGTGATAGTGGTCCCTTAATGAAACATGGCAGCTGTGCATTCACATGAGAGTTGTAATATTTTTACTGTATAGTGCACAAGGTCACCTATTTAAAAAAAATCTATCTTAAACTTAAAATGAAAACATACAAAATACATTTCTCAAAAAACCTTTAAATTTAAATAATTATCTGCATTTTTTCACAACTAAGAATAGATTAAAAAAATAAAAAAAAATAAAAGAAAGCTTCTCCATTGATTACTCCTGTAAATTCTAAATAAAACTGAATTACTGGGTTATTGTCCCTTTTGGCAGAGTGAAACTAGAATGAGCAAAACTTACCCCAAACCAGCTCTGATCTCGGCCTCATGAGTAGAGGAATCCTTGCAAATCCCATTCAAACAGGCAGAGAAAGACAAAAATCCAGCTTTGTTTGAGCATCCTTTCAACCGCCTCTTAGTCCCAACATCCCAAAATTGTAGGTTCTGTCCACATACTCACACCCTTAGAGCACATAGTCCGTCTCGTCCAATCATCCCCACATGCTCACACCGCAAACACACTTTTCTAAACACAACTGCACATGCCCCGATAACTCATGCTTTTCCGTTGCCCACAGTCACAGGCAAACAATGTCCTCCACCTCCCCTCACAGGACACCCCTCCCCTCTCTCCACTTCTCCTCCCTCCCACCAGCTCCCTCTCTCACTCTCTCTGCTCCTCTCCCTTTCTTCTTTGTTGTGCGATAGAGGAATTCCTTCCCTTGTTAACGCTACTGATGGGATAGTGTGCCCAAAAAGAGACAATATATTCCAACGGCTCAGATTAACTCCCACAGCTCTGTAGCCAAAATCAGTTTGTTCTTTTCCTCACATGAAGGTCAGGTTTTTGCCCATACACAAACAAGGCGGTGCCATCTTTTAGCACCAATTCAACCACAGCTCAGATTGCCCTGCCACCAATCGGCCATAAAGTGCCCCCTGTACCAATACTAGGGGCTTTCTCGCTAACTCACCCCCTTCTTATCCAACAAAGCCACTCCTCTAAGTCTAACTGTGAATCTGAAAACTTGCTTGAAAAATGGTCTGGGATGGGGGCTAAAAAAGGGGAGTTTTCAATAGACCCCTGGGCTGTCCTCGAAACATTCACATGTTAAGTGACAGCTGCCTGAGTCGGCTCCCCTTCTTTTTGGGAGTGGAGGAGAGAGAAAGAGGTGCACACTACAAAAGAAGCGACTCACTCCCACCCCATACTAAGCCAGTCTCCCGCACATTCAGACCCCAACCCCCTGCACCGCTCATCCCATTTCCCCATTCAGAGTCGGAGCAGAAGCAGCAACAAAGACGACTAATTACTGTAAAACATCTCCGATTACTTTTCAACTCACTTCCAGTTATTACAGCAATAATATCAAACATAGAAAACATGTATTTAAACACTATAATATCAATTCCAAATCAGCACTTTGTTTTTTCACTATACATTGATTCACTATTCAATTCACCATGCAGACCTCTATGTCAGCATGTATGAAAAAAATCTCATTGTGTTGCCACATCAATATGGGAAGGATAAATGCTGTCTGTGTCTGCTATGAAGCTATTAAAATTATTGATCATGTTATCTCAGAAAATCTATTACATCTTCTCTTGCGTGAGGTGCTTACTGTGTTTTATGTGAGGTAGACGTAACTTGAACCTCTATAAATAGTGCAAATAGTGCTCAGGTGAATGACTTTATATTGCAGTTGCTTGACAGAATTTCAAGCTTATATATGTCTCAACAGACAATACGGTATAAATATTACAAATCAAATACCACTCTTCAACAGCACTTCTTTGTAGATGTTGGTAATGGCACAAAAGTATTCGACTACTGAACAACAGAACTCTCTAGGATTATTTAACTCAAAAGTGCTCTTTTTTCAATAGTTCTAAATAGGAGTAATCAATGATAACAATTTTAAGAAGAAAAATAATAAGCTCAAATCCAGTGTTCTTAAACAGGTTCCAGATCTCTCATCATTTACCCAGATCACTGTGACTGTCCTTTGCCAAGAAGACACATGACACCTGATCACGCCTGTCTTTCCTCTTGTTCTGTCAGTGCTAATTAAAAGCCTCTTCTCTGTTGTGGAGATGGAGCATACAGAACACAGATGACTGAAAGAGGACTACAACAGATGGCAAAACACAATGCTCTTGGTAGATATTTGCACACAGTAAAGTCAAGTTGAAAGAAAGTAATTTAAAACCACTTTAAGACTTAAAGGTGCACTATGTAACATTTCTGGTGGAGGGTTCACGAACTGCATGTCTTGTACTGAACTTACCTATTTTTGAGCAGTGAACACCTGTAATTGATTAGATGCAATATGGCTTAGTTTATTGCTATACTGTGGAACATTCCAGGGAAAGCAATAACATCTCCATGGAGACAAGCAGGTGATGGACCAGAAAAGTTACATAGTGTGACTTTAAATAGAATATTTATTTATATGTTCCGTATATTCTTAACATAATTGGATAGGTTTCAAGCCATGTGCCTATTTAGCAGTTGTAACTATTCATGAAACATATGAATATGCAACAGGACAGCATTACAAACACCAGACCCATAGTGTATGGTGTAATTTCATAGGGTGGTGTTTAGCAGGACCAGAACAAGATTGTATTATCCTGTTCCCCTCCTCTCCTATTCCAACCCCTGTGCCATTGTCAGATTAAATCAGGCCTCAATGATGTCTCCCCAGAACATGGTAATTAGACCTCTTGATGAGAATTAGAAAAGAAGGGGCTCCTCAGAAGGGTCAAAGCCAGAAGCACCATTCAACATGTGCACTGTCATTTATCACAAAAAGGAGGTAGCTTCCAGTAAAAGCACTGTGCTGCCCTGCTGGGTTGCCCAGATTCTGCTGAGCTGCTCAGATACTGGAAATTACAATCAAGAGTCTGTCTAGAGCTTAGCTCCATGGAAATAGGGAAGAGTTCAGCCACATCATCCGTCTCATGTTTGATGCAGCCGCTCAATGCAAAAGAAGGATTTACAGCTGTAGGTCGGGCTTTTATATAGAGGAAATAGGCACAGAAAACAAAAGGAGGGACCATTTATCACCATTAACCCCAAAATAGTGTGAGCATAAAAAAGTCTGAAGGAATGTATTATTTCAAGTTGAAGAAAATCAATTTGACATGCTGGGGACAACAATGCATCGGATGTACTGCATAAACCTGTGCAAAGGCATGGGTCACATGAACAAATCTGGTACTACAAAACCTAAGCTGTGTGTTTTAGAAGATAGCATTTTTGCAACTTTGCACAGTCTGGATATAGTTTTTACTTTTTGTGTTGCGTGTAAGAAAACATCTCCTTAAGGCAAAGGTTATGACAGTGGGCATGTTTGCTGGCTTTCAGACACAGAATAGACGTGAAAATGATCTTTGAACCTTGATGTTACTCCCTTGGCCTGATGAGGCCTGTTTATATGTTCTGTGCACAAGCCTTATTTAAGATGCAGCATCTGCTACCAGCCCAGGGAAACCAGGAACCAGGAGTCTAAGACACGCCAGGTCTTTATCCACCATGTGGGGGTTGGGGCTGCAGAGGAAATAATGTATGGGAAGTTATGACCTCAATGAAGGCAAAAGACCAATATGACAAGTGAAAAGAAAAGTGCTACAAGAATATGTTTGAGGAGGTTTTCCATTAGGAATTCATGTATGGCTGCATGTTATATTTTATATGCATGTTTATACAAGATAATTTATTTATTCATTGGTTAAACTTTAAAATATTATTAACTGTAATCCACATTTTTTACCTATGAAGTCCCATTAAGACTAATATGAAAAATACACAGGAATTCCCACATAAAAGAAACTACACACAAGTACCTTGTTATTTTAAATATGTCTTTACCAAAGTGCGTCAGACCTCAGGCTTTTGTCATGGTAATGGCGTTAGTCTGCCACACTCCCGGTTATGGTCTAGGCCTGAGGGACTCGTTAGGAGTTAGAAGCTCAAATGAGGACATCTCTAACCAGGCCCCTGTTAAAAGACCCAATGCAATACACTGGAGAGAGACACACCTGCCACTTTACACAATGTATGCACTGGTTAGTACATCCGTGTTTTCCCATGAATACTGACACTCTCGCCAATGATGTTGTGATCATATAATGTAACTATCAGCATTGTATTTTAAATATTGCATGTAATGCAATGTCTAGGAAATGATGGCAAAACAAACACAAATATTACATTTACACAATGTTTAACTCTTCATTTCACTTATAGATACAAATAATAGATTAGATTTTTGTAAATGCTTAGACTGAGAACTATCATGTCAAGCCTCTGGTTGATGAACTGAACACTGAACCCATTACAGTCCTGCCACCAGATGTGTACTTTTTGGTTTTCTAGTCCTCACTTTTTTGATTTATTAAAATGGGTCTGCCTGTTTTTGTGAATATCCCTTCATCATCCCTTCTTCAAAGAGGAGTGGCCACAGCATTTCCAGTTATTTCCGATCAACACCTTTTAGCGATTTTTGCACTCTCAAAACAAAACAAATCTTGATTTTCTTTTCTCTGCCCTTTTGCCTCTTCTTCCCATCTGATTCTAATGCCTTTTCACTGTGTTCGCTCATCTGTGCAGTGGGCCTCTCCAGCAGCAACCACTTCAGTGAGCTGGCAGTCCCTGGCCAGGCACAAAGAACCCCTCGTTCCCTCTGTGGCCTAACAGAGTAAGCCTGCATGAGTGGAGCAGGACCACCACAGTATCACAAGTGAATATGCTGGGTCATGAGAAGTTCTTTTTCATACAATGTACAATGGACCTTTATCGGATGGCATGACTCATTGGTTTAGTTAACCGTTGTGATGTGAAGTTGGTCTTTTACTGGCAGTTTCAATGTTATCAGTGTGGAGTGGGAACTACAGTATAGTGGCCTTTTCAATTGCTCAAGAGTTGAGGGTCAGTATTGAATTAAGTTAATACCAGTACTTCAGGGGTTGAAATACCATCAAAATAACTTGAATGCTAACTGATAAGGAAAAAAATAATAATAATAATGGGATGTTTAGAAGCAGAGGTAACAGAAGGCAGACAGACACTGACCCTGGGGTCTGAAGCAGGAAGCCTCATCTCCATGTTCTTCAGCCACTGTCTCAAGGCTCTGATTTGACCTCTGAACTCAGACTGCCACTGACTCAGCTCCTCCATGTCGGCACTAAATCACATAATATAGGATACTATTAGCCAACTGCTTGATTTTTGGAAGAAAACATGGTTTATTAGTTACTTATCCCTATAAACCAGTAGCCATTGAACATCACAAAAGACTCATGTTGTAGAATTGTCTAATCGAATAAAATGTCTAATAAAAAGAATAGACATGATTGTGTTTATAATAGTTTTGCCCACATTTTTAGTACTAGTCTAATCCTTTAAACAAAAATACAGAATTTAGGAGTATTTAGTCTTGTTTTTACTTCATAATTGCTGCAGTGTACTTACTTACTGACATAACTTTTTGATTTTTGTTGTTCAGAGACCCAAATTGAATCGAATTGTGAGAAAACTGTGTTGTTGAATCCCTATTCACAACCTAGTGTACATGATTTTAATTACATAAAAACAGTTACCCATATCTTTGGTCCTTTGATGAAAATGCCTGTGGTTCAAATTGCACCCCTTCATCCTGCATGTGACAGAGAATAAATACTGCATGTTGCACTTCTCATCATTTCAACCTTTGATTTTACTAGATTATTATCAATTAATGGGTGACTGGGCTATGGCCAAGTAATCAGTTTCTTACCTTCCTTCCTCCAATGGATGGGAGAGTAAAGTAGGGGTCATACTCCAAAGAGCTGATAGAAGAGTTCTGGGAGGTATTGGCAGGTTCTTCTGATGAATCCAGTGGCTATGTTTTACAGAGCACATTGTGATTTTTCTACAGACAATTCTCAGATTGAGTAGTCTTTAGTTATTTTCTTATTTTAAATTAACTGGTAACTTATATTTATATTTGTACCACGGAAATCAAACTACTGGACCATACATATATTGCTTTTTTCTGAAATCAGTCAAACGGTGCCCTCAAGTGGTGAGTAATCTACTGACTTTTTCTGTAAACCACTTTTAACTTTGAGCTCAAACTGTCCAAATTGTTTTCTAAACAATTTATATTGAAATAAATCCAAAAGTGCTGCAAGAAACCTTATTCTGATAACAATAGGAGATCTACCTCTTCATCCTACTTTAATCAAAAAGTGCCCTCAAGTGTCAGGTCAAGTAAATGTATAAATACTAAATTCATAAACAGATCTTGGTGAGAAATATATTCAGGCATATGACACTCAAAGAACCCTCAAATATATACCAGAATTGATGCATATAATTTTGTTCAGCAGGTTATCTGAATCATGTGTACAACACAGTATTGTATAGTTTGTGAACTGCATTAATGACAAAATAACCTTTTAAAAGTAAATTTATTTACAAAATCATTTTCTAAACTAACTTTTTCCCAAATATCTTTTGTCATTTGAATATTCATAACAAGCAAGCAGATGTATGGTATAATGCATAAAATGATTAAAACAAAGAGACAAAAACAAAGTGTTCAAAACAGTGCTGATGCGGTGCAGATGCTTCAAAATGTTTTCTGAGAACAGCAAAATTACTTGTTTAATATTACACTTTCAAACAATGTAGTGAAATAGGATAGAGTTGTTCTAAGTAACACTTTGGTATTTGCTTTTATACAACATTATCAGCAACAACAAACACACCCAGTGGACTTTCTACATCTTTAAATTGGAATTTCTTTAAATTAGAAGTAAGTCAATAAAACACAATTATTGGCACAGAGGTCCAAGTGATTCTGGAGTTTCCAAGATGATGTCATAATGCTTTATGGATGAATGGGCATTCAGTGGCAAATCTAAAAAAAAAATAATAATAATAATAATAAATAATAATAATAAAATAAATAAATAAATAAAGAACAACAAAACAATAACACAAATGAAAAAAAAAATATATATATATATATATATAAAATATTTAAAATTTATATATATATATATATATATATATACACACACACACACACACACACACACATATATATACACATATACATATATATATATATATACATACATATATACATACACACATATACACATACATACATACATATATACATATACACATATACATATATATACATATACATATATATGTGAAAAGCTTAAGTTAAAATCTGTAAAACTCCACTTGCCTGGATGAGGACATGATGATGGGGACTATAAGACCTAGCCAGCTGAGTGTCCATCTTCAGGAAATGCATTCTATAAGTCTGCAAACACAAAGACAAACAATAGTCACTCAATAAAATCAACAAAACCTAAATACCTGAAAACAGAAAGGATTAAATCAACTGTATACAAAAAGGGTGCAAATTGGTTAAATCAAAATTTAAAAAAAAAAGAAATAACTTACAGTAACTTATATTACAGGAGGCACATCTGTGTGATGAAGCTGCATGAGGTCTGACATCACCTTGGGATTGACCAGGAACACTTGGGCAAAATTGCAAAGCTTCTCTAGTGACTAATCATGTTGTGTCAAAGTAATATTTACATGTCCACTGATTATAAACATATTAACATAAAAGCAATGTCAACTTTTAAAAGGCAATATGTGTGTTTTTGTTGTAGTGTCTGGCTTTATGTGCCAAGAGTAATAAAGAAATAGTCTTTATCAAGAAGATTTTAACATAAGAAATATCATGAACCCATCCATATTCTATACAAATATTCAATGTAAAATCTTTGTCTGTAAAATATCAAAACTTTGTTTACATATAGAATATAAAGTTTTTAAAGTCATAAAAATGTCAAAGAAAGTAATACTGTAAATTTCTAAAAATTAATGAACTTGCAAAGCAACCTTTTAACAGGTATAGTATGTTATGTCCAAAAATATAAACTATGTTTAAAATTGTACTATTCTAAACTCTACATGCAAAACAAAACAAAACAGAAAAAAACTAAAACTAAAAACTAAACAATAAATAAATAACTGCTATGTGTCTATTTCTTAAGAGTTAGTTAGTCTTCAGTTCTATTGTTCATTTCTATTAGTGGGTTTATGTGTGGTTGCACTAAATTATACATAACATATGGCTATCAGAATCTGCGTCCATAGCTGGTTGAAGATGATGTATAAGAGGAGGAGGAGAAGTTCATGCTGAAGGCAGAGCCAGCATCAATACTGCCCCTCCTTGATCCAGTTCTGGAACCAGTCCTTGATCCAGACCGAGAGCCATAGGCCGAGCCAGTTCCACTCAGATTATAGGGACTATACACTCCTTTGGTGGATTCTGATGATGCTTCAAGAAGCCTCAGGCCAGATCCTTCCTCAACCATGCTTTTGTCCATTGCGTCTTTAAAGGAGATTTTAAGTTTGGTTTTGGGACATGTCAAATATTTTGAATAAGCATTCACATCTCTGAGTTTTTGGGCAGTGCGTGAATCAATAGTTCCCTTCCTGATAGACTCATCGAGTGACACTCTTCCCTCGACCTCAGGCTCAATAAGTCCACCTGTGAGATACTGGATCTCAAGGAATCGCTGCCCAGCTTCATAATACAACCAGCCCTTTTTCAGTGCTTGGGAAGCTGACATTTTAGATTTTGTTCTAGGGTCTTCAAAGCCATTAAATGCTTTTTGGGCAAGGTTAAGACGATCAACCATAATTTTATCCACCAGACCCTTCTCTGTGGCATCACTGACTGAGAATCTTTCTCCACTTGAGGGGTCAATTATTCCTCCTGTGCAAGCTTGTGCTTCTAAAAGTCGTTGACCTGTAATGTTGTCTACCAAGTTTCTATGCATGGCCTCTGTTACAGAAATTTTTTCCAGAGTGTCTATATCCAGTATACCAGCGATGGGACAAGTGACTTCACTTGGGTCATTCCATATGACTGCAGGTGCTTTAATAGTTGGAATGGGGCTCATGGGATAAGAGGAGGTTGAGCCACTGGTGGAACCAACTGAAGATGACCGTGAGCGGAAACCTCCTATATTTCCAGAAAGCATATCTGCAAACTCTGTGATGGATAAGTTTCCAGACCTGTAGCTTTCAAGTGAGCGTTGGTCAATCAGACCACGGCCAATAGCATCATCAACATCATACTGTCGCCCAGATCTTCTGTCAATGATTAGAGTTTTGACCGTGCCATCTGAGGAGCTCATTGTGATCTCTTCCCATTCACACTCCTGCTCTGCAAGCTCCAAGTAGGTTTGATGGTCAATTAATCCCCGTCTGTATGCTTCATAAACCGTCATTTCTTTACCAGTTTCAGGGTCAACAATGACAACACGGCGCTTACGGACAGAAGATTTAGAAGATGTTTTTCTTTCACGATGTTTATCTTTCAGCAGCAGAAGCACCAGACCAGTGTCAGGGTCTTTAATGCACCTTTCCATGAGCTGCAAGTATGTTAGATTTTCCTCAGTGTTGGGATCAAAGAAACCTTTGGTATCATCAGACGGATCTGTCAAAATCTCATTCATTTCTTCATCAAAGAAGCCACGCTTGTAGGCAACTTCAACTGGCAGGCGGTGACTTTCCTCTGGGTCAATGATTCCTCCTGTAGCAATCTGGGCTTCTAGTAGACGAATGCCATGATCTTTCAATATGAGACCCTTATTCATGGCCTGGAACAGAGATATTGTCTTGCCTGAATATGGATCTCTATAGCCTGTGACTGCCCGCTCAGCTGAAAGAAGTTTGTCTTTGAACTCAGGTCCTACAATTCCCATCTTTACAGCTTCAGTAACTGTAAGTTTGAGGTTTTTGATGGGATCAATGACGTATCCAGTGGCTGCTTGTGCTTCAAGGAGCTCAAATGCTGTACCTGGTCTAATCATATTTTTCTTCATAGCCTGATAAATGGATAAACGTTCTTTTGATGATTCCAAAAATACACCAGCAATACAGCCTGTACCTTCAAGGTATCGTGATAGTCTATTACTAACTTCATCCAGTGATAATGCACCTTCATTCAATTGTTTGACAGTCTCTAGGTCAATAATCTGTGAGCGTAGAAGCTCCTCAATTGTGATCTGTTTCCTAAGACCCTTAAACATCAACCTCTTGTCTCCCAAAGAAAGAAGACGCAGTCCTCCCTCTAGCTTGCATCTCTTCAGTAACTCTGCATATGAAACTTTCTCCTCCGTTACGGGGTCAATAAAGCCTTTAACATCATCATTTAGTTTCTCATTGGTTTCTTTATTAATGTAACCTCTTTGCATTGCGACATCTGTTGGGAGGTGGAACTGGAATTCAGGGTCAATAATACCTCCTGTGGCAGTTTGTGCTTCTAACATTTTAAGAGCATAATCTTGGGTTACAAGGTCTTTTTTCATGGCCTGGAAAAGAGAGATAACTTTTCCACTGTAAGGATCTTTGTATCCTGTGACTGCTCTTTCTGCTGACAAGAGTTTGTCATGGATTTCTGGTCCAACCACACCTTTGCGGACAGCTTCATCAACTGTAAGTGTTTCATTCTTAATTGGGTCTACAATAAAGCCGGTAGCTGCCTGTGCTTCTAGCAGACTAAGGGCTAGCTCTGGTGTCAGGAAATCTCTCTTCATTGCTTGGTAGATGCTCATTTTACACGAGTCAGTTGTGACTCCCGCAACACAACCAGTGCCATAGAGATACTGCTTTACACTGCTCAACTCCATTATGTCACGGATATCTCTTTTTCCTTGTATAAGGAGATTATATGTCTCCAAATCTATGATTCGGGCATTGTACAATTCTTCAATTGTTATCCTTCTTCTTATTGTTGTGCATGATAATGGAGCATCATTTCTGATTATTTCTCTCTGCTCCATGATCTCAATAATGATGATAATCATCCGTTCTTTTGTGATTTTACCAGAGCGGTATTCATCCATGAGCTTCTGTCTTTCTTGTTCAGGAAGCAGATTTGAATTCATAATATCCCAGAGGTTCATTGGTTTGTCAGAGAAACCCTCAATTGGAATGTCAATTTGAGTGTTGCTCAGGTCACTTTGTGTTTGTTCCTCTGTGTAGAGGTAGGTCTTTTCTACAACAGTTGGGGACTGTGGCTTTGAGAGTGGCAGCATGTACAAGCCTGTATCTGGATCTTTTTGACACTTGTCTTTAAGCTGTTTGTAGGTGACATTTTCATCATTTTCAGGGTCTGAGAAAACTTTGTTTTCATCATATGGTTCAGACAGAATTTTGGCAGTTTGTTTATCAAACATGTTTTTCTGATATGCCACATCAGTGGGGACTCGGTGGCTGTTAACTGGATCAATGATGCCTCCACAAACCATCTGGGCTTCAAGCATTGGCAAAGCTTGCTCCTTTAGTATCAAGTCTTTTTGCATTGCTTCAAAGAGGGAGATTTTGTTACCGGTAAATGGGTCTTTGTAACCTGTGACAGCCTTCTCTGCAGACAGGAGCTTCTCGTGTAACTCAGGTCCAACAATGCCCGACCTAACTGCTTCATCCACTGACATGCACTGGTTTTTTAATGGATCCACAATGAACCCAGTGGCTGCCTGGGCCTCTAAAAGAGCAAGCCCTGTATTGTGTCTGAGGAGCTTTTTCTTCATTGCTTGGTAAATGCTCATCTTTTCTCTTGAAGGCTCATTGTAAATACCAGCAATGCAATCTGAGCCCTGGAGATATTTACTGACATTGGGGTTTCTACTGACTTCTGCAGGTGTTGTTTTGCCTTGCTGAAGGAGATTGAATGTAGGTTTGTCAATGATTTTAGAGTCATAGAGTGAGCTTGCTGGTACATTTGCTCTGAGTCCCTTGAAAGTGGATTGCTCTTGTTTCTTTACTTCTTTTTCAGTGACGACAGTAATAATAATCTTTATTAGCTTTTCAATAGTGATCTTTCCAGACATAAACTGTTTGAGGAGGTCATTTCTCTCCTGCTCTGTGAAATATTCAGAATGAATTATTTCCCAGATTGTGACTTTCCTGCCCTTAAATGGACCACTATCCAACTCCATAGTGGCCTGGGTCATTGCTTCTTTGGTTTGAGCCTCTGTGCAAGTTGTCTCTTCTTTACACTTGATTGCTTCATCAGACAAAGGCAGGAGCTGGAGACCTGTTTTCTTGTCAGTGATGCATTTCTCAAAGAGCTGTGCATATGTGACATTCTCTTTTGTATTAGGATTGAAAAAGCATTTAGCCTCATTGGTGGGAGTAGTTAAGATTTGTTTTGTTTCATCATCAAAATAGTTCCGCTGACAGGCTACATCATGAGGGATGCGGTGGCTCTTCACTGGATCAATGATACCCCCAGTGGTCAATTGGGCATCAAGCAGCCTTATGCCATGTTCTTTTGGGATCAGATCTTTCTTCATTGCTTGGAATAAAGACACAGTTTTTCCCGTATATGGATCTCTATAACCTGTCACAGCCCTCTCAGCAGACAGAAGCTTTTCATGCAGCTCTGGGCCAACAACTCCTGCTTTCACAGCTTCATCAACTGTATGCTTCTGGTTGGTGATGGGGTCAGTAATGTACCCTGTTGCTGTCTGGGCTTCAAGCATATTTAGAGCGAGCCCTGGTCTCATCATGTCCTTCTTCATAGCTTGATAGAAAGACATTGGCTGTTTGGAAGACTCTATGTATACACCTGCAATTCCATTTGTACCTTTCAATGCTTTTTCAACAGGCTTCATTTCAGACACTTCTTTAACTGTTACAGCCCCTTTGTGCAATTTATTATACAAGTCCTTATCAATAATTTTGGATTCTACTAGATCTGCGGCAGGGACAGGGCCTCTAATACCATCAAATGTGATTTCACTTGTCTTCTCTTTGTCTTCTGCAACAGTAATTACAATCTTGATGATCTTTTCAATTGTGATTTTGCCTGTCCTGTATTGACGTAGAAGGTCTTTTTTCTGGTCTTCAGTGAAGTATTCAGAGTTGATGATTTCCCAAATAGTGACTGTTTTGCCCTGGAATCTACCAAATGGTACTGACACAGTTGTTTTGTTGAAAACATCTTTAGTCTCTTCTTCTGTGTACATGCTTGAACAATATGCAGCTTGGTCTGTGATGGGCAGGAGCAGAAGCCCTGTGTCTGAGTCAGTTTTGCATCTTGCCATTAGTTCAGTATACGTAAGAGGTTCTTGAGTACTTGGGTCAAAGTACCCCTTGTTATCATCTGAGGGTTTCTCCATGATCTTGTTCATTTCTGCATCATACTTGGCCTTGTTTACAGGCCAAATTAGTGGGCACTCTATGACTGTGAATAGGATCAACAAGGCCCCCAGTTGCCAGTTGAGCTTCAAGAATTCTGATTGCATGATCATGTTCAATGAGACCCTTCTTCATTGCTTCAAAAGTAGATATTTTTCCACCAGTGTAGGGATCTTTGTAGCCAACAACAGCTCTCTCAGCCAACACCATTTTGTTGTGCAATTCTGGCCCAATCAAACCCTCTTTAACTGCTTCATTAACAGAGAATTTCTTGTTGTTAATGGGGTCTATCATAAAACCTGTAGCAGCTTGGGCCTCAAGAAGAATCATAGCTGTACCTAGTGTAATCTTCTTTTCTTTGGATGCTTGATAGATAGACATTTTCTGATTAGTTGGGCTTAGTATTCCAGCAATGCAGTTTCTTCCTTTAAGAATTTCTTTCAGGTTATCACTCTCTCCTAGCTCATGCACAGTAGTTTTGCCATCTTTCAATCTGTCAAACTCTTTCTTAGGTAGAAGGCCAATATCAAGCAATCGACTTGCAGGAACTTTTTCACGAATGCCATCAAAAGACAAAGGATCAACCCCATCTGTTATATCTGAAGCATTTTGGCCATTGAGGACTTTTCTTGTAGTCTCAACCACTGTTATGGTTTCAATGTTTGTGTGCTCCTTTTGTGCATCCTCCATCTGTTGCAGTTTCTCTCGCAGTTTCTGGTTTTCCTCAGCAAGTTTTCTTTCTTGCTCAAGTCTAATCCTCTCCAGCTCCTGCATTTCTTTCTGTTTGTTAAGCATTTCCAGCTCAGCCTCCTTCTGCTTGTTGAGGGCAGCATCCATGTTGGCTTGCAGTTTTTTCTTCTCTTCCTCCATTTGTTTCTTCTGACGCTCCTGTTCATCTTTGAGAGCTTGGGCCTTTCTGACTTCCTCCTCAAACTGACTCTCGAGTCTCTTTTTCTCATCTTCAATTTGCTTTTCCTTCCTCAAGAGCATCTCCTTTTCTGTTAGGAATGTCTGCTGCAGCATGGTTTTCTCATGCTCTATTTGTTTCTGTTGTGCATCAGCCATCTAAAAAAGAGAAAGAAAAAATAAAGTGAGTATTCAAATGCAATGGTATACCAAGTACAGTTTACCTAAACATAATACAGGTGCATCTCAATTCTCTAGACTAAATGTAAAAGCGTTTTTGTGTTTCCCTTGAACTGAAATACAATTCCTCAATACTGTAGGCATTAATGTGCACCTGCTTGTTTGACTAGGACAACAATATACAATGCACTTTGCTTATGCATATTCAGATAAATTACACTGTTTTGCGCTGATAAACTGGACATTCTGCAATGTGCGTTAAATATTTTAATATTTAGTCTGGTATATCAGTAAAACTGAATATAGAGCTTTATCATAACTTTATGAATAAAATAAAATTACCAAAATTCTCATTTAATTTGTATTTTGGCATTTTAATAATATAACTGCAAAACAAATGCCTAACCGTAAATACTTCACTTAATAAAAAAATGTGTATATGTTCTTTTTCCATCTACAGCAGCATTATGATGTTCCTGAAAATGGTAAAATGCATGTCATGTCATTCCAGGGAATGGGACACATACCGGATGCAATATGCATGAGCACAGTGCAATGTAAAACAGAAACAATATTTAAACCATATGGATTCGGAGTTAGTGAAGGAAATGGATAGAGCATTGATAAGAGAGGAATTGGTTAGTTTGTAGAGATTATTCTCAATGACATAAGCTGCATGGTTATGTCATTATTAACACAATACCTCTTTTGATTTATATTGAAGTTCCTCTGCTTCTTTTTTGAGTCTAGCCTTCTCCTTCTCTAGGTCTGCGATTGCTTTGCGTAAATCATCAGCTTCTCTGCTGGAGTTTAGCCTTTCATTTTCCAGTTTTTCCACAACTGTATTTTTTTCTCTTGTAGTTATCTCTGTCTCATGGAGACGGGAAGCAATTGTGTCTGCCTGTTTCTTGAACTTTTTGGCTTCCTCTTCGGCTCTTGCCTGAGCCTCACTGAGCTGAGAAACTTGCAGTTTGAGTTTTTCTGCTTCAGCCAATATCTCTAACTGTCTTCTCCTCTCTGCTTCAAGAGATTTCTGGTACTCCTCGGTCTCCTCATTCAGGCGCTGCTGCATAAGTTGCTTATCCTCCAGTAGTTTTTGAGCTTGCTCCTGTGCAAGATCCTTTTGTCTTTGCAGCATTTCAGCTTCAGCCTTAAGTCGAGAAGCTTCCTGAATTGCTTGCATTTTCTCTTTTAGCATTTTTTCTGCCAGGGCTCGTTGCTGATTAAGGTCATCCTCTGCAATTTGTCTCAGACGAGCTGCCTCTTGTGCTTCTATGCTAAGCCTGGCAGCATCTTCAGCCAGCTTCTTCATATTTTCAGCTTCTTCTGCAAGCAACTTTTGAGTGCTGTCTTTGTCTTTCTTAATGAGACGCTGATTCTCCTCTTCAATCTTGAGTTTCAGTTTCATTAGCTCCTCCATTTGAACTTTGACTTTGAAAAGCTCCTCCTCCACCTGAGACCTCTGCTTAACAGCATCATCCACCTCATCCTTTAAGCGCTGAAGTTCGTCATCAAGGAGGGATTTCTGTTTATCAGTTTCATCCAGTTTAAGTTTCACCTTTGTAAGCTCTTGCTCAACTTGGAACTTTTGCTTTAATGTTTGTTCAGCCAGTTTCTTGTGCTTGGCCATCTCTGCATCAGCTTGTTGCTTTTGCTTTAGCGCTGAGGCTTCTGCTTGTGCCCGTTTAGCGGCTTCAAACTCTGCCTCTTTTCTCAGCCTCTCTGCGTTCTCTTGTGCTTTGGCCTGGTTTGCAGCTTCTTGTTCAGCAGCAGCTTTCTGCCTCTCTGCCTCCTCAGCTTGTTGGCGAAGCAATGTTGCCTCACGTTCTGCCTTTTCTTTAGCTTCTGCAGCTTCTTTTGCTAGAGCTCTTGCTTTTTCATATTCTTCCTTCAGCTTTTGCTGCATGGCACCATCTTCTTTCTGCTGAGCAAGAACCGTCTGGACTTGGAGCTCGGCTGCGCTACATTTAATTGCTGCTTGCTGTGCTGCAACAAGCTGCCTTTCAGCTTCTTGGTCAGCTTCATCTTTCTGCTTTCTGGCTTCTTCAGCTTTCTTTCTCAAACGTTCCAATTCGTCTAAGGCTGCCTTTCTCTGTCTGGCTGCCTCCTCCTCTGCAGCTGCAATTTTCTTCACTCTTTCCTCAGCTTCTCTTCTGCGCTTTTCTTCCTCCAAGGCAAGTTTCCTCAGTTTTTCTGCCTCCTCTTCAGCCCTGAGTTTGCTCTGTTGGGTTTCATCAGCAATGTTTTTCAGTTTGTTAAGTTCAAGCTCTAGATCAAGTTTGCCAGAGGAGGCTTTTTCAAAGTTGAGCTTGAGTATTCTGATTTCTTCTTCAACGATTCGCTTTTGTTTGAGGGTATCATCCACAAGTGTCTTTTGTCGTTCCATTTCAGCATCTGATGATTTTTTGAGTAAGATGATCTTTTCTTCAATCTCCTGCTTGTGCAGATTAGCCTGATCTTCAAGAGCTTTCCTCTGGTATGCCTCATCTTCAGCTTTACGGCGAAGTCTTTCATTTTCTGCTTCCTTTTCTTTTAGGGCAATTTCAGCTTCAGTTTTGAGGCGGGTGGCTTCACTAATTGCTGCTAACTTTTCTTTGAGGATCCTCTCTGCTTCAGCCCTCTGACGGGCCGCTTCCTCCTCAGCTATCTGTCTTTGCTGCTTGGCTTCTTCAGCAATAGCTCTGAGTCGACTTGCCTCATCTGCTAGATCTCTCATCTTGGCAGCTTTGTCCTCCAGAAGCTGTTTGCTCTTCTCTGTATTGGACATGCTCTCCTGTTCTGCTTTGAATTTCATCTGAATAAGTACATCCATTTCGCTCCTCACTTTAGCCAGCTCATCTTCTAGTTGTTTTCTTTGTTGCTCAGCCCGAATGACTTCATTCTTTAAACGGTATAGTTCATCTTCCAGAAGGGACCTTTGTTGCTCAGCATTGTCATAGTCTGCCCTGAGACGGATCAGCTCCTGTTCGGCATTGAGTTTCTGCTGAGCAGTGCTGTCAGCAAACTTTCTCTGCCTCTCCAGCTCCTTCTCTGCCATGTCCTTTTGCTTTAGAGCAGACTCTTCGGCTTTAGCTCTCTTCTTAGCTTCACGCTCGGCATCCTCCTTCTGTTTCTCAGCTTCTTCCTGTGCAATGGTCTTTTTGTGGGCTTCTTCCTCAGCTTGAAGCCTTAGTCGCAGAGCCTCGTTGGCTTTTTGCCGCCATTTTTCAAGCTCCCTTTCGGCCTCTTCTTTAGCATTTTCAGCATCAGCCTGTTGTTTTTGAAGACGCGTGGCTTCCAGTTGTAGTTGAAGTACGGCACCATGCTCTTGTTTAAGGGATTCTTCCAACTTGGATGTTTTTTCCACAAAGGACAGGTGTCTGCTCTGGAGTTCAGCAGCAGCACTTTTCTGGGCAGCTGCATGTGCTACTTGTATTTGTCTGTCCTTTTCTATCTGAGCTTGTTTAACTCTCCTCTCAGCCTCCTCCGCCTGCATTCTAAGATTTTCAAGGTCTTCCAGAGCTTTTTGCTTTTGGCGTGCGGCCTCTTTCTCTGCATCAGATTTGCGCTTAAGCTCTTCTTCTGCTAAGCGCTTCTTTTGTGTTTCTTCATTGACCTGTCTGCGAAGTTTCTCTGCCTCATCTTGAGCGGCCTTTCTGAGTTTTTCAGCTTCATCAGCTTTGTCACGAAGTTGCTTAAGCTCAGATTCTGCAATCATTTTTTGCTTTACTGTAGTCTCTAGTTGGATTCTTATTAAGTGTATTTCCTCCTCAATCTTTGCCCGGCTTTGAAGAGCTTCTTCTACCTGTTGGGCTTTGTCATTAATCTGTTGCTCAGAGAGATTTTTCAGCTCATGGAGTTCCAGTTGGATGTTGGACTTTTGTCTTTGTGCATCTACGGCTGCGATTTCTCTTTTGCTCACTTCTTCCTGCATTCTAAGTCTCAGCTCATTGGCTTCTTTTTCTGCTTTGGCAATGGCTTTTGCATGAGCATCAGCTAACTGTTTCTGTTTGTCTAGTTCAGCCTGCATCTCGGCCATTTTTTTCTTTTCTTCTGCTTTGAGTTTCTCTGCAGCTTTCTGCATTAGTGGAAGCAAATTATAGAGAAAGGATTATAATCAAGCATGATAAGGTAATACTTTACTTTAAATAGCTATACTACATGAGACAGTTGTGCTTATTAGAATAAGCATAAGCTGATCCCACTGGAGAATAAGCAATTTAATGTAATGTATTACCAGTAAATGTTATTGTAAAAGTTAGCTTAGATCACGGTCAAAGAACATAATGCGTATTAGACAAACATTAATTTGAGTGATTACATTCCCAGTGCAAGTTCAATCACAAATGTTATTAAAACAAAGATAAAATGGAAGATGGCAGTTTATCAATTAATGTATGGATCCAAAATGACCTTACATCACAGCAAAGAAATTAAATGGCATGCAACTGCAGCTGTAGATTAAAAAATGTTTATTTATTTATTTATTTTTGTACAAGCCAATTAATTAGGTAAATTAATTTGGGCTATTTCTAACTATTGGTTTACATTTCCTTTTTCCCATATTTAAGTTGCCCATCTACACAAGTGGTTATTATTCACACCATTCACTAAAACCAAAACCATTCCGTGCACATGGGGTTCTTTTAATCACTTTTTGCCAAAAGATGACCAGAGCAAGGAACAGAGGCTATTTTACGAAAACATAATGTTTCAAAATTAAAGCTTAGCCAAAAAGCAACATGGGAAAAAACAGGGCCAAGAGGAGCAAGACAAAAATCTATAGTAGAAAGCGCTTTATGCAGCCAAATGCATGAGGCAGGTAAACAGAAGAATGCGAGAAAAAAATAAAGTGAAATAGACAGACGTGAGAGGATTTATCAATTACCTTTTTAATGCTCAAACAAGTCAAGCATTCATCGTGGGAAAGCACTGGCAAGCAGTTAAGAAAGGCACAGAAGCAAAAGAGTAGGGTTAGAAAATAGGTTGAAAGTTAATTTCATTTGGGGATAGGCTTGTGTGATCTTTAAAAAATGAAGCAGAATTTTGATAAAGAAGAATAAGCAAAGTGAAAAAGAACCCCCTTTATCAATGGATAACCAGGCACAATTAATTGATTTATAAATATATTCAGATTAAATTCTATTTCTTGTTAAATGTATGAAATCCACTCAACAATTATTTGTTTCAGTCAGTTCAGCCACAGAAAACATACCATATTTCATGCCTTTTCACAGCAAATTGTAACCCATACAATAATTGAATGTGGAAATGTTTCAATTTGTGATAAAGAAAACGTGCTAGCATGCCGTCGGTGGTCGGCGAATCATTTGAATCGTTTTTTCTGCATTTGGATTATTATTATTAAGTTAGTTAGACTCATGTTAGAACAGAGAGGAAACCTCAGCCAGTTGTCACGTACCTCCTCATCCTCTAGGCGGCGCTCTGTGTCATTCAGGAACTTGATGTACTGACTAGTCAGTGTCATCAGTTCACTGTATCGAGTCCTCAGTGTTACATACTAATAAAGAGGGAAAATAAAAATGTTAGTTTAGCTGTGAAGTAAAAGATTGCATACTATTTGTTTTATAAAATCTTACCT
Source organism: Boleophthalmus pectinirostris (assembly GCF_026225935.1). NCBI lineage: Eukaryota > Metazoa > Chordata > Actinopteri > Gobiiformes > Gobiidae > Boleophthalmus > Boleophthalmus pectinirostris. Next base: position 20,141,106 of record NW_026571447.1, on the reverse strand, counting down.
CTTGAATAATGTTGTCTGAGGCAGAATCTAGCTTGGTTTTCTTTAAGGGTGAAGCAGTAAGAGGCTCCACTTGTGCTTTGTAAGCCACTAACTGTAGTTCATAATCCTGTAGGAATAAAACAAGAATATGATCAGATTTTATCATTGAATATATAAGTATGTATTACACTGTGTTTTTACACTTACTTTGATTGTATCAATGTAAGATTTAGCATATTTCTGACATTCATCCACTTTATCTTTGTTGTTCTCAATTTCCTCAAGTAGCCTCTACAATAGAAAACACACTCATAAACATTTCAAATGCTGTTACAAATAAAATAATTTTAAAAAGCAACACAAACCTTCTCCTGTGCCAGCTGTTCTCTCAGGGTTTTGGTGTCAGTGATGGGTATAGCTTGTATTCTCTCTTGCCTTTGCTTGGCATCATTGATCCAGCGGATGAGCCAGTCGTAATTCTCCCTATAGTAGCCGAGCTGGCGGCCCAGCTGCTCCAGGTCCCTCTGTCGGAGGTCGATCTGGGTGAAGACAGCCTTCCAGCGTTCTTGCAGATTGGACAAGAGCTGACGGTAGTGGTCTAGCTCCACATCACGCTCACTGTGCACGCGGGACATCTTGTCACTGACTGTTGAAGCCTTCTTTAACTCCTCATCCAAGGAATCAAACACTGGTTGTTCAGCCTCTGCTTCTGCTCGCATTTTCTATTAAAAATAACAATGAAGAAAAAGATTAAGATGAAGATTATTTAAATTTTTAAATTTAATTAGCCTGTAGTATACAAAAATAAACATTACAACCTTGAGCTTGGCTCTATAAGACTCCACTTCTTTGACGTCACTGGGAACAGTGTGAACCTCACGTAGGCAGTCCTCATATTGTTTGAGAACACCCTCTGCACCCTGGGTGTTGCGGATCACCATTTCTACCGTCTTCAGCCTGAGGACGGTTAGTGGGTTAAATACTTCACACTCACGTTAAGTAGAAAGTCCAAATCATTATGAAAACTGGGTGTTCCACTCACTTCTCAAGGTAGACAGAAGAGAGCATGTGGGCGTGATCCATCTTCTGTACTGTGAGGTCCAACTCTGAGCGGAGCACTGGAACTGAGGCCGAGGGCTGAGGCGAGTTCAGGACCTGCTGCGTCTTTGTAGAGACTTTATCCAAGTCCTTCTTCAGACCATCCAGCTCCACCTGCACTTTCTGCAATTAGACAGAATATTTTTTTTAGTCCATTACATCCATTGGTAAAAAGCATCATGACTCATCATCAAAACCGTTATAGGGGGGATAGAGATAGGGAGGTAAACGTAGCGGCTTTTATGCTTAACAGTAGCAATTTCTTCCCTGTTTAAATTTAGTTTCTCAGTACAGCACAAACTAGAGAAGTGTAAATATTTGGGTTTGTGGTCAATTAAGATATCATTTCACTGTTGAGATTCATGATGCATAACAAAGACATGTGAAGGGTGTACCTTCTGCTCTGATGTCTTCTGGAGACAATCCTTCAGAGGCTCTGACTCCACTGGTTTTCGGATTCGAGCCACAGTGCTGTTCTCACAGTCCTCAATGTGCATACGCAGGTCTTTCAGCTCAGAGATGTAGTTCTTACACAGTGTCTCATCCTGTTGACCTAAACAACATGGAAATTGTTGTTATGCTGTATAATATCCTTAGTACTGTACAATTCACAGTCTGACAAAAACAGCTTAAAGACTGACCATAAAAAGCCAAAAGCCAAGAGTGTATTTTTTGATAAGCCATCGACATTATCTACACCAAATGTGTAGTTTAAGCTTTTAATGTATTTTCAAGTACCTTTTGCAACACTGTATCAAACCATGCAATACAATATTATGTGCTTTTATTTGGTCAAAACATAAAAACGGATAATAGTGAAAGAATGAAATAAGCAGAGCAACATGCAGTCACTCGCTTATATAAGCGTGTTTACAGCCTATAACTTTAAGTGCTGTTCTGCCTTCACACCACTCACCTTTGGTCTTAAAAGACATTGTTTCTGAAAGACGAATTAGAAACATAAATCCCCTGAATTTCTATACTCAAACAGTAAAATGTTTATCTGCAGTTCTACATTAGATTAGTTCATTTTAGATTTCCGTGTTACCTTTCTCCATAGAATGAAGGAGGTTTTCAAAATGTTGTGTCGCCTTGGCATAGTCCTGCTCCACTTGCATGCGGTCATCAGGTCTAAACATCTGAGAGTCCTGGCTGTCCCTCATAAAATCCTGGAAGTGCAGCTCCAGGTTCCTCATCACCAGCCTGTACTCTTCTGGCTTCATGGACTTCAACTTTAAAATATAGAAAATGAGGTTTAGATTTCACATAGAATGCTAAACAAAGTAACACTGCAATGTAATTTACCAAATTGAAATTAAATCTAATATAAAATATTAGATTGAATGAATAATTAGCTTTGAAATATGAAATCTAAATAAATAAGTAAACACTAATAATAATAACAGAACCAACTGTATTACTGTAAATATATTTTGACTTAATTTGATAACACAACAGCATGTGCAGATCTTGTAATTCAATTTTAATTCATTTAGAAAACAAAAATGCAATCTGTTGTTTTTCACTTAACAAGTTGTACCTCACTCAACCTGTGCATTCAAAGGCAAACAAAATCTGCACAAAACACATACAAGAGTTGTGCTCAAATATTCAAGCAAATAACTCTGGCTGGGGTTGAATAAAGCTTAATACATAACACTTCACAGTTTAATAGTTTACATAGAGGTAATATACATAATTTAGCTGTAAATTTACCAGAGTAATGTTCCATGAATTAATCTGCGTAAAGTCTTTCATCAGGTATTGCCACGACAACAGACTCTTCATGTCTATGTAGTATTTCTGCCACATCAACACCATCTGCTGTTGGCCTCCGTCCAGACTAAACCACAGGAGAAGACATAGTGAGTCAAGCACATAATGTCATTACTTAATGTAAACCATAATAAAAATTGTCTTCAGTTGTGCCTTGGGCTGACCTGGCTACACTGTCCAGAGCTTCCTTGTTGATGGGAGGTACTATGAAGCAGACAGAGGGGACCACAGACTCATTTCCAGTCCGATTCAGCACCTTCCACTTGAATGGCTGTGAGTTGTTAAGAAGTGCACACTCGTCTCCTTTATGAACGGTGATCTAAACAGAAGAAATACAACATGACTTTACCACAACGATCAAAATGATCAAGTATATTCTATTTAGATGACTAAATATACTATACATGATAAATGATTCAATTTATATAGTTATTACCGTAAACTTTTCTAAATTAACCCAGACATTAGACAAAATGATATTTAATTTACCTCCTGTTGCTTGAAGTCACACACCGCTTGAATGGGCAGTTTTCCTTTGATTGGGGTGGTGGGGTTACGTGGCTTCAGTTGGATGATGGTCTTGGCTCTTTTGTTAAGGCCAGTTACCATAGTCTTTAGCTCATTCAGCTGCTCTCTCTCTTCCTGTTAAGATGTATTTATATTTTTTTTTCATATTTTCATCCATATTAATACAACACAATGTACAATATAAATATTTTTCGCTACTGGATAAGACACCCACCACAGCATCCTGCAGCAGATCCTCCAAGCGTGTGGCTGTTGTGTTGCGATCACAGCTGTACTTCTTTTTCATGTTTTCTTGTGACTTTGTCATCTTATCCTGGGCCTCCTTCACATCAGCAAAGAACTGTAAAAAAGACAGATGTTATTGCTATGGGCACTAAAATGTGCTGAATTTTCCAGTAGTGGTTGGTGAATTACCTGATAGTAGGCTGTGTTTTCCTTTAGATGAGCCTCAATGCAGCAGCACAGTTGAAGGAGCCAGCTCCACTGAGTCTGCAGAGCAGCTGTGAAAGCCTAGATCAAAGATTGCATTAATAAATTAATATTACCATAAGTGGTGTATATTTAAAAGTATTTCATTTTCTCTCTTTCTAAAGTGTTGGTAATTCCAAATCACTGTTGTTCAAAAGACTGATACCAGTAAACTGTAAATGAATGTGCAGGACACTACATTTAGCAAGTACAAATATAGTCTTTTCTATGCATTGAGTCATAATTTTATTGTTCTGTCGGTTTGGCTGACATAGAATGATAGTCATAGTTACTTCAACGGTCTTTTTGCCAGGATGATTATCGCGAACAAGTTTGTCACCCATGGCCTGAATGTCATTGACCTTCTTCTCCCGATGTTCAAGTTCTCGCATAAGACCCTAAAAATCAAGAAATGGTTACCCTTTTGAAAGAACTGTTTCAACATTACATAAAATGGGAAACAGACGGGAAAACATACAGAGTAGTTGTCTTTCTTAGCTGTCATATTTGTGTTCCTGTCGCTCCAGTCATAGTTGACCTCCTCCTCCTCTTTGTCGTTGAGCCACATCAGTTCTTTTGTAGCAGCACTGACAAATGCATGAAGTGAATCCAAGTTTCTCAGACGAGACTTTGAAGAATTCTAGAAAATAAATGTAAATTATAATTATCTATAGGTTTCCTTCTATATTTATTTCAGTAAGACAACATTTATATATTTACCAGCAGTTTTCCATACTGTAGGTCCAGTTTACCCAGGTAGTCTTTATATGTGCCTTTGCTTATTGGTGATAGCTGATTCTGAAGAACATAATATTGAAATGCTTGATCTATTGACTAGAAATTATTTGTTATTTTGCACTTATATTGTGAATTACCTCATCCGTCTTGGCTCGTTCAATCTTAGCCTTGAAATCTTCCACAGTTTGGTGCAGTCCCCGATGGCTGCCCAGCTGGGATTCCACAGAGGGCTGGTCTGAACCCCACTCTGCCTCATCGATGCGCTTCTGGGTGTCCTCCACCCAGGCCAACAGATCCTGTACATAACGCAGAGTGACATCATCCAGTTCTGGGCGGCCCTTCACTGGAGCCTGCTGGACTGACACCACTGGTGCAACCTTTAGTCGGAGGTTATAGTCACTGCGCAAATTCACCAGCCTCTCATGTATCCGGAATACTCTGCAGAGTTTGGGTAATTTTAAAAGGTTAGTTTTCAAATCTAAGGGGGTAATTACTAAGCATTTGTTAAACTTTTTTTTTTGCACACTCACCTGCGATACATCTGTTCAGCCTGAGGGTGGTGCCCATCTTTAAGAAACTGCACATCATTGAAAAGCAGGCGGATCATGTTGTCTGCCTTGTCCAGCTCTCTCTCAACTTCTGCTGTGTGTTGGGCTGGCTTCCCTGCATTCAGCAGGTGAATGTCCTAAAACCAGTAAGGTTCACAGTCAGTGAAAGAAATCACTTATTTAAGCACAAACAAAATGTTCATTACATGTTATATTACATCACAATATATGTGGACACCATAAAGACTCTAAGATACAATTTCAGTCATTTTTAATCCCACACAAAACCCAAATTGTACTTAGTACTTAGTAAACACCTCAGTGCAATTCTCATTTAGTATTAATTCCAAATACCTAAACACTGTTTGTAAATGATAATATGATGACATAAAAATATGACTTACAGTCTGCAGGAGGGCCTCCAAACGACTGAGCTGATCATCACAAACACCAGACTCCATTTGGACTTTGCTGAAAATCCTCTGCAGTCTTTCAAGTCTGTGTCAAAAACACAAAGACTATTGCACATGTAGAACAGACACAATGCAGGCTTCTTAACATTAAAGAAATTTCATTTGTAATTTAAATTACAGCTTACATCCATCTACGCTTTAGCAAGTACTCCAATCTAAGAGTGTCTATTACAAATGCCATGCTAAAAGTCCTATTTAAAAGAGCATGAGTGCTCATCTATGCTGCAGCACAGACAGAGACAACTGTCTGTCTTCTGCCCATTCACTCATTTGTTTTTCAGTGCGTAAACAAGACTCCAACATGAGCAAGTATCCCGTGACTTCCACTTTTCTACACACAATATTACACTTGTAAAACCATTTCTAATTTAAATAAAGTCTCATGACATTCAGCATTTTTATGACCACTTCAAAAGCTTTCTTGTTTTCATGGCCAACATTTTTACAAGATAAAAGATAGGGTTTCCTGACCAGTGTTACTTAATACCATAATGCGTGACTCTGATTACCTTTCAAACTCTATTCTGAGCAAACGCTCTCTCTCGAGAATGGCCACATGCAGCCGCCCCCATTCCTTCTCCACATCAATGGGATGGTAGCCTGGTGGGACTTTCACCTGCCCAGCATGTACTGCGCTCTTTGGGAAAAATAATCATGTAATTTGATACCTTATGACAATTTATTTGACTGTAACAGAAATTATACCTCAAAGGTCTGGTAGATTTGTTTTGAGTGGTTCTTGTCAGTCTCTTTCACTGGCAACTCTGTCTCCTTGAACTTGAGGAACTGACGCCACAAAAGCTAAAATAAAAATATTAAAGTATAGTTATAGCTATATATGTTGACAAAAGCATTTTTAACTTGTTTTGTACTTGTATTGTCAATGATTTAGTCATGCATGGTTATTTACTTATTTCTCCTATCTCTTGGTGAGGTAAACTGCATAGTTTTGAATCATTTCATATATTACTTCATACTGCCTATAGAACCACATAACTACTGAATTATCAGAAAAAAACAGACTTTTCTTCTGTAGCCAACAGGGTGGAGTCAAGAGGAGACTCACATTATGTTCCTTTTGGCTTTATTATCTCACCACTGACACTGCCCCACCTACAGTACAACAAAGTGTTTGGACAATGGGCATGTGGTTTCTGTTCACATCTGTTCCCTATCATGGAGCAATCCCTCTAAGATATCAAATCCTAGTTATCCTCTAGTGAACCAAATGTATTACATAGATCAGACTGACTCACTAACATGGTTAATCCCTACATAACTAAATGTCCATCCATTTTCTTCCGCTTATCCGGGGCTGGGTCGCGGGGGCAGCAGTCTAAGCAGAGACTCCCAGACTTCCCAGACACATCCTCCAGCTTCTCTGGGGGGACCCCAAGGCGTTCCCAAGCCAGCCGAGAGACATAGTCCCTCCAGCGTGTCCTGTGTGTTCCCTGTGGTCTCCTTCCGGTGGGACATGCCTGGAACACCTCCCAAGGGAGGCGCCCAGGAGGCATCTGAAACAGATGCCCGAGCCACCTCAACTGGCTTATCTCAACGTGGAGGAGCAGCGGCTCTACTCCGAGCTCCTCCCGTGTGACTAAGCTCCTAACTAAATAGTTAATCATATTTACCCTAACTAAGCATAAAACAGAATATAACTTACCTCTATCTCCTCATAGCTGGTGGGAAACTTCTTCTCCTCAAAGATGACAACATGGTGTCGAATCCACTGCAGCAGAAGCGTCACCAGCTCGTAGTACTCCTGCCAGCGCAGCTCCAAGTCCTGCAGTGAGAATGAGACAGTCGTGAGTCCACTGCAGACAGCACAGGCCTTTTTCTCTCATGTCTGGATGCTCCAACTCTCACACAGCACCTAAACTTAATTTGACTCGACAATCCAAGTCTTGTGAAAGTGGTCAAGTAAACACAGAGCAAACACACAGTTTTCTCACAAAATGAAAACTCAAACCCTGTCTTATTCATTTAACATTTGGAGTGTGTGTAGCCAAAGATCTTTAAATACACAAGTGCCAGACAGGGTCAATAATGTAGCACTGACACAAATAATGAAATGTGATAAGATGATGCCTAACAAGAAGGATTGAATAGAGTTATAGTTAAGCACTTGCTTACATTAGGTCTGACGGTTACATCAACGCGGGGCATGACGTCATACAGGGATGAAACATATGTGATGATGGACTTCTCATCAGGGTGAGCCACATCAACATCTAAAAAAAAATATGTATTTAATGATACAATATATGCAAAATAATAATACAAAGTGAGACTTTTGAGATCTTACCCTCTGGATCCAAAAGGCGAGTGACTCCCAGGTCTCGCTCTGCCACTCCAAAAGCCTGCTCCAGGTTTTCCAGGTTGCTTTGTCTGTACACTTTGCCCATATCAATAAGTCTTGGACTGTGGAAACACAATTGTAGATCAGAGTTACAGGGAGTTGAAATTATTAAAATAACAGCAGAAACTACACACTTCCTCTTACACTGCACACCATGTAGATGCTGTCAAAATTAGAATTGTTATTTTTTGCAATAAAATTTAGAGCAATCCTTGATTAACACATCCAGGAATTACAAACATGCTTAAATCATTCATGTGATTAACAGTGGATTATGTAACTCCTGCCAATGGCTAAAAGTTGAAGCACCACCTGCTCATGTTCAGCAGCTGCAATTTAACTAAACCTGGGGCCAAGAGATTGTTAGAGCCAAATCTCAAATGAAAGAATGTATTTTACAGTACAGAGCTGCTAGAAGATCATCATCACAACTCAACTGTACCATTTTAATGTAATGTCAACAGTTATAAAACTGTCAAATACTGTAGTTTTTAGCATGTTACTTAACAGGTCACTTTAGTCTTACACTTTAGTAGTCCGGTCCACATACACTGCCTGAACAGGACTTGACTCCACTGGCTTTACTTCTCGAACTGAATACTGCTTCATTGGTCTAGAGGAGCTACTTATGCCTGGAGGTCGGGTAGTGCCATGGAAGCTGTGAGACCTCCACCCCTGAACCAGTTCGTCACCACTGGAGCGTGCCCCAAAGCTGTTTGAACTCCGCCCCGAGTCCAGTGACGGAATGTCGTCACACAGCATGACCACCCTGTCCACCCCACTGCTAGAAGATCTGCTGCTAAATCCAAGACTTCTTTTCCGCGGTTTGGATTTTCTTTTCAAACTTAGCATCTTGTCAAAACGGTGTTAAATGACATCAGTACAAGCCACTCATGTAAGATTCGGATATTCCAATGCAGAGTTTCAAGGTCCAAAGAAATTTCCAATACATCCAAAACTGAAATCATCCATCTTGTACAATCTTGCACCTCTTTCTACATGTTCGATCAAAATCAAAATGGTGTCTCTCCTTTTTTCTCTACAAAAGATGAACACATTTCCTGCAACTCAATGCCCTGTTTTGTGCCTAGACTCGAAGTAACTCTAGGGTTTTCAAGCAGCAGCCATACAAAGTTACAGTAACGCCCACACACCACACCCCTACCCTTTGTAACAGTCAAATACAGAATCCTGTGTATCCGAAAGTAGGCGGCAGGTCAAATCAAAGGAAACCTGCCCCTACAGGTACATTTTATTCCATTTCATAATACCTATAAATACTAGGCCTTATCTCAGCTCTTGAATAATTGGAAAGTTGGAAATCCATCATACACAAACACTTTAAAACATTGTATTTACTGTCAACATTGACATTGCATGGTGCTTTGAACAGTTGGGACTTTAACTTATTATAATGACTTGTATGGAAAGAAGATGGATTAAGTTACCAACAGGTCTAGTAAAATATAATAGAAATGCTTTCTGCAATTCTTTTATATATGCAATGATACAATTAAGCGACATCTGCCAAAGTAAATTTGACATTAAATAAACAAAAAGAGCATTTACATAATTTATAGTGTAAAAAAAAGCTTGAAAAGCATTTCTTTGGTTACCTGTCTAGCTACATCTTCTAAAAATGTTCAACCATTTTTCCAATTACAGAGCAGGTTGAAGCGGGCATATTGGAGAGTAGTCTGACATTTGAAACGTTTCCTGAATCTTATGCTACACTGACCTTGATCAGAAAAAACGAATAGACGAGAGTTGTCAAAACAAGTCTATTAATTCCTGTGGCCTGCTTTTAATCACTGTTGGGCAAGTTACTTTAAAACTGGAATGTGTTATTTATTACTTATTACTGTCATTTCAAAGTAATTCGTTACATTACAATATTACTGTATTTAAAATGTAAGGCATTACATTACTATTGCATTACTTTAAGTTACTCTCACCAAAATAACTGCGAAAAAGCTGAACTTTTGAGCCGGATATGGACTGAACCAGGACTAAACAAGGTCTAAACCAGGACTAAACCAGAGCTGAACCAGGACTAAACCAGGACTATAACAGGACTAACCTCAGACTGATTCCAGGACTGAAGAGGAGGACTAAACCAGAACTGAACTAGGACTAAAACAGGACTCACTGTCGGGACGGGCTCAAAGGTGACCGCAGGAGAAAGGACCGGCTTTGCTCCGCACCTCATGGAGGTAAGAGCGGCTGTCGTCCGATCGCGCTTTATGGACCCTGCTGCGGGGGCTCACGGTCCTGATTTCAGCAAATATTTGCGGGTACAAGACCCGGTGCAAAACTCTGCTACAGCGCGTAACTTCTACCTTCCTTCAACGTGTCCAGAAGTCCAACTTTTTGTGCGATGGTTTGCATCGTCCTCTGTCTTTTGGGTGCGAGCGCAGGAGACTTTGTCGGTGCAGAACATTTCATCGACGTTGTGGATTTTGTCGGAGAGAAAACTTGCAGACATACAGCACTTCAGAATCACACTGCTACAGATTGAACATGTATTTAAATTTGGCAGCTGAACATATTCTGTACTGTACTGTACAGGAGACAGGAGTCCCTTAGCCGATCAGGACGCAGCGGGAGGAACGCAATACGTGTTCATACACTAAAAACAAAAGGCATGCAAAATTGCACAAAAAAAAAATTCTAAAAATCAGCGAAACAGCGAGACCGCGAAAAGTGAATCGCGTTAGAGCGAGGGACGACTGTAAGCCAGGTCTAAACCAGAAGTGACCCAGGTCTAAACCAGGTCTAAACAGCGTAGAGTTCTGGGTCGGTCCTTTCACCCGCGGTTAACTGAAGGTCTATCCGGCCGCGTCTCCGGCGTTTCACCGCTGCTGATTTCACGGTGATTTTAGCGAATTTCTATGAAGAAAAACCCACCACTTCAATCCAGGTTAAAAAAGCATTGTAACGCGCGTTACTCACATTTGTACCGAGTAAAATATTACAATTTTTCCCCCTGTAATGCCTTACATTACTGCGTTACAGCAAAAATCAACGCATTACTGTAATACATTACTTTTATAATACATTACTCCCAACACTGCTTTTAATTGATATTGATTACTTAACTACTTTATAATATACCTAATATACTACATATGTTAATTCAGTGCTTTGTGGTTTTGATTAGGTCTTTACAGATTACATATTATATATCCAGTATTCACATAGTCAGGTGACACATAATTTCTGCCTGCATTTTATTGGTTGAAATAATAATCATAACAGCTTCCTTGCATCCTCACAGACAGCCTGTCTGCTAGTGGATAGAACTAAAGTTTAGCCTATCACCACTTTTCCCTCCTGGAGCCATTTTCGATCAGACTCCCCTAAATCTGGCCTAGTCGTATGACAGTAATGCCGTATCTATACAACTGAGTGTATGCTCCTAGAATGTAAAGGTCTTTACTTACTAGTGCCGGTGAATGACTGCATTGAACAGTTTCCCATCTCTCCAGCTGGTGGTGAAGTTGTCACAGCGAATACCCTGGTATCCATCTGTCATCTTCTGTGACCAGAGGAGCAGCTTCTCCTTGGCTGACATGTCTTCTGACTGACCATTCACCTGAATATCTGAGATCTAACATATCATAAATTGATTATATATTAAAATGAGAGAATTGGAACTTAATTTTGATTATACAGGAATATAGGAAATAAATTAGTTATTAATGGAAACCAAATGATAAAACTACAACCAACTTGATGAATCCCAGTTATAGAGTGGTATTGTATGAGTAAAGTACACATAGATTAATTCAATGCATACTGTTCGAGATTGGACAGGAGACTAATTTATTATAAAATTGTGTTGTCTGCTCATACAATAACACTTCATAGAAATTACTTTTATAATCACTCAGATTTACCCCACTGTCTCATGCCACCTTTTGAGATTATGACACCATCACACCCACCATGTCACCATATCACAATAAAATGATGAAATTTGATTTAGTGCCTAATTTACTTGTGTGATGAAAGAAGTAGAAGGATTTCATATCTCTAGGGCATTCACCAGATCTTTTTGCCAAACCACACCTCATTTGTGTTTTGACGTCTTGGGCTCATGGGAAACCTGAAGAACGAAGATTAAGGGCACGGCGAATGTTTGAAGCCATAACAGGCCTAATCATGGGAGGATACAGTATCAAGAAGCACTGCAGGCATGAGAGCACACCTACAGAGTGACTCATACTATTGAAAGTCAATGGTGTGCAGTGTGCTGCTAAACTACACATTAGTAAACTATGTTAGCCTATGTTGACAGGAATTACTGTGACAATGGGAGGAATTGTGAAGATCAGGATCCGTTCGGGGTGATTCCAGGAGATGGGAAATGGCAGCTGATAGTTGCAGATCCCAGAGACAGAGGAACAGAGTGATAACAAAAATAAAATACAACACTGACAGATGAGGAGACCTGGAAGTGAAGGATGATGGTCCATATTAACCCCAAAGTGAGTTTGGGGTTCCCATCAGCGATGTCATCATTTCGGATGTTGACAAGCTTCACCTGCACAAACACATCATTACAGTAAGCTTATAACTGTGGGGGTTCCTATTCTCAGCAACAACTCACAGGGTGTTCTTTATACATTTTCATGCATACACATTTATGACATACCTGTCTGTGACGGAGGAAGTCAAGTGCTATCTGTACATTCTGCAGTTTGTGGAATCGCATGCGGCCTTTCTCTCTGGGCTGTGAATGACACGATAAACATAGTGATAATTAAACAACAGCAGTCGCAGATGTGGAGGAACACAGAGAGACACAAACTAATATTGGGACTGATACACAACCACACTGATTATCCGTTACACCAACATGAGATGATTTCTATTTTTATTTCTTTTAGGCTGTTTAAAAGATTTAAAAACATATATCGTAATTAAAGACTAAATGAATGTTGCCAAAGGTAATAGCATTTTCTGGTCACAATGTACTTGATATGCAACAAAATCTAAATGGAATAAGACATCTCTGATGAGAATAACAGCCATGGCCATTGTAATGGCTGCATGAGGACAAACTAGTCAGCAGAATGACAATGACAGTGGATGTCTTGTCAATGGTACAGCCATGTCTGGAGCCCAGAATAATTAGACTCACCAAATGAATGCTCCTGACCATATCTCTCTCCCGCAGCTAGCAAGAGGAGTGCAAAGAGAGGAAAAGAAGCCACACAGCAGACATCAGCTCACACAAGCAAAGGTTATAGAAAAGCATAGACCAGGAGGGAAGAAGAGTAGTGTAAAATGCAGTGATCACACCAAGCAGCCAATGCGGAGGCAATGTGATTATTGTTTTTGAATGAACAGAGTTAAAGCTGCAATAGAGAAAAATTAAGTCCTGAGGGCATAAACAAGTAACATAAGGAAGCAAGAAGTTAACAGCCCAGCTCAAATGTTGAAGATGAGTCTCATATTGAACCACTGATTAGTGAGGCTCTTTAATGTAAACCATAATAGAAAGCTCTAGATTAACCGCACTCTAATGCAACCTGGCAATCATTGATAAACTATTAAAAATTGATAAGTTGAGACTAAACATCATTTGGACTCACCAGGGTTTCCCCAGAGAGAACCTCCAGCAGGGAGATCAGGTTATGTCCATCCCGAAGGTCTTCATAGAGATCTGTCACATGACGATGTGCCTGTAGAAGATACAGATAAATTATAATATATATTTTTTACACCCAAAAGCTTATTTTAAGTTGTCAATTGCCAAATATGCACACATCAAGGTATTGAAACAGTTCTTTCAAATCAGACATTTTCATAACCTATTTTAAAGCCCTTGTGACTCCTACCACATGGCATCAAAAGTAGAAGTAATGGAGACTATTTGGTGAAGATCTCAAGAATGCGTGTAATAATCCATCAAAACCAGTAGCTTAGAACACACCCTGGTGAATCTAATTACAATATAAATCTGTTATTGGTATGTGTGGGCAAATCTTTAAGATGCTGGACACATGCAATCACACCAATGATGTGTAACAGTGGACACACTCATGCTAAAAGCGCTGAAGACCTACCTCTGGTTTCTAGGATGCAGAAAGAGAATAAGGTTGGAGGAAGAGATGAAAAGAGAGGAGAGAAAAGGAAGGGTAAATGACAAAGATTAAACACTAAATAAACACTGAATCATATCCATAACATATGATATGATCATGTAATTAGAAACACATGTTACTGTTGTTATTGTTTGGATAAAGACCACATACACAACAGATGAAGATCTGTATGTAAAAAGTAAAATTCCCTAACAAGTTAAAACAAAATCTTGGTCTGATTTAAAGGTGACTCATCTTTTAGCTCCACCTAGACAATGGAGCTGTCAAAACCTGCACAAGCCAGTAGGGGTCACTGTCAGCATGCTGCTAAACATAACCACCACAGTACAGTCCCATAAAGTTATAGTTTAATGTTCCTTAACCTGGACACATTTAATTCTTATTTAAATAACAAATTGGATTTCTAAGCCACCTGGCCTCACTGTCTCTTCATGTTGTTTATAGAGGACACATCCTTCAGCACATCCCATTTGCCCTGTAAAGAACCTGCCACACTGTCACTGCTGAAAGGTGGGCGTTACTCTACAAATTGCTCTCTTTAGAAGCACTTCTTTGTGACCTGTTCTTAAGTGAAAATCATTAGCACACATGGCTGACAGACTGTTATCCCGATCCCCTGGTGCTTCTGTGATCTGTTGTCTGGGAGCAAGACACTTAACATGCCTAAACTTTTACATCAGGAGTGTTGTGCAATTTCAGCTACAGCAATTGGTGAGAAATAGCTTTTTCTTTTTACTTTTCCCTGTTCAGTCTCCCACAATACATATAACATGATTTAGCAAGACCATTTAAACACCTCTTTAGAGCTCTCCACAGCTGCACCCAACTTAAAGGCTACTTGTGACATGTCATTAAATCATGTTCAGCTATGCAAGAAAAGCAGATTCAAAGCTATTCTGCTCTATATCATGTATTTTGTCAATTTAACTCTTTGTTTCACCATACTTTTAATTGTAATTGTAAACTTTATATTCAGTCGTCATCATTAAGTGTTTTTCCTACTTCTTTTCAGTTAGTTTTAAACTTGATTGAAAAGAATCATATTTTGCCTTTATGTATCTAATGTTATCTGTCTGTACTTTAAGTAATCACCAGAATATTCACATACACCTTTTTCTACAATTTTTGAAAAATACATAAACACCTAAAACCTCTCTGTATTTTTTTCTGTAATGCAGATTTGCAGTACTAAGCCGACCTCTATATTGTGTAGTGTAGTATATGAAAAGACATAAGGAAGCAGTGAAGGTGCTGCTTCTTATAGCACTACAGAACTTTCACTTGAGCCTTACTACCATGTGCTACCGTTAACCCTGACCACTAAGAGCCGCCTTTTCAGAGTGAGATAAGTGAGTCCAGATGTGTATGAGTCACTCCACCAAACTGACGGGGAACACTTAGGATTAATACGTCAGTTCCTCTCCATTGGAAGCCCAGGCAGCTGCATATGCATGGAAAGGAAAACACCACCTTCAGGCTTATTTTAACCCCCTTGTTCCATTCACGAAGAAAAAAATGAATAGGGCAATGTCTGTAATGCATAACAATGTAACATTCTCTACACAGGAGTATAAGTAAGATTTGAGGAATATATTATGTTAAATTGATCCTTAACTTGCCATTTCACACTTTACAAATAAAATAAAGTGGTAAATAATTTAAATTATGGATGCACCGAAACAATACTGGTATTGGATATCAGTGGTGATCCAGGACATTTCGCTGGAATGGGTATGAGTCCCATGATATTGGTTGAGTCGATATCGTGGTTGGGCATTTAATTTGACAGTAAAAACTGTAGGCCTAGGACATATAGTGTGTGATAGTGTGATAGTGTCATAGTGTGTGAACTTTTATTCATAAAAAGCAGTTCAGTAGTTACTTGCAGGATAAATAACAATTACATAACCTAAGTAGATACTTGGATTACTTCAAGCTAAAATATTGATACCGGTATAAGACCTTAAAAACGTAGATTGGTGTATCCCTAATTATAATGATAAATATAATGTAGTAAACCATGCTAAATATTTGGCAGTAGCAAAAATACACATGTCCGACAAAAGACCACATATGACATATTCAGCACTGCCAATGGTGGTTTCCTGGGCAGGGATATTACTACTCTCTTTGTTCAGGCAGCTAATTTTTCACTCTTAATGAGAAAGTCTAGAGTGAGTGCTTCCTTGTTTGCCCTTTGATGCATTGAAAGACACTTGGCGTTAGTTTAGAAATACAAAGATGAGGTAGGTGAGAGGAGACAAATGTATATCTAGTGTTTGAACAGTCTGTTTTGTGATGAAAGAGCTGGTAGGCCTCTCTATTTCAGTACCATGTTAGAGACCCATGTGTTAAACAAAGGCTGAAGTGAGGCAAGGATGTTTGCGTCATTTGTTCAGTTAAATGCCTTGTTTAACTATTGAGATGAGTGAAAAATGATATGACTGTAAAGTGCATTCAGGGTAAGATGTTTCCAATGTCATTAAGAGATTTATCCATAATTATTAATCCATATTTCACTGTGTGCATAAGGTACAGTTAGATCTGAGCTGTAATAAAGGTTGTTGTAAAACATTTAGGCAAGTCCCTATAAAAAGGTGTGTTAAAATATGAATGAGAATGATGATTCATTAAGCAAACAGATATGGTTTTAATAATGCCCTTTAACTTGTCAAACGCTGTTATGTAAGAATGGGGTGACCAGGTCCAAAGAGTCTGGCTATTGGAAGCTTGTGGGCAGCTTGTGGTGGTTGGATTCTTTGTAGTGTGATATATTATCTTTTATTTCTACCTTCGCTTTACATCTCTTTACAAAAAGAGACAAGGGAATCTTACATTTATCAAGTGCTTGTTCACCCATTTTGTGAAGGTCTTCTTTTGTACTCTGTCCCGTTCATCTGAAAAGAGAAAGACAGTGTTCAGATCATCAGAAAGTACAATTGTAAAATGTGTAACATCACATTTAACATTTAGTGATTGATAAAAAATAATTTTTAGTCCTGGTTTGGTCCTGATTCAACACAGTTTTTTTTGTAAATTCAGAAAATTGTATCGCTCAATTAGGTAGTCTGCTGTTGTAATTCTATACAGCATGAAAAATATATCTTAAAGGAATGAATAATGACAATTAAACCTTGGATCAAAACTATTTAATTTTAAAATAATAAATATAATCTCCTGCAGGGTGGAAAGGGGTGTCACGCCTGCCTGTGACTCAGACTATATCACAGTGTATCATCTAATGAGCCCTTATTGTCTCAGTCTGACACCAGCTGTCTGCAGAATACAACAACTCACAACATGATCCAATCCATCATAAAAAAAACACCTTCATTCAGAGTGAAGAAGGCATGGCTTAGCTATTTAGGCGAGAATTTAATTTGCCGACAAGAAACAGCAAGATCTTAACAAGTAACACACCCCTAGATATAACAAGCCCTCAATGCTCCCATCTGTGTTCCAAGAAAACCACAAGGTGTGTCAGTGATATCCATACACACCTTTGGATAAAGCTGTTTGATCTTGGTAATGTGGTTGACTTAATATCTTATGTCTGCTGCCATCTTCGGTAGTAATGGCTTTAAATGCCACTTCTATAGTTTCATTGGTTTAGATCAAATATTTGGTTCAACATAAACTACAATTTATGGATTTCAGCTCCTTGTTGTATGCAACATTTTCAGAACTTTTTTCACATTTAAAAATTACAATGTATTTAAAATTGTATTTAAATGAATGTTAATAATAATAATAATAATAATGTTAATCACTGTGGCAACTGTACTAATTTGTCATCATTCTGAAACCCATGACAGACTACTTGACTATCATGGGGAGGTGTTACTAGCTAACTTCTGCTTAATCTGTTATGGACATTTCTATGGAAACACAAGTGTACCTTTGACCTCTCCATGTGTCACTGAGGATTCTGTATATGCAATGTGACCTTATGGACACTACTACAATACATTAAGGACTACTATCAGATCTTTAACCAATAGGTCAAAAAGGGTGTTGGCGGGGTGAGAAAAGGAGGATCTTAAAGATAACCTTACATGGATGTTCACCAATGCAGTATGTAATGACATTAGTACACGTGTAAATCGATGCATCATTGACTATTTCATGACTCAAGAGTCAGCAGATACAAACAGGTTTCACAGAGGTGTGAAGTTTACAGCACAAAACACAACTGGACAAGCTGGTCCCAGTGTTGCCCTTTAGGCAATCACAAGACCACAAGACACCAACAATCTAAATAACCTTTACTCAAGTCCAGCAAATAATGGGTTAATTCTGGTTATCAGCATTACAAAGAAAATTTATCAACTTAAAAGTAAACGATTCTATGGAATTGTTGAATCTTGGCAACTGTGTACTCTGTAACCAGACAGGCATGAGTCACTTTGTCCATAACAACAATGTGCTGCACAACCAAAATTATGAATGGCCTTAACTGGCCAATACAATGTGAGGTGGATGCTGATGCATTAAGGAAGGGGTGTTTCCCTGTTTAAGAACAACCCAAGATCAAGTCATCATTACACAATTACATAATAATAATATTTCAGAATAACCAAGCCAACCTGTAAGTGAGACATTATCTTTTTATGACAATTAGAAAAGATAAAATCTACAGTGCACATTAATACCTAATACCAAATGTCTTATTCTTTCATCCCAAAGAATATTAAGGTTACACTGATATACTGAATTGTAATGCCAATTAAACTGATTCTTTATATAAAATAAAGCAGTCACCATTACCTTTCCTGTCATCCATAGGCTTTAGCATCCCCTGGTAATAACTGTCATCTGACGGCATCCTTTCTCTGCCAAAGCTATCAGTGGAGAAATTCCTGTACCTCTCCTGCTGAAAGGTCATGGTTGTAATATATTTTTCCAATTAATAAACCAAAGTATAAAAAAGTATGTCCGGTAGTTCACTTCTTGCTGTTGAGTGTCCCTTCTCCTGTCCTGTGGTCCAAGGCTCTTCACAGACCTGTAATCGCTCTCCTCACTCTGATTGGGTTGCCTCTGCCCTTCCTTTTTTCTTTCACTATATCCTTCTGTACTGAATGGTGCCTGTAAGCTATAAAGTCTGGGCCTGTCCCGTTGTGTGATGTTGAGTGTGTATTTAGTGGTGTGGTTTGAGACATGGTTGTGGGTAGGGCTTCTGGACACGCCCCTTCTTCTTTCCTATGTTTTGCCTGGACATGGAAGATGAAGAAGCATTAAAAGATGAGGTGTGGTAACCCGCACGCACTATGGGGTAATCACGTTACTTGTATGAGGACTATGTAAGGGAAAAAGTGTTAAGATTTTTTATTGGAAAGTTCATGGATGTGACTAACACCATCTAGCATTGCCTCACGCGGCTACAGGTAAATCATTACTTATTTACAGCGTTTTTAGACGTTTGACACCGAGTTACTCACAGTGACACTGGAGCTAGGAGGGGAGAGAGAGGAGAGAATGAGACACTTTGAGGAAGGGCTTGAAGCAATTCCAGACAGTGATGTACAACAACCACGCCCTGGACAACAAAGGTTTGCCAAAAAACAAATATATAGTCATAGCTGAAAACAGAAGCTGCACAGATTCACTTAAAAAACTTCCAAATATATTTCATGTATACTTTGACATTAATGTGTTGGTTCTAAATAGAATCATTCCTATTTACCAAAATGACAAAATAATACAAGGAATTGTCACTATATATCTTTTAACTCTACATACAGTAGTAAACCTTATCACAGTATGTTGAGATTGAGATGCTTACTTATAAGACTAGACTGCATATTAATTGATTTTAATGTAAAAACACAAATTGGCTTTTTACGGGGCTCATCTCATTCATCAAGTCAGCTCTCATCAGGTAAATGTTATTAAGTATTTGTTGTTGTTTTTAATTACTGATTACCAAAAAAAGTGTTTTTAAACACCACATCCATCCAAAAACTGTCAATTTATCTTATCAGAAATTTCATATTTTATCAGTACAGATTATGGATCAGATTAAGTAATTCATATTGCTTAATCTACAACCAGTGCAGATGAAGCAATATGAACCTATATGTTCAAAATGCACTTACACTTAGGTAGGCTGTGTCAACTTAATCCGCCCCTATAGGCCTGAGCTGCACCTATCCCACCTCCTCAGGCTGACATCACTTCTATCAAAAAACAAATCCCACTTTTTCTTTAGAAAAGGAACAGACACGAGACCTGTGCTGACACGAAAGGGCACTTATTGGGTTAGAGTAAGTGTGTTGACTCATTTTAAGCCACGTTTGCAGATTTGCAAGACACACCTTTGTAGTTCCACAATGCCTAGGCAAGTAAAGGAATTAGGGAGTGGTGTTATAACTAGATATTGGGAATCCAAAAGGCCACTACGATGCCACATTTTTGTTGAGAAAATAAGAATACTGCTAATTGCCATTCATGTATGACTAAAATGATAATTCAGGTTATGTGAGATGTCATTGCAACATTAGCCAGTGACAGAGTTGGCAGTTAAACAAGCAACAGCATTGACCCAAGTGTGATTTCCAAACCTCGGGGGAAACATTAGGAGTGAACCCACATGGGAACTGCGCAGGATGCAAACTCGCTGGAACATCTTAGTCATGAGCACTTTGTTTAAAAAGGGACACATATGATTAAGGTCTCGACATGCTTATTACCCAGTGCCTTCATCTGGCTCCATCAAAACCAGATGGAGCACTCTGGCTCTGGAGAGAGCACACGTGAAGAAAAGTACAGTGTTTTCTTAGCGAAATGACAGGTTACGCGCGCATCAGTTTGTCTAAGTAAAGTGGATGGGATTTGTGCCACTGATCATGCATTATCCAGTGGTCACTCTAACACAATGGATAATTCCTTTAAGTCTGAAAGGTCTTTAACTTGTTTGCTTTAAAAAGATATATTGCATTTTGTATAATAATTTAATTGTTTCCCACACACATCCGACCACAAAGACAGCGTGGATTTATGGGCTGTGGTTTTTGAAAACGGCATTACCCACAAGTCCTTGTTGTTCTCATCTCATCACATTGTGTGGCATAATGGGCTTACTCTACCTACCAAGCAGAATTCAAATAGCCTTTTGTCCATCCAAGCAAATAGGCCTTTGCAGTTACACGAGGGGGAACTCAGAGACATACACACATATAGACAACCACTGATTCAGGAAATAGGACAGACAAACACCCAGCTAGGAGTGCTAGAAATACTCTGCTACATGCATCCCAATCAAAAATATAAACAGAGAATGTTGTTAGAAAATATGGGCAGCTCTTAGGTTCTGATCTCTCTTGTCTTTGACCTTTTACTCATTCTTACTCAATGCAGGTGAAAGAGGAAATATTTTATGGCGATATGTATCCACCACCACACCCCTCAGAGAAAGGAATGCTGATAAGAGTAAGCTGCCAGGACACACCCTGGATTATCACCTTAATATCTCTGTAAAAATGTTTGAAACGTAACAGAAGAAGAAGATACACAGAGGCACTGAAGGACAGATAACTGTCTAAATATGTTGCTTAGGGATGAATGCTGTATTGTTTTATATAATGTAGAAAGGAACTATAGTGATAGGCCAGATATTATGTATTTAGAATGTTTAAAAAGCAGTTACTGACAGAAAATAGAAATCTGAAAATAATAATAATGTAATAATAATAACAATAATAATAATAATAATAATATAATAACTACATCTTAACTGTAAAAATACTTAATTCATAATGAACAAATAGTTAATAAAAATATATATTTAGGCTTAACTACTTGGTTGAGGGGTTATGTAGTTACTAAACCTAAATCACTCTTTGTGAATTATAATTCTGTATGAATTATAAAAATATAAGTACTTATTCAAGGCTAATTTAAGTGTAGTTATTATAAAGTGTTTCCCAGTTTAGATTGTCATGGTGTCTTCCTTGAAAACTTGAAATGTGAAAGTTGTAGTTCTGTAGGTCACGGGCAATTTGTCTCAGTGTTGTCCTGAGTCACTGTCCTGCTAATGTCCCCTGCCTGTCAGCGGCTTTAAATAATGTTGTCAAATTAGATCCCACAATGAAGACGCAATAGTCAGTTTAACCCAGACAGGACTGCTCACAACAGCTGACTTTTAAAATAGGCCTGATGTTGATCTTTACAAGCCTCTGTAGAAAGCCTCACAAGTGGGACTTAACCTGTGTGTCACATGATAATATTTCATTTAGTGCAGTCACATGTTACACAGAGTACATGGCTGGTACATACACTGTGGTAAGGCTCATGGAAAACACACACACTGCCCTCTTGTGGACAGAAGGTAAAAGTAGAAAAGTTGCTAAGAATGACAAGTTTACAAGGGAGAATAATTTGACATGTATTTTTGTACAGTGGTGAAGTGCTGAAAGTCAAAAGTAGTGGGCTTGGTAGGAATAGTAGTAATAGAAGCAGTACACTGTTATTTGTCTCTAGCTCAAACACTAATATTATTTGTCAAATACAATGAAAGCCTTGTACATGTACTTGTTTCCACAGTCTTATACGAGTTAAATTCTGGGTATTTCCCAGTACTTCCATATAGTTTTTGACACTTCACAATAGCCCAAAAGAGGAAACCTGAGACATGCTTCCATGACAACATCTACAATACAGAAGTGTGAGTAACAGAGAGTCTGGCTCATGGGGATATTTTTGGATGCCAAGTCTTTCAAAAGGTAAATGTGGGAATTGGGAAAACACCTACTTCAAACATTGCCAGAAACTGCACCCAATGAGCACAAGAGGGAGCTAAAGCCCCAAACTCTGAGTTAAGGTAATCCCTAATAGTTAAAACAGCAGAGCAAACTAATCATGAGATTTGATGCAAACTCTGAAACAATGTTTGCTGAGATTATGGATTATGAATTAGAACACTATAAATACTGGGTCTATAGGCTATAGGTTAAATGTCAAATTAATTAAACTTGAGAAATAGATTTTTGCATTGAAATGGTTTATTTACGCAGCCCATACATCAGTTATGTAGCTGTTAGATAAGAGATAGTGAGATGGTGACAACTTAACCTGTCGAACGATAAGGACAAAGCAGACCCCTCCGCACACAAAGAAGTTACATATTTACAATGGTTTTCACACTTCAAACATACACTCAACTTGTTCTCACACATTTAATGTCTATATTTCTGACTACAGCTGTAAAACCTCACCGTGATTACTGTCAAAATATAGGCTGGAATGAAAATAATTTTTACTAGTGTTTTTTTTTTTTTTTTTTTTTATTGCAGCAGGTAGAGACAAGTGTCACAAATGTTTCAAGGTTCTTGCTGTTAAAGTAGTCACACACTGTTTTCAAGTGTCTTTTACACTCAAATCTCAGAGTATCTTGAGTACACATTAGAAACTCAATTCCTTGAAACCTACAGTCAAATTAAGACTATTTGCATTAAGACAAGTCCAATGAGATCTTAATGGGATTTCCTTAGTAAACAAACACTGTGAAAGTATGCTGACTTGGCAAAAGGCAAACATACCTTAATTATTCAGTCCATGTCTAAAGTCATTACCGTCCATGACTCACGGAAGCGGCACATCTTACTGCACAGATATCTGCTCCTCTCTCCATAGACTTCACACAGACATCTCTTATGATAAACCACTCTATCAAAGGCCAACATTTCTGTGATTTCTGCCTTCATATCCTTGTCAAGGGACCCACAAACCAGTCAGTTCAAGGCTTCCCCAGGTCAAAACTGGACCAACTGGTGACCGGTGAGTTAAACAGTATCTTTTTAACACTGAATGGCCTGCCCTGTCCCCTCAATAAAGATGAAATTTAAAGACAACAACATTCACTGTAGCAGATATGCACCACCTCCATGAGGCCACTTGCTTCATTTCAAACAGGAAGAGTTTTGTGAAAATAAATAAGAAAAAGAATAAAAAGTATGCAATACCACACAGAAAATGTTATATTTTATTTATAACATACAGTGTAGACTGCAACATCAATCATAATTTACAAGCACACACGTTTTTCATCTGGAGTACTTCCCTCAAAAACATAAACAACGTTTTTTTCCAAACAGCTGTGTCCCCATGTCTCGCCATTGGGACGACCAGCTAGCGCCATACACCTAGCCTCTCCACTCAAAAGACCAAAATGTGCCACGTTCTCCCCTTACAGGACACTGCCCTCTGACCTGAAACCTAGAGGAACGCGTGCTCAAACACTGACAGTCTGATCAATCACAGGAAGAAATTTTAAGAGGGGTCACCTGGGTATAAATAAACACCTCGCACAACATCGGAAGTGTCTCCAGGGCCATTTTTTTCAAATCGTAAATAAACAAATGACCCAAAAGTGCTACCACAGAACATGGAAAAACCAACATCCAAACACACATTGTATATGAATGTATTCTGCGTTTATAAATGAGTGAAGTCTGATGGTTTGAAGTGTGCTGTATTGTGGGTAATTGTTCTATATACAGTCCCTACCCTGGAGCATGTGCCAGCATAGGATTTAATGAAGAAAGAGTGAAACGAGTTAGGGGATTTCCACAGGCCAATCCAAAAAACTTTATTCAAAAGTCTACTACAAAATGATTGTTCAATTCAAGCAAATAAAAAAATCAAGGTTACTGATGTCACAATCACAATCTTCTTCCTGCAGATTAAATTGTAGGAAGAGGAGACGTGTTTTGTGATTCACCTAAGCCAGGTGTCTACTGCACAACTTTTTCTCGTTTTATAAGATTGTTGGATCTCACACAACATGGAATTTAAATTGTATATCTGAGCGTATATCAGGCTCCAGTTCTGTGTGGTAACATCGCTACAATTGTACAAATTCGCTTAGGGTGGCCAACTACTACTAAATGAAGTTAATGAAATTTGCAAGTCTAAACCACACTACTATAGGCCTAGATGAGACAGAAAGAGTTCCCTTATCATTCTACACAACATGTATTATTTTTTTTATGCAACTTTTTTTTTAATTGATGTGAGCAGTTATATAAAATAGCATAGCGCCACTTTATAATTATTATTTTGTTTTGTTGTGATTCATTTACATTATACATGGCTATTAGGACGCCAATGAAACTTGTAATCTGTCAATCTTACTTTCTAAAAATCATTAGCTTATCAGGGCTAATGGGGCCTCCTGTCTGACCAGTTACTCATGAGGCCTACTACAGGGAACATTCCTCACTTGCTAATTATCTCCAGTAATTAAAGTCTCCTTAAGTGTGGGAAAATCCTATCATTCAGAACAGTGTGAACGTGTCATACCTATGCAACCTCAGTTCCATCTGTTACATTATATAGTGCTAGGCCCCCCTGGTTGACACACCACTTATGGCAGCACGAGGAAGCAAAAACAAACAAAGTGCAAAGGTTAAAGTTCACAGGGAGAATGCCAACTGATGTACCTTGTGAGGGGTGTTTACAGTGCCATACAAGAAACCCCCCTTTCCTTGAGACCTTTCAGCTGACAGTATCTGATTCCAAATTACTGTAATAAAGTGGAATTTAGGAAAATCTGCAGAGGGAATTGCAATGCCTGTGATATTTTAAGTCAGCAATTCAACACAATTTGTATTCATTGTTTTTATCCTATCTTATCTTTATCTATCTTACTTCTCCTACTCCACCATCCCCATCTATTTATGACTGCGATGAACCATTGCAGGCTGTGTTATTACATGTCTCAGTGAGAGTCAGAGGAGAAGTGCGCAGTCCCCATGTACAACTGGAGCCAGCAAAGAGGGACAGCTAAGACCAGAAAGCCCCCTGACAGGCCCGGGTCATAGGAGATCATCAGATGCATTTATAACTCTGCATCAGGGAATAAAAGGGAGAGAGACAGAGGTCAAATAAAAAGAGGGAGAGTGGAAAAAGGCCCTATGGCATTTTCACTTAAAAAAATTGTTATAGAGCAGATTACCTGGTAGAGCCAGAGTACATATTGTGCCAAAATGGACTTCAACTGGTTTACTTTCTTTTACCATTTCTCTATACTAAAAAAAAAAAGCCACCCTTATTTGTAATACAAATCTCAGATAGGGCAGTGCAATTAATAAAATGTACAATCATCATTCCAATTATTTCTCTATTCAATTACAAGCATGATATACTTAGATACCTTCTGTTTAGAATTATACGAGTGCTCTCGTATAACCTGAGACAGACACAGACATGAAGAGACACTTTCCTAATTAGGGCTATACTTTCTCTACAGGTTAATTTTTAAAATATAGGTTATTGTGATTTACAATTGTGATTTCAATTGCAAGCCAAATAATAATTTACCATATTCAAGTAGCCCAAATAGCAACCAAATGTATCTACGTTGAAAACAATCATAAATGCTATATAAATTCTAGATTCAATGATGATTTATCATTTCAGTCACTCTCAATGGGGTAACTTACATTTTTAATATTATATTTAAATAACAATAAAGAAATTTGCAACAATGCAGCGACTAGAAAATCATTTAGGTTAAAGCGCAAACTGTCAACAGTAACTTTCTCGCATTCACAGCTATTTTCATCAGAGAGGAACAGGTTTGGGTGGAGCCTGGGTAAACATAGTTGGCCTGCTACATAATTGATCAGCATCTCAGAAATTTACAACTTTGAATGGGTGAGCGAGACTTGACTGTTTTGCTTCTCGTTTGACATGTGTCATTACAACACCTTGTAATAAGACCTATTTCCTTTTCAACACAACCATCCCCAAAGAATATGATGGCAGTGTAAAGTTATAGTATGGCGAAAGAGCACTCTGACTTTTGAGTGGACACATCCCAGTGGACAATGGCGGCACGCTTTCAAGGTTACACCAGACTTTGACAAATGCAGTGGATAAGCATGCCACATAAATCCTTAGTAAAGCCATTGTATTAAAATAATGTCGCTCTCAGTTGAAGCCCAAAATAACAAGTATTCATTATGACACAAAGCCCAAATTCTATGACACAATGTTTGTCTATTGCAATGTCACAATAACACTTTTCTGCATCTTACCTTCTTTGTTGTGTTTTCTAAATCGCCATAACAAGATGAGCGTGACTACATGGCGTAAAATCACCAATGGGAAACTGAGTCCATCTGAGCTATCATCGTGCATTGTGAAGAATATAGAGCAGGAATAAGGAAAAATAAAACAGAGAGCAGAGAGGGAGAACAGGTGGACCCAGGCTGATGAAAGGGGAGAGAGGGATGGTGTCGGGTGGGTGTGGCATCAACCTTAAAAAAAAAAAAAAGAAATTCCTACTGTTTTGCCCTCCCATGAGTTGTCACTGAAATTTTCTGTCGCTCGGGCCTGATTGTTCAGCTGTTTGGGGCATTTGTGATTGTAGTCAGGCTCTGCTGTATAAAGGGAGTCTGATAAAGTGTGAGAAGATAAACAGCCACTTGTGTAAGCTTTGGATAATAGAAAAGTATTTTAAAGAAGTCGATAGTGATACAGTGGTTATCATTTTGCACAATTCTCCACAATGTGACAATGAAATTCTTGCCAGATGAAAATATGATGTTTGGAGAAAAATAAAGATATAAGCAAAATGTCTACAGTTTCTGTAATAAATGAATTTAATAGTTATTGGTCTATAAATAATTTCAACATATCACACATTTAACACTGAATATGTAAATGGAAATAATGACGAGAAATCTCAACCAAACACACACCTTAATACTTGCTTCATGGTATAATGGCTGAATAAATATAGCATAGAATTCAGTAAATGTCTAAACCTGCAAATAGGCACATTATACAAAAAAAGAGGTATTTTTAGGATAAACTAACACCACTGTCTATAGTCTCTGTGACACTCTAAGAGATTGAGGCCACATCCACAGCTATCCAGAGCAGTGGGTATTGTTCACCTTTCACGTCGCTGCCTGCCCATCCACATACCAGCAAATCTTGGAAAACTGAAAAGTGTCAGCCAACATTACTTCACGTTGGTCACATTACTTCCAATGGTTTAAAAATGGAAAACAATCTGTACCGTGGTAAGAGTTCCTTAAATGTGAACACCTGTGTGACATTTGTGCGGGCCAGGAGCACAAGACTTCACGCTACGCATTTGCCAAGCTACCAGACAACAAAACGGACAACCAGACAGCCAGACAGCGAGCAAGGTTAAGAGTCAAAGATACAAGTTCATACGTTTGAACCTACCAGGTATGATCTTCATCTAAGGGAGAAAGAGGAGGCCCGAGGAGAAGAGAGCTGGACAATTGCGGGACACAGCACGACTGGAAAGAAGCTACTGTTTGTGTGCTGGCTTCCCCTCTTTCTCTTTTGCTGTGGTTAACTTTGACAGACTGTGCCTTCTGTTTAGACTGCTCACCAGTGGCCAAGTGAGGGAGGGGTGGTGGTGTTGGGTGGGGAGGGGGGTGGGGGGCACACATGCAGGGCTGAAAGAGGGGGCCATGGGGTGGGTGGTCAGTGGAATGGTTATAAATATCCACGCAGAGCCAGATGAACGCACTGCCACACTTAGAAAATGATGGCAGCGCTGTGGAGAGACACTTGGCTACATTCGCCCCCTAGAGACGGGATTCATACACAGCAAACGCAAACAGGGTGCCCCACTAGCATGTTGCTTTGATGGCAACGGTGTCAAGTTTAATATCCGGAATCAGTTTGTGCTCAGTGCAGTAAAGAGATACCGAAACAACTTAGGATCGGAGGGGGCAAAGTAGCCACAAATTGTGCTGAAGTAGATTATTTATTATTATTTTTCTTATATATATTTTTTTTATTTAAACGTGCACAGTGTAACTTTTTGGTTGTGGGTCCGTCACCTGCTTGCTTCTACAGGTACAGTATGACATTAAATTCTATCTTATTCAATTACTGGTGGTTTTATAGCCCAAAAATACCTAGAAAAACAGAAAAGTTACAAAACGCAACTTTAAATAGAACTGTAAACGTACCCT
Organism: Boleophthalmus pectinirostris; assembly: GCF_026225935.1. NCBI lineage: Eukaryota > Metazoa > Chordata > Actinopteri > Gobiiformes > Gobiidae > Boleophthalmus > Boleophthalmus pectinirostris. Next base: position 20,112,063 of record NW_026571447.1, on the reverse strand, counting down.
AAAAAATCAAATTCATTCAATACCTCTGCCTATCAATACACTTTCATCCAAGCACATTTTATTTTATGCATATTAAAAGGCTGTAACACAATGGCATGCATCTTTTGGCTCTCTGTGGTATGGGCCTAAATCGCTCAGCTGTCTGTCACCCTTATTGCTAATCCTTTTTAGTACCATAGGAATGTCTGTTTATTTTACTGCATCCCTTTGGTGCTACAGTTGTGTCTGTGCATCCACATTAAGGCTGCTATTTGACCATTAATGCAGGAAAGCACTTAAATTGACATTGGCTTAAGTGATGAAAAGCAATATGCAGAGGGAAAATAATTGCATGCACGTTAAGTTAGTTTAGTGATGGACTTTGAGGGATATTACTATAACTGGAGCTTCTGACCCTTCAATGCTCATGGTCCATTGCTTTTGGGAGCATAGCAATGCATAACAATATCTAAAAATAGGAAGTTTTAATATACATAGATTGCGGTGTTGACATGTGGTATCATTTGGCTGTAATGTTGAAAGCCTTTCCACTCGCTGTCCAGGGAGATGAGCTTGGATTTTCCTTCCATGTGAACTTTGGGTCCTATAGATGGATGTGAGGAACTGAGGCCCCTGTACTGAAAACTGTGGGGAGGCTTTGCACAAGATTGCAGAGAATTCCTTCATGGACATTCCCCCTGCGCCTTGAAAATCCTGACCTAAACATTCGTGTTACGACGCATACCCGAAAGGTATTCACAGCTGGTGTCTACTGAGTAAAACATCTCTTATCTATCAAGCAATAGTGGAATGTATTGTTTATTTAAAAGTACCTTTCTGGAGGGAGGGTCCACTACCCGCTTGGTACTACTTTGCCTGGAATGTTCCACAGTAAGATATTCAACGTATTAAATATTAGTATTAGTATTAGATATTAAACGACATGTTTAATATATAATGCCATACTTTATAATATTCCATGCAAATATTCCACGCAATTCCACACAAAATAAATAACATCTCCATAGTGACAAGTAGCAGACCCTTCCCAAGAAAAATAATCACACTCGACTCGACTTGAACAGTTGCAAAGAGAATGCTTTCTGGCCCTTTATGGCAGGATATTAATACTTCAACCAATACATTTTTGAGTACTTTTTCTACATAACTTTCTACATAGAAAAAAACTAAAACACAGAATCAATTTGATCTATGAAAACAAGACACTCCCATAAACCCTTATTTATCTTTTGTCAAGTTCTGAGCTTGTTGCTTTACACAGCCGCTGTAATAAGACCTTTCTTGCACCAAAGGAAATGACTAATATCACAACTATCTGAGACAAGCCCTCAATATATTCCACATGTTATTGATCTGAGAAGTGCAGATGTAGTGTGTGACAGTCAGTCCACAAACATAAGTCCACATTCCCATCATAAGACGTTTGTCATGAAGTATCTTTAATTGCCCTAGCCTCCTATTAAACTTGATCCTAACATTGAGCTTGCCAAAATGTTATTTGATGGAGGACACTCTTGACTACTTTTTACATTGAAAAGATCAGCTGCTAATGGTGCTATCCAGTGTCATTTTGTTGATGAGAAGAGACATGTTTTTCATAGCTCAGGTTAAAAAATAAACTGTTTATCACCCTGACACATGGCTTATCGACTGTAACTTGTGATGAATATTGCTTAAGACTGGGCACAGGATCAATTGGGCTTGAGCAAGAGTGTAGGGAAGCTGAATCATCTCTGTCACAAGTTCTTCACTTAGGAGAAACGTTATGTAAAATAAAATTTAAAAAAAGGAGGAAATAATCATAATATGAATTCATTTGTCACACTTTTTTATACTTATCCACAATAACAAATAAAAAAGTTCTTCCATATCTGAAACTATCTGGGGTGTGTCTTTGTTGGGTAGTTCCAAAAATGCAAGCCGTTACATTGTAACAGTCAAGATAAGCCAAATCCATACTACAATTGATTTCACAAGAAGATTCAGCAATAAAAACAGGGCATGGCTGCACAGGTTATTCACTATATTATGAGACATCAATGCCAGCCAGCAGAGAGGCAGATATTCATCAAAATGTGGCAAGATTATAAAATGCTCTTTCATAAACTGACATTTTAGGGAACAACTGGATGGAAATGTTCAAACTCGTAATTCTTTGTGATTTGAATGGTTTGTGTGAGTCACTGCAACAGATTATAAGTCACTATAATGAGAGGCACACTGGTCTACTGAAGCAGCCCATGTAACAGTCACAAGAATGCAATGGGCATCATTTTGGAGATGAAAACAGTGAACGTCCCTGGTATGTCTGCAAAGTCATTGAGGCTAAGTGCCACTGGTGCCATGTGTGGACAGTGGTTAGATGTTTTTCCCCACAATGACTGCTGTGGCTGTGCTAACCAGGTACTTTGTCCATACAATCATTTCAAAAGATTTTTCCTTTTTCCTACTGTGCAGCAACCTCAAAAAGCCACACCTATTAAGATGAAAGTATATTCACCATTGTAGATAAGGATAGGTCAGACAGGATTATAATGTAACTTAAATAGTTACATAATAGCTCTACCAAAGGCAATTGGCAAGACAAACTAGCATCAGTGGACAGCAGATGTCAGCAGTGGGTCAGCAAATACTGGGCAACACTGACAGACAAACTTTATAAGAGAATATTTTAAATACTTTTATGTCAATGAGAAGTGAATATAAGTGAACACAATACATACCACACACGTTTTAGCATAATCACTTGCATATGTTGAGTGTGATGCATGTGATTTGTGAATGTCAGTGGATTTCTTCATGATCATAACAGATTAAACAGAGGGATTGGGCGGTAAATTAAATCCAGATCCGGTGTCACGTGTGAGTCCAAACAAACATTCTACAACAGTCATGAGCAATGACTCTAACTTCTCTGCCCACCACAGACAACGCCCCGGGATTTTCTTATCATTTCTAAAAGCCATAAAGGATAATGTAACACCACAAAGTTATTATGCAGTATACAAAGCTAAAAATCACATGGCATATCTGCATTTGGCAAATATTTGCAACATCTGCAAATTTATGTCACATGAATGTGAGTCAACAATTATATGCGCGGTTTCACTTAAGCAGGGCAAGCCACGACACATGATGCATTTTTCTTCTTTCTACAATTCTTTCAACTCATTTAACAGGTTATCTCACCACACTGTTATCAGATGAGCTCAAGAGCACCTTTCTGGAAAGACACATGCCATTATACAAAGGAATGCAAAGTCCATGTCTATCTCGTGCTAGGCAGATGAGGGGAGAGGCACCAGTATAGAGAACATTCTGATATAGTAAAGGAGGAAAGAGACTCCCGAACGCACCACGCCCCCTCTGAGTCAGTCTGGCTTTAACTGGGTCTGCAGGGAGCAGGCGAGGCTGGATCTCTGAAAACTGCCCCACCTTGTTGGAAGAGCGACAGGTCTGCACATTCTTGCATTACAAACACTCCACGAGTTGTTGATTTTACAAAAACAACATGCACTTTAAAAAGGGATTGAATAACACTTGAGAATCTGCACAAAATAAACACTGAGTAACTTGGAGCATATTTGATTTACAGCAAATCACTAATGCTAACTCAAGTTGTAATAGAGGAACATATACTTTCATTTTCAAATAAGAGGAAATGCTGTCTTGGTGAGTGTGAGAAAACTGACATTTTCTTGAACACTCACAGACAGTGATAACATCTACACAGACGTAATTAAATCATAGCCACATCTCAGGACTTCTCACTGTCTGAGGAAAAGTAATCCTTCCAGAGACTAGCACCCACATGACAACCTAGTCAGTATGTGCTAACTGTTATGAAATGGCACCATGCACACCATAATCACAACAAATACCAACTGCTGTATGTATTATAATTGTCACAGAGCCAGTGTTGTGTAGAATTCACAATAGACCCATAGTCAAATATTCCCCACACATCCAACACAAAGACGTTGGTCCATCACATGCACATGCAAAGTGTGACAGCCCTAAGCAAGAAAATTGAAAAGACGTGAACAAACCTTCAACGAAGTTAAAAGTCTTGTCCTCCGGCTCCACAAGCGAGTGGTCCCAGTCCCCTTCAGCAGCTCCTGGGAAAAAGGGCCGGGGTGCTGTCTGCAAAAGTGACCTCTCTATGGCGATCTCCTCCAAAACATCCAAGTCTAATTCATCTTCTTCATCCAATTCTTCGCAGGTCACAGGTGGTGGAGGGGACTGCCCGCCTGCTCCAGCCTCTGGACTAACTATCCGCTTCACCTCCACAGTCTCCTCCACTATCACTATTTTCCTCCTCATGTTGGATTCGTCAGTTTCACAAAATATAGAGTAAGTGGGTTCTCCAAGGTGAATCTCTGAGACAGCAGGTGTGGTGGTGGCAGAGGGTGTGTCCTTTACCGACTTCTTCTTCGTCTCTTGAGTTTGCAGCAATGACTTTGAACTGGCGTGCCTTTCCTCTGTGCTGCGCTCTGCTGCCTGTCTGCTCCACTGCTGTTGTGCAACTCTGGGAGGCTCCGGGTGCGGGCGGAGGGGGCTGTCCCGAGCCTGACTTGCAGCTGCCTGTGCTGTTAGCGCTGGTGCCTCTGACGCTAACTCTCCGCTCTCTCCCTTGTCTGTGGAGGATGTTTTTGCCTTTGGAGCTCTCTGCATACGTTTTTCAGCACGGGGCAGAGCAGGCCCCACCTCTCTTTTGTCTGCTGGGGCCTCAGGGAGCACAGCTGCTGCCTGGACAGTTTCCTCACCGTGCATTCTTTCTGCAGTCTTCTTTGGACCAGCACTGCTTTCTGTCACTTCTAAGGCCACGATGGGGTCATCCGTCACAGTAACCTTGGTTGGCTCAGTGCCCCCTGTTGCTGGCAGAGCTTCTGCTTCCGGCAACAGTGCAGGCTCAGTGTTTATGGTCTCTGATAACTGGGCTGCTGCAGGCTTTTTCCCTTTACCTTTCCTCTTAGTCTTGCCCGGCTCTAGAGTAGTTTTAACAGGGCTTATAGGGGATTTAGGCTCAATAGCAGGCACTTGAGTTTGCTCTGTGATCTCAGTCTGTGTTATATTCTGCATTGTCACAGTTTCACTCTCAGACAGGGGCTTTATGATTTCTTTTGGACTGGGAGATTTTTCTGTCTCAGTCTTTTGTGGAAGATTAGCAAGCTCCTCTGTTTTTTGTGCAGATATTTCCTTGACTTGTCTATCACTAGTCTCTTTTGAAATCTCAATTATTTGCCCTTTGTCATGGCTGGGTTTACCCCCAGGTGACCTTTTCTCTGTAGAATCACCATTTGTTTGAAGTTTATTTTTGTCCTGAGAGGGGATGCCTGTAATGTTTTCTTTCCTAATATCTGGTGGGTGTTCTGTAGTTGGAGATTTCTTCTTCTTTCTTTTGGATTTGGAGCTGGGTCCGGTCATGTCTCCTCCAGTCTCAGTAACAGGCTCTTGGGTCATGACTTCTGAACCCTCCAATGATTTTTCAACCTTTTTGACAGGAGCAGTCACATTTAAAGTTTCAGTGGGGTCTGGGGTAGGCTTTACGAATTCTGTTGTTTCTGGCAGTGTGACCGGACATTCTTGGGAGATTTCAGTTTTAGTTGATTTAATATTTGTTATCTCTTCAACATGAACATCTTTTATATGTTCTTCTTTCACATCTACTATGACCTCTACACTAGATTGTTTGTCACCTGGAGACTTCTTTTTCTTACTTGTTGTAGCATGTTTTTTAGCTTCAACTTGAGCTTTTTCAGTTAATTCATCATGTCTACTGCCAGAGGGCTGCTGTTTGTCTGTCATTTTCACTACTGATTCAGTCTTCATTATTTTTGGAGTTTCAGGTTGTGTAACAATTACTGGTAGTTGTAATTCTTTTTCAATATGTTCATCTTGAGTTATTTGCTTAACAGTCACTATTTTCTCTATCACAACATTTTCAAATGTATCTTTAGGACTGTCTGGCTTGTCAGTTTTGCTTACACTAATATTTTGTGCATCTTGTAAAGGCTCCACTGGAGGTGCTGTTGAGCTAGGACAAACTGACTCACTCTTTGTCATCTTTTCTGTCTTTGGCTCTCCAGCAGTTGGAGATGAGAGAGGAACAGCAGTTGAAGTAATAGTTTTCCCCTCAGTGTGGGTCTCTTCTGCTGTGGGTTTGATTTCCAGGCTGCTGTCTCCAAGCAACTCAGTCACAGATTTCTTCTTCCTTTTAGATTTTGTTCCTTTGGCAGGAATGATGACTTCTTCTGTCTGCTTTGTAACTGATGTCTCTATAGTTGATACATCTGTTACTGGCCCTTGAGTGTCTCGTTGTGAACCAGGGCTTTCTTCTATGAATTCAACTTTAGTAATTTTCTGAACGGTCACTGTTTTTAATTCAGTCTTCTTTAGCTCTATTTGTGCTATTTCTGTGTTTGTAAATGTCTTCTCACTGGGGCTGGTGGGTTCTTTTGTAGTTTTAAAGACAGTAATTTCCTCTGTAACACTTGTAGTAACTAAAGGATCCACTTGGGGTGCTGCTGAGCTCTCATTCTGTTTAATGATTTCTTTAATTGGCTTATCATCCCTTTCTGACTTGTCCAGTGTTTCAGATTGACTGACTTCCTTCTTATCAGTGCCAGATGGAGTAGATAAAACAGCAATGGCAGTTTTCCCAACTGTTATCTGTAGGGCAGGTTCATGTTTGGCCTCTGCTTTATGCTCTGGACTGGTATCTTTTGGCATCTCACTCTCAGATTTCTTCTTCTTTCTTTTTGATTTTATTTCTCTGGCAGGAATGATGACCTCTTCTGTCTGCTTTGTAATTGACGTCTCTACAGTAGATACATCTGTAACTGGCTGTTCAGTATCTAGCTGTAAATCAGGACTTTCTTCTATGAGTTCAACTTCAGTGATTTTCTGAACTCTCATTGTTTTTAATTCAGTCTTCTTTATCTCAATTTGTGCTATTTCTGTATTAGTATCCGTATTCTCTCTGGGGCTGGTGGGTTCTTGTCTAGCTTTGCAGACATTAATTTCCTCTGTTACACTTGTAGTGACTAAAGGATGGATTTCTACTGATGTCTTAGAGGCCGTCTCATTCTGTTTAATGATTTCTTTAATTGGCTTATCATCTGTTTCTCTCTTGTCCAGTATTTCAGATTGATTGACTTGCTTCTTATCAGTGTCAGATGGAGTAGATAAAACAGAAATGGGAGTTTTCCCAACTGTTATCTTTGAGGCAGGTTCATGTTTGGCCTCTGCTTTATTTTCTGGACTGGTGTCTTTTGGCATTTCACTCTCCGATTTCTTCTTCTTTCTCCTTGATTTAGAGCTCATTGGTGCCTCCTGGTGAGATTCACTTGCAACTGCAGGGTTGGAATCATGTACTGTCACTTTAAGAGCCTCTGGATACATTTCTTTAGCTGGAGGATGTACTTGATCAGCTTGTGCTTCCTCAGTTATTGGCAAGCTCTTAATTTCATACATTTCTTGTTTGATTTCAACTTGAGATATTTTCCCTGTCATAATTTTCTCTTCCCCTGGCTCCTGGCTGGATTTGCTGACACTAATCGTATCTGCTGTATTTATACTGTCCTTAGGCTCATTGTGGGGTAGAGTTGAGCTGGGACAAATTGAATGAGTATTTTCGATGTCATCTATCATTTCTGTTGACATTTCAGTTATAGTCGGTGTAGTTTCTTTGCCAGTTTTAGTCTCATCTCTTTCAGGACTAGTGTTTTCAGGGGACTCACTCAAAGATTTCTTCTTCTTCTTTTTAGATTTAGTTTCTTTGACTGTTATATTTACTTCTTCTACAGCATCTGTTACTGGTTCTTTAGTGTCTAACTGCCCATCAGAGCTTTTTAATTCAGGCAACAGGCCTTCTTGTATAATTTCAACTTTAGCTATCTTTTGAACAGTCTCAGATTTCAGTTCAGCTACAGAGTTCTCAGGCTGTGTATGTGTAATTTTAGTAATGACTTTCTCTTTGGGGCTGGTTGGCTCTTGGCTGGTTTTGGAGACAGTAACAGTCTCTACCACAGAAGTAGTTTGCTTAGATTCAACTTGAGGCAGGACTTTGAGCAAGATGTCTTTGACTGGTTTCTCATTAGTGTCTATAGTCTTAATTGTTTCAGATTGTTTGATTTGCTCATTGTTAGTGTTCATTGGAACAGATTGAACAGGAATGACAATATTCTCAATATTTTCTGAACTGTCCGCAGGCAGCTCACTCTCAGATTTCGTCTTTTTTCTTTTGGGTTTAGAGCTCACGGGGCCCTCCAGTTGGGATTCATGTGCTGTCACTTTAAGAGCCTCTGGGGTTATTTCTTTGACGACAGGAGGAATTACCTTCTCACCCTGTTGTGCAATAGGAATCTTTGCTGTAGACAGAACAGAAACTTGTTCTTGATTATTTGGCAAGCTCTTCAACTCGGGCATGTTTTTATCAATTACAATGTTAGTGTTTTGGAGTGTCACTGTTTTCTCTTGAGTAACTTCTGTTGTTTTGGTTTCAATAGGCTCTTGGTTGGTTCTGCTAATAATAATGCCAGTTTGCTGAATATCACTCTCTGTATTTTGCTTATTTTCTGGACCAGTGTCTTTTGACGTCCCACTGGCTGCTTTCTTCTTCTTTTTCTTTGATTTGGAGCTTGACTCAAAGACACTGTCATCTACTTCATGTGTTACTTCTATATTATCACTAACTTTTTTATTTACAGAAATCCCATTTTCATCATTTTTTGCTTCTGTGGTCCCATCTTGACCTTGGTCCAGTGTTTCTAGTGGAGAAACTAATTGGTCTTGCACAGCTACATCTTCAGTGATTTTCTGAACTGTTACTATTTCAGTCTTATCCGCTCCCTCCTCTTTGGCACTGCTTGGTCCCTGGCTGGTTGTGCTGACTGTAATTTTGTTGTCAACAGGTGCTGTATCATTAGAATCCCCTGGTTGCACTGTGGAGCTCTCTACTGTAGTCAGCTTTCCATCACTAACACCGTAAATGGTCTTTATTTCCTCTTTGAAAGTTACATGTTTCACTTGATGTTTGACTTTATCTGCTGGCAGTAATGTAGCGACAGCTGGACTTATATTTGCATTGTCTTTCATAACTTCTTGTGATGTTTTTTCTTCTTTATTAGTTGTTTGAACATTTATTGTCTTTTCCATTAAGGGCTCAATTAGTTTTTGAGATGTTGTCACAGGAGTTTTAATTTCTGGTTTTGTAGTTTCTTCTATAATCTCAACATTTACATCTTCAGAATCTGTTGTGTGTTTGGGCTCATTGACACTGATTTGGCTTTCTGTTATTTTTTCTTTTGTTTCAAGTGCAAGTGGAGGCTCATCTTGAGGTTTGGCAGCAGTCACAGAAGCAATTTCTGTAATTGTGTTAGTAACAATATTCATTTGTGCAATTCCCATTTCATCTTTTTCATCCGGTTTTATACTGTCCGTTTTAGACATGGCCCCTTCATCAAGGGTGACAGTAGAAGGCACATCACTTTCAACAATGACTGTTTTTTCCACTGATATCTCATCTTTGACCAGGTCCTGAGTTTTTTTCTTCACAATTTCTAGTTTATGTTCAGTTTTTTGGATATGCTGCTCTTGTTTTTCACCATTTTCTTTCCTGTCATGAACCATGTCAGTATCTATCTTGTCAGTGCCGGTTACATCAGAGCTTGGAGAAATTCTTTCTTGGGGGGAGCCTGATATTTCTACAGAAGTTGTCTGAGTTTTCACCTGATCCATCTCATCAGATGGTGAATAGAGAATTATCTTTCGTTCATTTCTTCTGTCTTTTCTTGGGTGTTTTCTCTTCCCAGGTTTAACTACATCTAAATTTGCTGTTTCTATAGTGACATTTTCCAGTGGTGGCTCTTCAGTTTTTATTTCAGTTATTTCACTTTCTTGTACGACTTTAACTTGAGTTACTATCTTCTCTGTAATTGTTTTCTCAATTATTTCATCCTTTTCTGGCTCCATATCAGCATATTTAAAATCTGTCTTTTCTTCGGAACTGGCAGTCACATTGATGGTTTTGCTAACTGTAATTTTTTCTGTTACAATTACATTTTCATCAGAAATTTCTTGCTGCTCAGTTGAATCTTCTTGTTTTGTATCTACCGTAATTTCTGGACTTGTGTCTTTTGACAACTTCTTCTTTCTTTTTGATTTAGACCTCCCTGCGGCCTCCTGCTGAGAATCACTTTGAGGAGTGGGGTCATGTAGTTTAAGAGCCTCTGGTGTTTGTTCTTCGATGACAGGAGGAATTACCTTTTCAGTTTCAGCCTTTTGGGGAATAGACATCTCCAAAGACTTAATTGAAACTGGTTCCTGCGTTTCTGGCAGTGCAGTAGTTTGCTCTTCATGCACTTTAGTTACTTTCTCAACTGTCACTGTTTTCTCCTGCTTCACTTGTGTCATCCCCTTAGGCTCCACTGGTGGCACTACTGAGCTCTCAGATCCAGACACACTCTTCTTAAGCACCTCTTGAATAATTTTGTCACTAGTTTCTTTTATTTTCAATGTTTCAGCTTGATCTATCTCTCCCTTATCAGACTTATCTTTATTTTCACATTTAGGTGCAGATAATACAGGAATAGCAGCTTGTTTTGTTTCTGCTTTATTGTCTGAATTGGTTGGTAATTCATCAGTTGCTTTCTTCTTCTTCCTTTTAACTTTAGAGCTCACTGCAGACTCCTGGTTAGCTTCACTTGAACTAATTTCATCATGGACTAGAACCACTGATGTTTGATCAATAATAGTTTCTGTTTTAGTTTGATATGAGATTGTTTGGTTTACAGGTGGTGTCTGGGTTTTTTGATTCAAACTTCCTGGTACATCTTTTATCATTTCCCCATCTTCAGTTACTGCAGAGGTATGAGGAACTGTTTCTTTTAATTGATCTTTGGTTGACTTTCCACCAGACTTTACAGAAACACTTTTTATTTGTTCTTTATCAGTGTCACGTCTACCTCCATGTTGTTGATTCAGTGGCTTGATGCCAGTTGAAAATTGCGTCATATCTTTCTCTTCAACGGGCCCCTCTTTACAGATTTTCTTTTGCAGAACACTCATATCATGGGGGAGTTCAGAAGTTGGACTTGTAGATTTCTCATTTTTCTTTTTTTTCTTTGATTTAGAGCTTGTCTCAGCTACAGGTTTGACTGTTATAACACAACATTCCTGTTCAGTGGGTTTAACAATCACCCCCGGGGATTTCTCATCTGCCTGGACTGCATGTTCTACTGATTCCACTTTGGTCAGTTCTGTGATCACTCCATCTCCCTGCACTGGTTTGGACATTTTCACAGGGGCAATAGTCCCTAAATTACTATCTACTGTTGGAACATCACAAGTTGCAGAACCAGCTACTGTATCAGTTTGCTCTGCTTCAGCACCTTTGGCCTTTTGAGGTATTTGAACTCCATAAGTACACATACCAGATTTACTTGCCTCACTGTCAGTCACTTCTTCTAACATTTTGGTGGTCCTTTCAGTCATTTTGGATTCAATTGTTGTTTTATCTGCAGCAGATTTTGTCCAAAGGCTAGTAGTTTCAGTTGCTATGCCAGCCTCTCTAATGGCAGGTTTGGTGATGGCTTTCTGAGCGGGTGCTTTACCCATGACTGTATTTATTGAAGACTGTGCAGGAGCTTTAACTTCTATAGACATATCTTGCTCCATTGCTCTAACTGCATTTCTACTCTCCATTTGGACATGTGTCTCAAAACTTCTAGTACCCTGCTCATTCATTTTCCTCCATGCCTTCTCTTCAGTGGTCTTCATTGGCTTATCTGTATTTGTTTTGGGAGGGGAGGCTTCAACTAGAACCTTTAATGCTACGGCACCTGAAGCTGCAGCTACGGTTAATGGTAGGGAGCTTACTGATGGCACTCCAGACTTGGATACATCCTGTGATGCAATGCTGTTGTTAAACTGGGCAGAACTCACAGCTTTCTCTGTCTGAACAATCATTCTCTCACGTGGCCTGTCTCCGCTTGCACTTGGCTGCTGCTGGAAGACTTTTGCAAACCTGCTTTCCTCAATGTTGAATCCATTTGTGAACAAAGACTGACTATTGTCTACTATTTCTCGTGATGGTTTGGCTTCAGCACCAATTGGGCGTCCTCTGAATCTCGGTGTCTTATCAAAGTAGCCACGGCTTTCTGCTGACTCCATCACTCTTCTGCGATAGACTTGACGTTCAGCTAGGGCATCTTTGCTTTCTGCATCTACACTGCGTCCAGGTTTAGGAACATAAGAAGTTGGACCTTCTACAGTTTGGACCCGTGCAGCTCTTTGGGCAAAAGCGAAAGTTGAGGTTGGCTTTCGAACTCTTTGTAGGGATGCAGGGACAATTTCAGGGGGAAGCTTAAGAAAATCACGCAGGTAAACAATGCCCTCATTTGTTAAATACCAATAGAAATGGCGCCATGCAAATGTTTCCTTGACAAAGCCTCTGGATTTGAGAGAACCCATTGCACGGATTACTTGGAGATTACTTACACCTTGAATCTCCGGATGCTTTACCTGAGGTCGCTTGTCTTTCTTTGCAACCATGACGCCATTACGAAACAAGACCTCATAAATGGCCCTTAGGTCCCTTAAGGGCATTAGCATTCCAGCAACCATGATCGTTAATTCAGTTGTTCAATCTAAGACAAAAATGTGCAGCATCAAAAGGAAGAAACAGAACAGACAACCTCACTTGTGATCCAGTGGAATCCAGTGGCAAAACCGGCTGTCACGTGTCTCCCAATCTAATTAAAGAAAGAATACTCCAGGTTGTGCTGTTGTTCTACTCTTCTTCCTTTGAAACCCATACAAAAAAGTATATCCCTTATTCTAAAAAGTTAAAATGTGTGCTGCCCTACTACACTGAGTAAGACAGAATTAACAGTCTGTGTACTGCCGAATGGCAATGACAGAATGGAAGAGAGGGAGTGTGAGAGTGTGTGAGGAGGAGGGAGAGTGAGACACACTTCTCCACTGGCTCCTCCCCTACCATTGCTTAGCAAAGGACTGGCATGGAAAATAAGACTATACTTTTAAATAGTAACATGAACATGAACAAGAAAGCAATAAAGAAACCTTTGTCCTATAATAAACTCAAACTAAAAAAAAATATGAGAAAACAAAATTTAAAATGTGTTAGAGCACATGTTCAGTCCTCTGTGACTTTGAAGGGAAACGCCCACAAGTGCACACGCCTCCAATGTAATGTACACACAGCCTGAACTATAACACACCCTTGATCCACATATACAAAAGAGGCAAACACATGAGCATGACTTTATAAGTTAGTCACCAGCATGGAAACTTATAAAGTTAGAGTTATAACCTGCATGGGGACCAAGTGGCTATCAAGCGACAGGTGTCTAGTTTTACACATTTCCTGATCAGATATCACTGGGAAGCTCTCTTTCTACACACAGGGAGTGGTCAGATCGCATAACAGTGGATTGTGTATAATAATGACAAGTGAGACTACAAATATCAAAATCAATGCATACATATGGACTTTCTGGGATTAGGATATGACTATTTCTACTTTAATTGCCTATTTAAAGGTCTGCTCTATTCTTATGCATGTTTGTTGTGTAGGGTTACCAAGCAAAAAATACCTTCACTTGGTTTGTAACTGATGCAACAGGTTGTAAGACAGTCTAAAGTTGTACAGTGCAGTTTCAGATCACCTGATTTAGCTGACAATCTCCTTTGCACAAACTATATAAAGAACTGTGCATTATAGCTAACCTTTTCAACAGCACTCCCAGAAACATGATATCAGATTTCTATCCCTAGATCACCTCTCTTCCGTACATCTGTCTCTCTGTGTCAATGAGGGCTGCCTACTCAGACCACTGTCCAGCAGGGCCAGAGACTACTGCTAAAGTACATCACAATAACAATATTTTTTTAATTTTCAAAAGACTCTATATTGAGCTAAGGCACATTCTCAAGTCTAATTTTAGTAATGTGACAGTGTATACAGTACTATACATCTTAGGATTTTTTTTTTTATGTCACACAATACGACATGACAAAATACATAAATTTATTGAAAATCATGACATGAAAATTATAATTTTTGTAAAACACTGGGCTGCCATGAAAATGGAATACAATCTAGCTTCAAAATTATACTAATGAATGGGCAGTGCTGTTGTAAGTGTCGCTTTTCAGCTGCTGCAGTTTCAAACCACATGGCTGCACTTCCAAACGCCAGCGCAGAACTGTTTATACTTTATTCACTATGGCAACAGGCAAATGAAGTGAGTCAGAGGAGAGAGAGCAAGATCTCATATCCGTTTACAGAGCTCTGGTGGAGCAGCATAAATCACAGGCTGGGCAGCTGGACCACAGTGTGAGAAAAGTCCTGGAGATTATGCTTTTGTAGACAACAGTAGGCAACAGTCAATTCCTAGACCTGTTTGAATTTAGTCTTGGTTTTGTCCTAAACTAGTGTGGTTTAATCCAGTCAGTTTGAATGCCCAAGTTCAGTCACGGTTTAATCCAGACCAACTTCAGTTTGAGTTGTTTTTCTGTTTTGATTATTGCTTAATTAATATGATCACGTATGTTACTGAGGAAGTACTACTTCATGTGAATAATCAGAAAATTGATGCTCTAAATCAGTAGAGGAAATAATTAGCCATAATTAAGCAATTATAATGAACGCAACATTGGTTTGGTACACTATTAATGATGTTAATTAAAAGCATTTTTCATACAGCAGATTATTTACCAGTAGATTATTTTTTACTAGGAGATGTCTGCAGGCTACATTACTGCCTAATCCCCAGATAAACTGGAATCTCAATTTTTGCAGCCACGTTGTTTGTTTGCTTCAGGGGCAAACCACTAGTGTGATTTCATGTACTGTTTATAGACAAAGTGTTTAGTGAACTTCAAACCCCACTCAGTGCCCTCTGCTTTGGCACTGAGCCAAAACAGACACTTCAGCTGTTGATCAAATATGACCATTCCAATAGCCTCCTGTTTGTTACACTCTGGTGTATCAATGGATAACAGTCTTCAGATATAAAATGAGAATTGTAGAATGGATATTAATGTTTTTCCAAGTCATTCCTGTGTCTTTTGAAGTAGCTAGGACTATATACAGTAAATTGATATACTCTGCAGCTCACCTCAAAAGGAAGCCCCATCTGATTGACTGAAGCAGATAAAGGGCAGTAAAGATGTCTATATTGGTCTTATGAATAGATGTCCACTTCTGCTCCAAGCTTTGAAACCTCTACCAGTCCCAGAATAGATTTGTCACCACCAACTCATCCAGACTGGCACCGGGCCACTCTAAAGACCTAGTGCTTTATGCAGGAGGAGTGTGGGACCCACACACGTGTGCCCATTCTGATATCAAGTTCAAACCACTTCAAGTACTTTTAGCCAAGGCAAGGGTCATGATGGCAGCAGAATGGCTATATTGAATTACATGAAGTTTAATTGGCAGTAATACAAGTATATTATACAACAGTTAATAACTCCATCGTTTGTTTGTTTTGTGTCAGTCTCAACAAGACTGTGATATGCTGTAGCCTCCACTGAACTCTATTAATAAATGGCGATGAACCTCACTTTATATAATTTAATTGCAAAATAACTGTCACTCCCAAAGTAAAGAGTCTTGCATTGAATGACTTACATCAAACATAATGACTTAAAATAAATCATGAGGACCTTTTTACGAAGGAAGCTTATCATCTCTGGGTACAATGAGGATAGTGACCTCTGTGTCTGGGACAGCTGTTGAATAGAGATGATACCTGGGCTAAACTTAGAGCGTCAGAGGTCACTTCACTCTGTGTTATGATCTTTAAACAATCATTAATAAAATAACAAAGAAATACGTGTTTTATAATTCCATAGCACTCAGTTTATAACAACTGAAAACAACAACAACAGTAGTGGTTGGCAAGCTGCGATGAATGACTCATTTGATTCTGTTGCAAAACAAAGCTTAATGTTTTCATACAGCATTTTATGACCTTGAAGGAAAACATAATTTAAATGAGGAGAATTCCAGGAATGTTAACATATTACACTAGAAACATATGAGACTCATCACAACCTTTAGTTTTATTAGCTTGCATCAATACAGTAGGCAGAGAACACAGAGAAAACATCACATCCGTTTGGACAGACAATCAGAATATATAAAAGATTTGCAACTTCAGTCAACGTCCAAAATCAATTGTACTGAGAGGCCAGAGAAACTGTGGTAAAAGTGTAAAGATTCATATGCCCTTAACATAAACATACAGAAGTGAATAGGCCTTTACAAAGAGGCTCTGTGTGATGAAAGCTTTTACAGGCTGAACAAGAGTATGAGGTATGTCCAAAGAATTCTGCACACAACTGTCAAAATAAACACCAAGCTCCTTTTCCTACCTCAATCAGATTTTTCTTAAATAGCAAATGCACATCAAAAATAAAATGCAATAATCAAGAGAACAAGACTAAATTATCCATCTTACTTCCCCATTCATTTGGTATAGTGATAAAATGTCATAGGGTGAGTTGAACAGCAGATTAGTCAACTGTGTTTATGCTTAAGAACATTCTAAACAAGTCAAGCAAGATAAATGGGAAGGGCAGTCAGGTGGTACTAGCATGAATATCTGCAAATTATTATTGTTAAGATAAATGCACACAGATATATTTTTAGGATAGAGCACCTTATTGAAAACACATAGCTGAAACAATAAATGTTTGACTGCCAAAAAGCAAAAGGTTATGTAAGGTAGGTACATATAAAAAACTCTTAATTGGCATCATGGGCAGAATGGACTACTGTGTGGTGAGAGGAGAAATGCCAGCTCTGGGCTTTTGTCAGGCCTATTTACGCACAAACTCATGGAAACTCTGTAAAGCCCTGTTGGACAGAGTTGAGAAATGACAGGTCCAGCTTCACGACTCAAAGACTTCTCCTTTTTCAGAGTGGAAACTGATGAGGTCACACCGTACGCCAAGGTTAGGTTTCACTCTGACCAACAACAAATATGGATAGCCAACAGGATCATCAAGACCCTTTTGTTTAACATTTACTTTTAGTTAGTTTAGAAGAATAGTCAGTCAGGCTGTAGAGGTGGTGTCCCATCCAGAGTTCTTATTGGCTAACAGTATTGGACAAGTTCCCACCCATATATGAACAATAATGTTAAAGATCTACTAAGAAACAGCTATGAAAACTTTGACAAACATTTGGTTAGAAACGCTCTCTTACTGCATATTTTACAAGGCAAACTTAGTTTCCTTTCACAATAAATTGGAGTCAAAGATTGCTCAACAAGGACTACAAAAGTGTTTTGTGTTGCAAACTAGTTCCAGAAGTGAAATCTGGACAGCAAATTCAAACCAGCACTCTTTTCTTCTTGTTCTTTCCTCATATGCACACTGCATGCCAACTCAGCTAAAACAGCAGCCAGGGAGTGCAATCAACATTCAGTAAGTGTATGTGTATTAAAAGGCTTAAAATTTTGCTCAACATCCATTTTAATCAATTAAAAGGTGCGTCATGTAACTTTTCTCGTGGACGAGTCCATTACCTGCTTCTGTCCATGGAAATGGAAAACTGCAGCCAACATAGTGCGCCTATAATATAAATGTACTAAAAAATTGACTTGAATAAATGTTACTTGAATAAATGCTACTTATATGCTGCAATTCATAGTAGGCCACTGGTACTATCCCTCACCATCTGCTTACAGAAGTGAAAATACTTATTCTCATTTAAAACTTTTTCTAGCCCAGAAATGCAGACTTTCAAACACACTCCACTTGGAAATAAATACTCCGAACAACTGCAATACATGACATAAATGTTGCTCAAGCCATCTGCGTAAGATATTTGCTACGCATTGAGTACAATAAACTGCAAAATTACCCCAAAGACCACACCTCTTAGGACATTCATATGCATGTGTCCAAAAACCTTAGCAGATATCCTTGCCTCTTACCTTTCTTAGGGCTGAGCCAAAACCGATCTCCAAGCACATCCCCTGTGTCCATGGCGCTGTGATAGGAGCAAAAATGCAAACTTTCACCTTCTTCCCTTATCCTCACTCCTCCACTTCTTGCCCTATTGAGACCCACAACTTGTCCAGCAGTAGCAGGCAACATTGGGCCAGCCGAAAGAGCACTGAATAGGGTGCAGTCTGGGTTAGAGAGGCTGTTTTTGCGGATACAAGAACAAGGGGATCTTTTCAACTTGGGACATAAATTCAGAGGAACATCTATAAATCGGAAGGGTTGCCAGATTGGGCATAATTCTCCGTGCTGCCTTGGATACCAGGATCAGCATCCCATACATCTGCAAGTGCCCACACAGCTTCACGAGGATACAGAGGGCCCCCTTGTTCCAGAAATTATGGTCTGAATGATTGCGGGACACAAAGGAAAGAGAATTGGCAACATAGACTGGCACTATCAACACATCCAAAACAACTGTGTCCTTGTACCTTGTATTATATCACACTTTATGGGCACTCATAAAGCTTTGGTGCAATATGGTGAAGGGGTAATTAAATCTTGAGAGTTGACATCAAAACCACAGCTACAAATTATTCTTCTAATAAGAAAAAAACTGTCAAAACCGCAAAGATCACAGTTAACAAGTAATGAAGATGTTATGGCTTTGGCTCACAACCTATTTGGGAGCCGGGGGATGTGTATACTGTAAATATTCTAAGAAAAAGTATTTAAATAAATGAAGATTGTAAAAGTAAAATGACCTATGACCTATTTTGATGACAGTTAAGATTAATGTTTTTACTTACAAATTTCCCTACGGGGTACAATAAAGTGTAACTTACCCTTAACCTTAACTTGTCAAAAACCTTTGAGTAGATTGCGTAAGTAAAAATTATGACATTTATTTTAGTTTAGTAAACAATCTGTATAGTAGGAATTTGATACATTTTGGCAACTCTATTATAAAAGCAAAGGTCAAGAGTTTGTTGAAGTTAATGAAAATTATTTTTTAATCAAAGGTTGCTGTATTGTCATTACATAACATAATTAAATACTGCAGACTAGATTCGCCTGTTGTAACCTACAAAATGGATGCCATGTCAGTGAAGAAAATGGCAGAAGGGAGTGCCAGCCTGGTTTGGCAGTACCATGCTGGTAGAAAAATTCACTCCTCCTACTACATATTTTTGCTAAATTATCTGAAAAATTATCTTTAAACCATGATATGTGATGTTTGTGTGGTGAGTGTGTCACTAAACTCGCATATCTTAATGCCAAGGCAGGAGAATCATAAATATTTCCAGGATGAGTCAGAAGGGGTGTGGCTATATCAGCGGTGTAGTTCCCATAGTAACAACCCACAGGTTCAGCAAACACCCCATCCTGTTGTCCACGGCTGAAGTCCCAAAGAAAGAGAAAAAACATGTGGGACTGCAGCTGTTGTTGCTGTGAGCAACCAGCTAACAGCCAACACAGGCTGATGACACAAGATCTGTCCAGCCTCCTGCTGTCCTGACTGACTGACCAAGTGCAAAATGTATGGTAACCGAGAAGCTTTATTTTTAGACAAGGAAAATGAAGAACATGTATATGTGAAGTGTGTTTCCAACTTTTCTTAGCCTCACTGTGCTTTTTTAAAATTTTTTTTATTATTATTTTAAATCCGCACTGCATAACTATTTGGCCAAAAAATGTACTGAGCTTGAGTACAGTCATCGCTTCACTATGATTTCTTTGAGGTTTCTGTGATTTTATTTTATTTTAAAGCAAAGTAGTAGTAGTTGTTGTTGCTATAGTAGTAGTAGTAGTAGTAGTAGTAGTAGTAGTAGTAGTAGTAGTAGTAGTAGTAGTAGTAGTAGTAGTAGTAGTAGTAGTAGTAGTAGTAGTAGTAGTAGTAGTAGTAGTAGTAGTAGTAGTAGTAGTAGTAGTAGTAGTAGTAGTAGTAGTAGTAGTAGTAAAAGTAATGGCAAACTGGCATGTAGATTTTCAACATAATACAGGTGCTTTCACTCACACAGAAAGTCTATAGACATAGAAGCATGATTTAGTGTCTACACTCCCCTAAAAGCCCATGCATCTGGAACAAATGAGCCTGTTACATTCTTTCTTGCTTTGGCCAGAGCAGAGTACACAGGCAGCTCCTTTCACAAAAGAGAAACTTGCAGTAAACCAGTGTTGTGGCCGAACAAAGAAAAGGTCTATTCTCCCACAGTTTAGTGTCCTGTTACAGTGGTGACTCACTCTTGTCTCCCTGCTGTCTGTTCATTTCATAAACTGACTCAAATGAACCAAAGACTTGAGGGGCAATGGTACACTATTTATGTTATTATTATATTATGGTAATAATTAAATTGCCATTGTTAATAATTACAGAGATAAAATAAATAGTCTAGTTTAGTCATAAATTATCAGTGAGTAATAATTAGCTTTTAATCCATAATTTTATAACCATGTCAAAACATATTATTATTAAACATGTGAAACTAAACTGAACTTTCAGTCTCATTCTACTGTCCAAACCTGCTGTGTCCTTGACCAATCAGAACAGTTTTTACAGCCAAAAGTGTTAGGTAGTGTTAATGACTTGCACAGTTTATTTTTGAATTATCTCTAAAACCTTGAAAAATGACTCAGGCAATTATGCTATGAGGTTAACGCTAACTATTTCTATAAACATAATCCTTTGTGGAGGCAAAGAGGCAATATGCATAATAACAAAACCTAAAGTTTCTGAGTTACACAATAGGCTCAAAAAGACAATTTAATGTATATAGTATAAAGAGTACATTGTCAGTATATTTCACTTGCCTTACAGAAATCCATCATTCCAGCTTTGGCACTAACCCATAGGCAAACATGGGCAAGTGCAAGAATCTATAAATCATCTAATTTCACTTGACAAGTACATGGCGGTTTCCCCATCAGCTTTTATGGTCCCTATAGGGCTTTTGAACATGCTAAGGCTGTCTGCAGCGTAGGAAAATAATAACATTTACGTCACATGTCTCTTCATGCCACAAAACAGTTAGGCACAACGTAGAAATTGGCATATGCTGAAAGACTTCAGGCTGTTTGCTTTGTTGACAACACTAGGTAATTTATGAAAGGACTTTATTAATAGTCTATTTATGAGTTTTGTATCACTACTACTAGAACAGCCATGCCCATGGGTGCCTTGTTTTTCTGATTACATTGTGTGTGAGATACTGGCAGGTGTTCAATATATAAACAGTGAGAAAACAAAGTCACGCCCTGCCCTTTCCTTAGGCTGGATTAATAAAATAGCAGGTGTCCATTGTTTCATGATACACTGGCAGGATAATATAAAGGAAGTTGGACTCACCGGACTCAACAGCAAAATGAGCAACTGTTCCACTAAACTACTTTTCCACTCTATCTGGAAAAAAAAATATATATATATTGCACAAGTATATTTTCTTATCTATCGTGTGCCACTTCTAATGATACTGCCATTAAAAGACTTAAAACTACTGCATAATTCAGTATTCATTCAGTCCTTCTAAAGCTGATGAGTTAATTTGAACGAGTTGATGTACAGCAAAAGTACAAATAAAAGTTACTTTCAACCCCTGTTAAAATCTACTGGGTCTGGTAAACAACCGTAACACTAAACAATAGGGGAGCTTTCCTTCCTTAAATGTTATAAACCTCAGCCTACAGGAAGCTCTACAATAGCACACATGCTTAGCAAAAGTCAACATGTTCATGTCCATAGGAGTCATGGAGGGAGTAGTGCATATCTATGTTCACAGTTTGTGTTAAAAGGGTGTGGGAGGCCCCAGAAGGGACAAGGCAGCTACAGCTAACACCAGATCCAGTTTCTCCTTTGACACAAGTGAGCACCGATTTTCCAGATTATGTCATAGATAGGGCCAGGCCCACAAAGACACTAATGATTTAATGAACAGCATGATGGCAGCACTGTAGCACAAAAGTTCCAAGAATAAAAGAGTTTCAGATTAATCAGATCATAGATATCAATAGTAATACGTCATTCAGTAACAGATGTCTAACCTGTAAATGAATGATCTTACTTTGAGGAGGAGACAAGTCTTTGGGTCTTGAAATAAGATGGCTACTCAGGACTAGAGTTTAAAGGTGCACTGTTTAACTTTTCTTGTGGAGGATACAGGATACCTGCCTGCTTGCTTGCATACAAATTACTGTTTTTATCTGAAATGTTCCGCATGAGCTTCTGTTTAGTATTTATTTCATGGCAGGTGTCTTTATTGATCAAACATTCTTTCTATCAGCACGGTTGCCACTCCACAGATCTGACCTGTAACTTAACCTGGCGGTGGCAGCTGCTTGTCTCCATAAAGATAGACAAACTTGAAGCACTCTAAACATTCTACGCAAAGTAATAGCAACTCAGTAGAGACAAATAGGAGGCATACCCTTTGCCAGAAAACTTACACAGAGCATCTTTAACAAAAGTCACAGTCAAAGTCAAAAAAGTCAAAGGGAGTAAAGAAAAGCTGAAGCATCTGTCTATTACTGTATTACTGCAACACACAGTCCCACTGCATTATTATGTAAGATATTTGGTAGGTTGTAATCATGTATACTTGCTGTCAGATAACAGCAGGGTCTGAGAGTAGTGAAACTTTTTATGGGCCATTAACCTCCACTAGGCCTGCACATTGGACAACTGAGAATAGTGTCTGCGTTTAACTGAATAAAGAAAAAAATATGATGATAGAGATTTTACATCAACAATATGAATAACTGTGCAATACAGTATACATTTGCTGACAATATTTATGCGACTGCAAATGCCTCTCACAAATAATACCATAACATTCATTTCAACTCATGTGCATGTTGGTGTGTTTTACTGCCAAACTGCCCCTATTATGTAACCTCTTCTGGAAGATTTCACTACATTCACTCAAGCCAACCACACACACATTTTAGACATTCTTGCTTTGTGGGTAAAGTTCATAGTAACTGTACGGCTTTGTTCAAACCAGCCTTTGAATGACCACCCCCATAATACTTTGCATGAATCACTACCTTATCTGTCTATTTACTCTTCCTTGGAAAGAGATAACTGGATCCCAAAATATTAACTTGCAGCAACGCCCATAGAAGCCATCAGTTCATCAAATCATCTCACGTTCTACAAAGTTATAACAATGATTTAATAATAGAGAGTATGCAAAAATAACTTAGTAATAAAGAGTAAATACTAAATGAAATTTGTGAGTAAAAACTTAAAATTTTCAACCCACTCCTAAAGTGCAGAAAACTGACCTAATTGGAGAGAAGGGCCAAAACTCTCCCAGGTGTTGTGACCTCTCCATGGGTGTTATCAGACAAAGTATAAAGCATTCCAGATGCACTTTACAGGAAAATTATGACCTGACAGGGCAGGCTTTGACCCATACCTTCATGTTTTATGACAGCTCCAAGTCAAGACGTTGTAAAATCTGCCCTAGGCAATGTAAAACTATCCCCAAACCCCAAAAGAGGAACAACCATCTTTAAAGTACAGGAATAAGAATTTAGACAAATACCAACGTCTGACCTAGATGTGATGTGGCTCCTAATAAGGATAAGTGATAAGATGTATACTTAGGTTTAAGGTCCTGCTGTCTCAGGGGCAACAAAGATGGAGGTACTCACCTGCAAAAGAAGGGACAAAAAGAGTTGTGTTAGCGTCATAGAAGAATTTGCAAATATGTAAAACGCCACTCCCTATAGACAGGCCATATGCAAAGTACTAAAAGACAAATTAAAATGGGTGCACACTGGACAGTAGAAGATGATGTACTTCCAGATATGTAAAGCAGCAAAAGAAAACTACATGACTATGAATAGGATCCTTTGTTACAAAAAAATTGTCAAGTTATTCTTACATTGTATGAATGATTATTTAACTTTATTTAACCTTGTTTTAACAAGGTAAGTCATAAAGAAAATCCTTTCCTAAATTCTTTGTAAAGTAAAAAGGAAAAAAGAGCTAGAAAAAAAGCTAGAAATCTAGAAATAAACATGAAAACCATCAGTATCATCACTGTACGTTCCCATACCGAAAACACAAACTGGCTCAACATCACCATCTCCTGGCAACTAAGAAGAAATGCACAGATGACAACGTCTCACTGTACCATCTATAAATACTACAAATGCCAAAGTGATTTTGGAGGGCAAAAATAATAAATAACTTAAATTATGCATATTTAGAAATTCACACATTCACATGACTTTTTAAGATCAAAGTTTATGGTATGTACGATTATATCCGCCCCTGCTTTGGGGTCACTCCCTGGTGGCCTTCAGGTCTTACCACCCACAGAGGCTGCTACTGTCAGCCCATAACCGCCACTCAGAGCCCCATGTTCTTCTTATGAGTGTCACCTCCCACCAACAGCCTGCTAATGTCCCTTACGTGAAACCACTGCTGTGTTAAATCATCACCTTGTGACTTTGGTCAACCAGAAGATGGACTGCACTTAAAATAGGCCCTATATGTGGTTTAGGGTGGTTTTCAGCTGTTGCAAGTGTTAATGAGGAATGTGAATTGTAAATGTCTAGCATTAAAATAATAACTCTGTTTTGCTAGCAGTCTGGTACTAAGAATGTGTGATTTTTAGTTTTAATTTTTTTTTATTTTTTATTAGCAGTTTTTCTTTTAATATGGCTATATACAAAAGAACTATAACACCCTCTAAGTACAGATCTCCAAAAATGCTTAGGTCCTTTCTTGCCATATAGTCAAGGTATAGAAGTTAAAAGGGGAAAGAAAGCCAATGCCCCATATCATGAAAAAATTATAAAATAAAAAAAATTAAATAAATAAATAAATAAATAAAAAATCCTAAAAATATCAGGTAGTTGATTAAGCTTTGTTATATTGAAACAATGGGTGAATTTCCACAAAGTCAAAAATCACAATATCTCTCAATGGTAAATAACCATTAGTACATGATGTATTTTAATAGGTCTTTTAGCAAAAAACTATCTGAACAAATTAAAAATTCTTGCACTGTTTCTAGGCAGAATAACTGTCTTTTCAAATGTGCAGTCCCTAGTGTCAACTAATGTGTGATAACAACTGTTGCCATAATCACACAGCCTATTTTAGCCTCTGTGAAGTCATCATGTCCAAATGTAAGGCACTCCGGGAGGCTGTGAATGAACTTCAGCTCTGTCACGCTGTCCTGCTCTGACTCCAGCCTGGTCGGAAACACCACTCACTGCCAAGAAAACAGAGACACAACACTAAACGCCTTCTTCTGATTCACTATGGGTGGTCTTTGAATCACATTGCCCCCTGCTGGCCACTGAGACCAATAATCCCCAAGAGAAAAAGCTTTTCATTGTGGAGGACCCCTCAGTCAGCAGCAATACAAGGCTGTAATATACTGCACAGCACAGGCTGCTGAAATGAGGCAGAAGGAAGCAAATTAGTGAGCTCCATGTGAAGACAGTAAATTTTAGACAACATGGGCACCGTCAGCATCTATTACATACATTACTGGTCAGATTTAGATCAGATTTATTGCAGTATTAATGGAGCATAGGTTGATCCAGCATTTCAGCTCTATTGCATCACATTTACTAGTGTTCACACGGTCAACAAGCCAAAAAGGTGGTGTTTTGTAGGCTTTTAATAGGAAATCCAAGTAATTCAAATAACTCCTAAATGAAATTAGCTTTGGGCACTTGACAATGCATTACGTAAATCAACGTAATTGCCACTAATTGCACTCAACTAGAAAATTACAGTAGTATTATATACTGTACTACTTGGCTTGTGTATATAAAAAGGGTGTCTTATTAATATGAATTATATATGTATTTGTATAATTTCACTGTTCAAAACAAACAAGTACCACTGAGATACTTATGTATAAAACATACAATACATATAATAGTTATGAGCTACTTTTATTAGCATGAAAAAATGAGACTTAATCAAATTGAAGCCATAATTGCCATCACATAAGTGGATTTGCAAAACTTAAAAGCACACATTGGTAATAAAAACAGCATTGTATTAATCTATTGTAATAATATTCTCGTTAGGTGGAGTCATAACTTTATATGCACATAAACCTTCCTTTTGTGTAGAGTTGATTTTAAAAACAAAATACAAGGTTGCCCATGAGATCATCATTGTTCTGTAAATTCAGTTTTGTTTTCATTTCTTTGCATTCTCATTGAGTCTTTTGAAGCTTAACTTTTAAAGCACTATGCAAGTACAGAAGTATGCACCACACAGATAATGTCATGTTTAGAGTCACTGTAAGGATAGTATGAGAACAATACTGCTGTTGTGTTTGACTACACAGACATTACTGCATGCTGTCTCTAAAACATGTGCTCTCTGTAGTAAAGGTGAGTGAAAAACAAACAAAAAGTGCAAACTGATCCAGAAACACAATTCACCACTACTGGTTTTACTTATCAGATAGATACTTTACATACTTTAAGAACACTAACAGTCAGCACTTAACACCATTACATCATGTCTTTGCTTTCAGTTGACAGATGACGTGGACAGTACTATACAATTCATAAAAATATATCATTTGAATTTCAGTTTTGCTTCTGATTAAAAATCCATCTTTAAATCAAAATTAAGTTAATAGTGCAAACTCGTTTGGGCATTAAAACAGCATGTTAACTGGTTGCCAACACAATAAACCACTCCACAACTGCAGATTCGACTCACTTCACTGTTGAGAAACATGTAGTCGGTTAATAGAGTTAAACACATAGGTTTCCTCATACACCTGTTGCATGTTTAACCACTCTTACAATATATGCTCCCATAGTCCCACCCACA
Source organism: Boleophthalmus pectinirostris (assembly GCF_026225935.1). NCBI lineage: Eukaryota > Metazoa > Chordata > Actinopteri > Gobiiformes > Gobiidae > Boleophthalmus > Boleophthalmus pectinirostris. The sequence continues at coordinate 20,085,257 of NW_026571447.1, read as the reverse complement.
ACCTCTCCCTGTCTGCTCTGCACCTGTATCACTTTTCCTAAACTTTCCCATTCTTTATTTCTATCCACTTTCGCAGCTTACCTTTAGTTGCAATGTACAAGGCGTCCATCTTGAAAAAATACAGCAAAAAGTCCAAAGTTCATCAAACCTTACACCGCCCTTCACACAACTTCCCTTCTTGTGTCCAGGTACATTAGAAATTTTCCCCTCTCTGTCCCCGTAGTTTTTTTAAAACTCTGAACATGTCACGCTACAACAAAAAGGGAGTCCCTGCGCCTCCACCTCTCCTCACTCGTCATCACAGGTCAGAGCCGCCCTTCGTAATAATAGCTTTTGTGTGTGCGGACACCGTGATGAAATGCGTGAGAAAGATAACATTTCACTCCAAACCACAAAAGACAAAACTGAACAAAGATTAGGAATTAAAGGCAGGAAGGAAGTATTCATTTGACCTCTTTCTTCAACGTTTAGCATGGCTCTACAAATGTACAACGGTCAATGCAAACAAGTAAATAAAAGGTTAGTTCATCGTTACAAATGTCAGCCTGAGGGTAAATACCAAAACATCATGTGTCTTGTGCTCATGGCACTGTGCCAAGATGTTGCGGTTTCGTGTGACTGCAAAGTACTCTCTCATATGGACTATAAGGTTACTGTAAATAGAAGGTGTGCTGAGGACAAATATGAGAGAGGTTCTTATGCTAAACAATGATTTGTGGTACAGTTTGTAATGTAAAGTCCATTCTTATGTATGAAATGTGCAGAGTAGATTGGGTTACATTACAAACAAGTGGGTGTTGAGCTGTGTCAGTTTGTACAAATGTTAATGATTAACAGTTAATTACATCGCAGTACATAAACTCCACCCAAGCATAGCCAATAGTCTTAAAAATTTCAAACAAAACTATAGGGTGATAAACCATGTGTGATTTGTTTTATAGGACTCAAATGTAAAGTATTCAGTATAATTCTGTTAAAATGTAATATTGCTTTACACATTTGCAGTGGTTCAGTAAATATTCCTTGATGGTCATTAGACTTTAAAGACATGCAATTTACTGTTATCTTAAAGGGCCATTAAACACCAAATCACTTTTTTCGACTGATTGGCTGGGTAAATGGGTCTGAAATAGAAATGTATACCTATCCCTGGCTTTAATTTGGTATTTTAGCGCATATTTGTTAAAAACCTGACTTCTGGGGCAAAAGTTGTGTCTGTAACGGCCTCTTTAGGATCAACTACGGCCAGTACGTTTGAATTTTTTGTGTTGGACTAATGGCAGCCAATGAGTCAGATGTAGGGGTTATTATGTGACGAGCACAGCCACTGGTGGTCTACGGGTGGTACGTAAGGAGCCCCTTTCAGCCCCGCTCCTACCTGGCACCGCTGGTCACTGCAATGTTCCGCCATGTCTGGAGAAAAGGGAAACGGTGTGATCCAAGCACAAATGTCCGCTCTGTTTCAAAATCTGGAGGGCACCGCTTCGCACCATGTTGGATTGTTGTGACTGTCATTTGGCTGTCAATCATCGCTCCAGAGCCCACCTCACACCCGCTATCCCAAAACCACCAACAAAACCACCAAGCACTGCCCACTCTGGAGGATTTTTCAGATTTTGCTTAGGGGCCAAGTAAAGCTTCAGGAGGGTGTTCAATGGCTCTTTAAGCATTTCCCTGACATTATTACTAGAGATAGACCGATATAGGATTCTAAAAATAACCTTATCGGCCATCGGCTTCTCTGGATTGTAAACAATTGTCATTGGCCATTAAAAAAACATATCAGTCGATCTCTGAATTATTACTGTTAATGAATAACATATAATGGACAGGGTGTGGACACAGAAATGCAGGACCATGCATGTACCTCCCTTTTTACAATGGCCTCTCGTGACTTACTATAAAATACTAAATACTAAAAATACTACTGTAAACAGTGTCATATGTGAAGTGCCTTCATTTATCAAATGCTGGCCTCGTACCAATCATTCACTTTCTGAGTCCACTAATAGCACTTGTGTTTGAGCTTTTGAGCACTTGCACCTGTAGAAGCGGAGAAACTGACATCTAGTGAGAGGGGGACACCAATTGAAATCGCAGATGTGTAGACCTAAGCTATTGTACAGTGTTTCCCTTGGGCCGCTCTTTATTCAAAATAGCTTCACACACAACAGAGACAGGAAACTACCCATGATGCATTTCCTTACGTGGGTAGTAGCAGTTACAGGAATCTCCTGAATTGTGCAGAGATTTCTTTGAGATTTGAAGTCATGCAGTAGTTGTTTGATATGCAGTGAGATATACAGCCACCTAATGGAGAACAGATGAAGTCAAAGGGTTAGGATCATATTTAGGCCTATTAATTTATGAGCTAGAAGACTACAGATGTAAAATGTTAAACTTCCTTTACTCCCATGTGAGTAATTAAAAAGGAGGGAGGTGAAATCAGTAACATGAAGCTTATCTATTGTTTATGCCACACAGAAAAGAACATGAGAGGAGCCAAAACAAATGGAAGTTGGTTGAGTTGAAGAACAATAACAAGTAAAAATATGTGTTGCATACAATAAAATAATAATATGTGACTTTAACATATACCAAAAGACATAATTCCAAAATTCTTCCTCTGGCTCATTTGTTGAATCTAACCCTAATCAGAACAAACCAAGGAGTCACAGTCTAGAAGCACTAGTATAATTTTTTCTGAACGTGGTTCCAAATGCTAATCTTAGTTCAGATTTCTAAATTCCCACAAAATTACAAAGCCTTTCCTGTAACCTTTAATGAACCACTCTTTAATCCTTCCTTTCATCTTTTGCCAAGGTGTCCATAAGCCATTTCTTTGTCTAAAAACGCCAGATTTAATGGTTAAGATGCTTGTGACAGCAATGGAGAACAACTACAGTACTGAACATGGTCAGGAAATGTGTCTATTTGTAGGAGTCTGTACAGTAGCACAGCAGTAGCTCAAGATTTCTGTTATATCAGCAGTCCCCATAAAGAAACTACAACTTCCTGATCCTTTATACCCTTTTGGCTTTCCTTCCTCTCTTTGTGTGTAGTATAGTAAACATATAAAACAAAATAATTGAATATAGTGGAAGACAGCAGACGTCAAAGTTGATAAAGTATCAGATAAATAGGTCACAATTGGCAGCCTGAAATGTGAAGAATTTCCTGCTTCACAGAGGTTATGGTGGCAATATCAACCTTCAAGACACAAGACACGTTTCGAGTGGATTTAATTTGATTTGTTGTTAAGGCTGATCCCAGAGAGTAAAGGCAGTGAGTAGATTGTCTCCATCCTGTGCAATGGTGAGAGCTGCTCTGTTGGTGACAAGCTTTTACATAGAGAGTGGTCAAATCTGCTAATAGAATATAATCCATGTGTGTTTTCAACTGTTTGTAAAAATCAATTTCCATAATTTAGATTGACAGTGTTTACATAGAGACAAAATAACGGGATCAAATGAACTATATATGCTATAGACATTTCAGGGTCAGCAATTCATTTCAGGTAATCAGAAACCTTCTCGTTAGGAGACAGGGTACCAACAATTTAAGCAATTAAACCCCTTTTTAATCAGTGATTCAGTGATGTACAATTGCCAATGTAATACGCGTTTTACTGTCCACAGCCAATCCTTTGTCAGTAAAAGTGGTTTTGTGGTTGTGTCTAAAAGTCTAAAAGTCTATATTGCATATGTTCTGGAAATAACAACTTTTTCGCTTTTAATGAGATTAAATAAAATACAATAGAAAATTGGAATTGACCAATGTGAGGAAAATAGTGTCATATCGTCCAGCACAATGTATGAACTAAACAAATAAAATATTCCCCTTTGATGACCGTGTTTGGTATGAGATCATGTGGACTCCTGTCTAATGTTCTAAACACATCACATCCACAAACTTCAAAGTGGTCTTACCTCAGAAGCACAGACAGAGCATCTTATCATTATGGAGAAATAACATGACAAATGACAAAGCGCAGCCTTCTGTCTACATACCTGAGAAACACAACATTTGGGATAGTCATTTTTGCCTCAAATGGCTACACAAAAACAATAACATCTTTCCTGTTGTGTTAGGGTCAGGAGCAGAATGTCACCTCAGGCCATCATGCCTGGACCAGGAAGCAGAGAATAGACAGAGGAAACTACAAGTCCGCAATAAATCTGAAACACACAGCCCATTAATATTGTTGGAATAGTTTGTTCCATTGCGAAGGAGCAGTAAGGAGGAGACAGGAAGTGGCACCCGTCTGCGTGAGAAGGAATTCCCACTTATGTGAAAAGGTCAGGGAAATCCCTCTAGTGCTAATTAGTGGAACATACTGAAACACAACACAACCCTCCCATCTGTCTCTGGAGACTGAGCATCGTGCATGGCAGACTGGAGGACAGGACTCATGATATAGTTTTCACCAATCGCCATGTCAGCAGTCATCACTTTTCTAAATGTTGAGCAGAACATAGATTAAGACCAACTATTTAAATGAATGGAAAACCTAAAAAAACACCTTTCTGTTTTCATGCTGGAATGCAATAACAGCACAATCCCATTTCCTGAATAAGAAGAGTCACTTCCTCACATACAATAACAGGGAGGATGTTGCATGGACAACAATGCTCTGTCCTCTGCCTCATCCAACTTTTGTTTCAGTTTCAAACACAGATACAATCCAAATCAGCAAGTGAACAAGTGAATGAAAAACTGAAAATTCTCAATACAAATTACCAAAGTCTACATACATGATTACCAAAAAACATTTCACACTGCACAGAAGTGAACAAGCACATACCTTAAATATCCTAAAAATAACAAATGCCCTTGTTCCCCTTTTGCACAGCAGTGAGATCCAATAAATGGTTGTCTATTAGAGTCACTTTGTGAAAGTTCCCACTGTGTGTATGGAGAGAAGTGCGACAGTGGAAGATGGCTTCGTATGAGCTCATCACTGACCGTGAATTACAATGTAATTACCGATCAGCCATAAAGTATATCACAGAGCAGTACATAGTGTCAGTACACTGTATGCTAGTCTATATTCATGCTAAAAAAATCCAGACTGCCATTCCCAGCACAAGTGACAACCAAGTAAGCTTACTTCTAATTACACACACCATTACTAATTATATATATCAGTGAAGATTCAGCATCCTGTCTTACACCACAAAGGAGTAGTAATTTTTTGCATGTTCTTGTTATTTAGAAAAAGAGAAGACACAACAAAAACTAGAAGCGGCACGTGTGCACGGCCCAAAGAAGTCAAACCTGATATGTTACATAAAAGTCAACATGAATGTATGAATGAATGAGATAACGAGACAAAAATGTCACCGGCGATAAGACAGTAATAAATGGGCAATAGGGCAACAACCCTTTTTAGGTCACAGAGTTGTCGCCCTGAGTCTTTGTGAAAGTTTGCATGTCAAATGTGTGGTGTGAGTGCTCATCATTCAGCAGCATGTGCTGCTCCTGCACTGCTTAAGCCAAGCTCCACTCAGATACTTTATGTCAACAACACCATCAAGTTAGTGGGCAAAGGGAAAGAAAAAGGAAAAAGGTCAACTCAAATAATAAAGTAGGAACCTTTTGGCAATTTGACTGTATACCAGTATATTGTGGACAATGACATCTGTTATTTTATCCAACAATACAGTTCTTGAACACTCCACCCAACGCCTTCCTGCTCAGACATTACAACTACAAATCTCAGTTACAATTTTAGCTTAAAATGAAGTTGGCAAAAAGTTACACAAAATAAAAGAATAAAATATAGACATACCTTTAAGAGTGGAAATTTCATTTTGGATTGACCTGCTATTGTTCATTGTGACTTCTTTGTTACAATGATTCTTCTCAATAAGGAATTTCTTGAAATATATGACCTGTCCAGATTTCTCAGTTTTGGGGTCCCTTGCTGCTCCTTCAGCCAGCTCTGTTTTGGTTCTTGTAAAGTCCCATGTGCACATTCACATGCAGTCACTCATATTCACAGTGTGTACAAGAATTTGCACCAAGCTCCTCCCACCTGTCGTTCTCCTCCTTTACTTCCTCCTCTACCTCCTCCTTCACCTAACAGTTGATTATTCTTTCAATTACTGACATAACGGTCCCCGTCAATGCGTACGTTGCAAGCAGCCAACAAGAATGGAGACACTAATTGATTTTTGTGAACAAAGATGTGTCCATAGAGATCAATGGGTATGCAAACTCGCAGTGCCACACCCACAGCCCTGCTCCCAGACTGAGGAGGAGAGCGGACACAATAAAGACAACCACAAATACAACAGGACAAACAACACTTATTCAGAGGCAATAGGTGCAGCTCAAACAAGGGTCAAAGCATTTATTGTATTGTATTCAAACATATAAGGATGCTATGTTGCCGTACACTAAGCTCCCTAATAACATAGGCTTGGTTCATACAGCTTTTATAAGATTAGTATTTAATGCTGCTACTATATGACAAGCGTTTATGACAACTCAAATCCAAGGGAAAGAAATAAGGATCTGTAAGGACCTGATGTAACATGTAAGTATGACAGAGTATTTGTGAAATGTAATGCTATAAGTCTTTCTTTAAAAATCTCTCTTTGTCTAAGTTTGTGTACTCTGGATACCTGTACTTATAGCAAACAAGCTATTTAAAATGACCTTCAGTGAATAACTGAAATATTGTAGTGAACAGGGCTGAAATAGCTAGCAATATATGACATAAAATACAAGATTATTTATTTTTTCTATCCTGTTTTGTCCTTCCAGTTACGTTAACTTTACAAAAGGTGTTACATCGAGTTACTCTTACAATTACTCTCACCTGAGTAATAGTTTCCCCAGACAATTTATTAACTATTACTTGAGTAATTTCTTGAACCACAACTGTTGTTCTTCTACTTGTGTAATGTTTATTTTGTAACAGTACTATTAATTGTCAGTTTCAGCTACTTTACCCACCTATGGCCCCAGGACATGCATACTGATGTACTATTATTTGCACCAGAGAACGAAATCTGAAAGGATAATTGAGAGCAAATCAAGCCTAGCATTCATAATCACTTACAGTCTGGACTGCCAGCCACAGACAAAGCCATTCTTTCACTGTGCTCTTGAATTTGTACAGCATGTTTCACATAATAAAAGATGTCTGGAGGAAATGACTGACGCATACTTGGCACCCGGGAAATAAAAGTCGAGCCTTTTTTGTCCTGTCAAGTACATTTGAAGTACACTGCTTTTCAACCCTAGTGGGCCTACTGCTTCTGGAGGTATGAAATAGTGACACATAATAATACACAGATGGATATGCTAAGTAATAAGTCTATACATGTTCTGCTTGCACTGGCTGACACCAGAAGCCCCAAGGACAAAGGACCATTTCACTTTCTTTTGCAGACTCCAACATTGACATGTTTCATCAGGGGCAGTACAAAGAATATTTATCCAGTATTAGATCTCAACAATGGGCTGGGAAAGTGATCTGTCCATGTATGATTTACTGTGTCTAGGGAGTGGAAAGGTTCAAGAACACAGTTGGTAAGTTTCTCATGAAAGCATTAAAAGTGTTCAAAAGTGACAAAGATCTCCAAAGTAGAGAAAGCATGCCCTTAGTTTCAGAAAATAAAGATTGCACTTGCTTCTGGCCCATAATTGTTAACATCACTCTGCATTTCACTACACAGAGAGAATATGAGCAAATAGAACGTTAATATCAAAATCTACCAATTTCTTTCTTCAGTAGTAGTAGTAGTAGTAGTAGTAGTAGTAGTACCAACTTGTGTACACATTTGGGTAAAGAATAACATATTCAAAACATTATTTGTGTGTTTTGCCACTGTTGAGGATTCTGTTGTTTCCTGGGGTGAAATCAAAGTGCTTTCAGTTCTTTACAAGAATACCTTAACTAGATTTATGTCTTTTATAGCCTTGCTAAATTTTTCCCAGACCACAGTCCTTAAACACACATTGTATACTGTAGAGTCCTGTACAGATGGTGAAAACACAGATCACAGTATTGCATAGTGAGTCCATCTATCTCAAGCATTGACACAAGAGCTCTGGATAAATAAATAAATAAATAAATAAATAAATAAAATTTGAATGAGACTTTTGACCTTGCTGTATTACAGAGTTTCAGCTCCCTCTGTTCAGACTGTAACAGTCCGGTAGCCCTGCTGTGGACATCCAGACAAACATTCCTTTAGCCTGAGGTCACCCCGCTGCCCAAATCTCCTACCCCGTGTAGAGGCTTACACCCTGGGCTGCAGTCAGCAGAAGACCAGCTTCCCTACAACCAACCCTGGACCTGCTACAGCATTAGGGCCAATGGCTGAATCGTCAAAACAAGAGCAGACGATTTGCTCAAACAGGAAAGAGGGTCACATATGAGACAAACTAGGTTTTAATTTTATGAAATTGCCAGATCTGTTTACATGATCTACTATATAGTAATGCCTATAGGAGAAATAAGAAGTAAAGCATATCATAAACACAACAAACACAATTTACACTCACTAACTATACTAACTAACACTGTAATTTTAAAAAAGCACAAATTTGAAAACATAATATTGTCATAATATTGTCATGATATAGACATAATCTTACATAGTTTGTCTTTGTGTCATTTAAACCTTTGTTGTGTCCACAGAAAATCTTGGGATTCATACCAGCATTTGGGAAAGAAAAAAAAAAAAAGTATTTCTAAGAGAACAACCTCCGGTTTCCTCCCACTATGTGACCAAACAAAGTCCCAGGGGTGCAATATTAAAATCCCAGAAGAGAAAGGCATTCTGAAATTCTTAAACAACAAATTATAAAAGACTAAACAGCATTATGGTTGAAAGGATTATCGTGGATATCAGCATTGGTCCCACCCACGTACAAACTCAGACTTATTGACTCAGGATTTGGATGAACCAAGAAGGTTGGAGGAGAGATGCTGTCATCCCTGTTTAAATTAGCTACAGCTACTGGAAATGAAGACTTACCCACGCCCCCATTAAAAACTATCTCAGAAATCCCCATGCAGCAATCACAAGACATCACAGAAAGGCAGACCTCTGTATATATCAAGTTTATTTGGTCAAATATCCTGCTATTATAGAAGTTTTCCACTAGGGGCTGTGCTTTCCTTGAAGTTTTTTGACATTTGAAGTTAGTGTAATGTTTGGCTTAATGGTCATGATAAATGTTCTATCAGTTTGATACTTACTGGTGAAAGTCACCAATAATACATAATGAACTTAGAAAGGAGCAATAAACAGAAGACAAAGGACTTGGTATAGTTCTAAATGTGTGGGCTGCTGCTGTTCTACAGCTACAAAAACCCACAACATGCATAAGGTAAAATCCTCTAAATAAAGTAGTCTTAAATGATCGTAGTTCAGTATTTGACGACAGGTCCCTTGTCACACTGTGGCAAAAACTGCTGATGACAGAATGCTGCGGCAAAACTGAAGGATGGGTCAAACGCAGAGTTCACATTTCCATAGTAATAGTGTACCTTATCACCTAGAACCAGTTATATCCCTGGTATTAACACTTTCACAATCAAAGGGCCTCTTATGTTTATGCTTATATTTAGTCTAATGTTGGCATATATTTGTGGATAAATAAAGTAAACACATCAATTATTGTGGCTTTTATTGAATTTTAAACATGTTTTATTTGTATTTCACTTATTATGGCTATGTTTAGAAAAGACATTTTTTAGAGTGAATGTAATGGTCCGTGGTAAAACTATTGCACAGATGCATTGTATGATGAACAGCCACATGATACAGCCACAAGGAGTCAGTGTCCAGTTTGTACAAACCTACTGTGTGAACAGACTGTGTAACATCAGAAAGTATATCCACCTATGCTAAATTCATATGCAAATGATACATGGTAAAGGAGAACAGATCACTAATCACTATAGTAACAGATGTGCCTATATACACATACATGCTCTGATTTGAAAGAGAGGCAGACATGAGACCACCTGACTATGGAAACATTTCTTTGCCAGCCATGCCTCCCCTGAGCATTTAAGAAGATGACATTGTCCATGCCTTAGCTGCAATGTCAAAACTCTGGAGACTGTCAGCATGAAGATTTTACTGCCGCTTCATGAGCTGACGTTTACCATAGAAGCACAATGACATTCTTTTTATGACGTAAGCTTCCTAAACAACTGTTACTGCCTGTTAAATAGCAAAGCATACAACCTTTTGGCCACAAACTGTAGTGTAGCCTGACAAAACTAAAGTTTCAATAAGTTTTTTTTCTCAGTTATATGGTTAAATCTGGTTCTAACTATTTTCAAACCAGGAGTGAATCTGGACAAAATCTGTGCTAAAAATGGGAAAATGCATGACTTTATTAGGACAAAACCAAGACAAAATCAGTCAGGACCAGATACAAACTAGAACTAAACAGCGCGCCTGTCACAATCATTTTAATTTTTATTTATTTATTTATTATTATTTGTTATAATATTGTGCATTTAGAATACTTTCTTTTTCAGATTATTCTGTTTTATGGTTTGGTTTCAATATTATCTTAATATTAATAATATTGTCTAGATTTATTTCAACAATATATACCACAGGTCAGAATCTTCAGAGTCATGACAGGCCTATTAAAGAGCAACAAACAACAAATCCAATACAAAAGTAAAACAGGAGAGCAATGACTTGATTACATGACAAAATATGAAGTAAACAGTACTGAAGTTTGGATCTCCCCATTCTGTGTTCAAAGCATTTAAAACCAATCAATCCCAGTGCTTCCTGTTGTGTGTATTTCCCACATGGTGCAGAGTCGATCATCTTTCTCTGTCCCGTGCCTGACAGGGGGCAGCAACTCAGGCGCCGCTCTGGCTCCTGTTCGTTTAGCTGTGCTCCCTGGACCAGTGCTGCCTAGCCCCGTTTGTCTGACAGATTTATATTGATCCTCCTGGAGACCTTTCCCCCGATCTAATATTGACACAAGTCTGACTCAAAGCCACTCTGGATCCCTGAAATCTACTGCCTCCTACAGCCAATATGTGGAAAAACTGTGATTTTAACAGCGCTTCACACTTGGATTTTGGTTCATTCCCCCTGCTTCCTCACTGAGTGATAAAATACAGTTCTTCAAGACGATAAGGTAATTATTTAGTAGTTAGTAGATTATTTACATTCCAAAAGCTCAATTATTTTCAATTGATATGCTTAAAAATAGATGAAAACCACATAATTTTTTAACTAATCACTCTTCTTTATTGATCAGAATTAGAATCTATGTGTACTGAATGTCAATGAACTGAAAACTGTCTCTAACTTGAAATGCTCTGATCTACAGAAATTGCCTCATAACAATGTTAAATATAGGAACATCTGCTAAATGTAAACATATTGTTAGGCTCCACATACCAACTCAAACCCAAATAAACACGCCTTTTTTATTTATTACCTTCAGCTGTGAATTTGTGGTATGAACCTAACGGCCAATGATGAATGATGGACGTATAACAAAGGTCATGGCACGCGTTCACGGATCTGCTCCACATCAAATCAAATTGTCTGTAAGAGAGCCAGCAGCTGAGACAACCATGGAAAGAAAGATAAATAATAGACAAAGTTATCTTTATAACTCTTAAAGAAGACTTTAAACACTTTTCAGAAGTAATGTTAAACAAAAGGGAAAAGGAATCACACATATCCATTCATTTAACCCTTAGCAACAAAGCTATATACCTTTTACCTCTACTTCAGTAACATCAATTTAAATGATCGTGTGTCACAATAATCTATTCCAAATCCATTTTGATACCCAAAACCATTTTTAAAACCAAAATTATGTTTACAAAAAACAACAACAACAACATCATACCAGTCACAACAGACAATAATTGAGTCATTTTTATTCATATACAGTATGTGGTCTTGCATTACTTCTAATATAGATCAAGACTAGGGATGTGGTGACTTTAATACATTTGGATGATTGTTTACCAGTGTTTAAAGGAAATAAATTATGTTTTCTGTACTTTATGTAACAATATTGATTGATATCGGGTATTGGTAGTTACCTCAATTCATGGCATCGACATTAGTATCGGAAAAGAAAAAGCTGGATCCCTAATCAAGACCAGTCTAAATCTATTCAGCATAGAAATGTCCTGTTCATCCTATTCATTTTATTTATCTAATATCAATTAATACCTGCTCTGATTAATATATTTTAGAATGTAATACTATTTGAGTATCAGGTTTCTTGACAACATATTATTGTTTGGATTCAGTATAGGTTTTATGTTGAGCAAAGGAGATATTTTGTCTACAGTACCGACATCTGAGGGTACAACAGGAAGCACAGAATTAGCTTAGTTTTAAACTGAGATAAGAAAATAAACATCAGATTTTTTCCAGCGGTTGCAGTTTGACCTGTAATCACATAGAGTAGTGTCCACACCCTTTTGGGCCGCAGAGGTCAGTGGACACCCGGGCACATCCATGCACTGCGGCAATGTTTAGCTTCACAGCAAGACTCCATCTCCGGCTTTATTATCTTTTCTGTAAATCTTTTATGTAATCGGTAGCTTATGACCCTTCTATGGGAATCCCTTGAGCCTGGCCACTCCATTTAGGGCAATGGTGAGTACTGTCAAAACAAAGAATGTGAAAGGTATTTAGTGCTAACAGGCCTTCTTTTGGTATCCGAGGATAAGAAGATGAAATGGTCCAAAGACACGAGAATGCAGGTCCTGGACAGTAGAAGAGATAGGAGCGTGCATGTCGTGTGCGTGATTACAAGCTTGTTCTCAGCTGTGAGGACGAACTTACTGCCACATTCCAATGGTTCATGTGGTCTCAGTCACTGCAGTTGCCTTAAATATCAATGACAACCAATAAAGTCACCGCCTGCACCCAGGAAATGACAGTGAAGATACACAATATTCATAATAGAATCATGAAGCCCACTTGTAAAGGGAAGTGCAATTACTCACTGAATAATTAATTGTTCTGTCTATTTTTAAATCCTGGGGCAGTAAAGACTTGTGTCCACTTCTTCCAAATTGCAGAGGAGTCTGGACACTTTTCAATGAATAACATTACAGCTCTATCAGAAAGTTCTTGTCTTCCCAAAAGAGAGCTTTTCTTCAGTGCAGACAAATGGTGTCTATGAATTCTGTCTGCTTGGATACAGACAGTTTGATTCAAACACAGTAACAGCATAGACTTAAAGGGCAATATCAGACATTTGAAAGATCTGTCTGAAACACTCCACACACTGTAGACATTTGAGCGGACAGCATCTGTTAATAAACCTCAATAACAATAGAGTTTTCCTTGACAGCACCATAGCAGTTATCTAACCACTCTGAACATAAACAGACTACCATTTAAAACGACTGATCACATCACAATTTACCTTTACTTTACAAAACGCTCTGAGGTCACAATAAAAAAACATAGCAAGCATTGTGTTGTAGAATACATACTGTATTTAGTGACAATGTTTTTCAGTAAAATAATAATCTAATGGTTACTTATAGGTGTACTTACTATACTTATATTATTTTAAAACAAAAGTATAATCATCATTAATATTGCCAAGTAAATATGTGTTGTCTATCAACCAGTAACTCATACACAAAAGGTCAGAGTTGCAATGTTTCTTTAATAGATTTCAACATTTGATTACTTCATCAAATAATAACGTTCATCTTCACTAACTCCATGCCAACTTTTAGACATTATTTAGAGGGAGGGCCGAATAAGGAGGAGGAAATGTTCTGGGCCTGGTGACTCCTCTGCAGTTTAAAAAGTCCTTTCCAATTACAGCTCTGGTATGCAACAGTAGAACACTACTACGTCACTATGTGTGTGTTTCTTTTAACCATTAACTTTTTCGGAGTTCACTGAAACCTTGGAGCTACAATGCCAGACAAGTAGTGGACACAGTTAAGAGTTGCAGTCATTCAGCACTTAACAGTAAGCCTATTGTATCTCCCAGGTGCCAGACCCATAGGATTTTCCACACAAAACCTTTTTTCCAACATGTGTTTTGGCACTTAAATTAAAAAGTTCCGAGCCCCAGGTTTGGGTTAAAAAGAGAAGCAGTAAAAGTTAAATTCAAGTGCTAAATGCTATAAACAGGCAGCTGCAGCTCAGAGTGTTAGCTATGGAAGTCTGATACAACATGGAAGCAATAGAGATTAAATGGGATCACAGCAGGACGTTGTCATCTAACATTTATAGAAGTGGCCATCAGTATGAGGCAGCAGAGCAGGGAGCTAGCTGACTTAGCATTTCATCATAATGGGCGGAGTATTGAAACTGGCTGAAGCTAAAAGGTTTATGTGGATAATAAGCAGGCATCACATGGGGTTGTAAACTAGGGAGTAGAGCATGGTGGTGGAGTATTGTATCTAAGCCAGCCCCAGTGAGAAAACCCAATTATGCACTTTCCATTGTTAAAACTCAGAGGTTCAAATGCTCTGTAATTATTTGGTACATGGGAAGGACACAGGTTCCTGTTTAGGTTAAAAAAAAAAAGTTTTGGAAACGTCTTATAAAATTTCCAAGATTCCACAATATGTGCTTGAATTTATTCCAGCAATTAGTTTGTTTGCACCACATTTGTTTGCATCCATGTTCATTTTTATAATACTGTGAGTATGTCCCACATTACGCATTTTAAATCTATTTTATAATGTTGTTACCTCATCAGATACATACCTGGAGTTGTTTTGTTTCCTTCACACATGTTTAACACACAAACCCTGAGTTCTTGTCTTAAACGAGAAACACCCTGTTCCACCTTGTGATGTCATGTGGTAATACAGAAAGTGCTCTATTGTGTCCATACAATCATTAGAAGCATTTTGGATGATTTCACTGCTGGAATTGTCCATCTCTACTGAACTAAAGGTAAAACATAGCTGTTACCTTGAAAACTACAGCTTCAAGAAACAAGGTGGAACAGAGCATTTTGAGTTTGGAGATGTAGATAGAAAAATAATAAAGGATGTGAATGAAACAAAACTCCAGGCTCACAAGAGTAAGTTTTGTGTAATATAGGACATTAAAGTAGTATTGGGTTAAGCTGTCACTCATGTTATGTTCAGATCCTGCTCTCACCAGTTCATATTGCCGCATCCATCATTTCCGTCTCTCTTTCTGTAAAATCAGCCTAAATAAGTAATGGCCCTACGGCAAGAGTGGCAAAGTTATTTTGAGCTTCTAGGAAAGCAAAAAAAAAAAAAGACTGACTAATTCCAGAGAACGTATTGTACACTGGGGTCAGTTTTACACACTTTATCTGCATAATTAAGACTATGTGTTCTCTTGCAAAATGTCAAAATGAAACTGGACAGTGTCTCCTGGAGAATGGCTGTTTGTGTGGCAGGAAGAATTTGGTAGATAAATCTCTCTTCCTTAAAAGGCATTGAACAAATCTGATCAAACTTGTTCTTTATTATCTTTTCAGACTGCCATTAGACTCTTTTGGATAATGTTGGGACCATATAACACTAAATACAGCAACATTAAGTTAAAGACACATATTGATTCTGAAATAGTTCTCAAAACGTTCCTTATTTTTAGTTCAGTTACTGACAGCTTTTTAGGTTTTGTGCAATTGGGGAAACTACTTTTCAATTATTACAGGCCAAACCCACCAACGGTCTACTTTCCATGACTGCTTCACCTGGCACTGACGCCTGCATATGGCTGACCTCAATCTGAATCCACAACTCTGGGTTTGTCATAGTGGCTGGACCTGGTTCCAAGAGGAGAAATGCTTACTGCAGCAGTAGGAGAACAAAAATATACTGTGTGTTTTATGATTGATTCAAGCAAAATATATACATGCTGCCTCTGTATTTTCCTAGTACATGGAACAAGGACATGTAGAGCTACTGTATATTAAAATAAGGCAAGACAGTGCAGTTTTTTGAATTTGTGTCGAAATTCAGTCGTTTGCACTAGTGTAGTTTGGAGCAGAGTTCAGAATTTGGAAGAAGAAATTCTGGCTGTTTTTTTTTTAACTGTTTATGATAAAATGTCTTTATTGTGTTCAACAAATGAATGTGGAAAACAAATTCAACTCAAATTTTTTAAAGAGCAATATGACATAATAGATTTGAGGCGCAGCAATATAATAAGCTGTAAAATATTTAGTAATAAAGTAGTGCTACCAAGCAATTACACTATAACATTGACTCCTATTATACGTCAACTATGTATAGAGCAACTTTTACAATTTTTTTATAGTTTATTTTAGTTATCATTTAGTAATTTATTTAGTTTTATCTATGCTATCATCCCTTCCTTCGAACTCTCATTGTGTCTGGCACAGTCTGGGTTGAGGTCACATAGATCTGACACTACTACAGTTACTTTCTGTAGGGCACTTTTGCAATAACATCTCCATTTGACCTGTCCAACCTGTGGCCACTGTCCAAAAAAAGACATGGGGCACATCCTGTATGATCAGCTGCCCCTTGCCTCTGACTCAATCACTCAGAAAAGGGCTTGACAAATGACTTCCCACAAGACCTCACTCCGATGTGGTTGTAAAACAGAAATAAATGTGATGCGTTCATAATGACTGGCTTTCTAATCTGATGTTATGAATTTAATATATAGTCAAAGCACAATATCAACTCTATTTTGGTCATAGAGGAGATTATTTCATCCACTAAACCTGTTAATAATTCACAACTGTTTGATTTTTCAGCCAAGTTAAAATTGGAATTCAAATTACCCAAGGCCGACAATCAGCCTGCCAAAAATAACTGTTTAATTGGTTGACTGTAAATGGCCACGGCTATATTGAGTTGTTATTTTAAGCTTTAGGGGGCAGAGGACATGGCCATGAGTGCAGTACACTGGGGTAGACCATCCCATTTGGACAGTCCTCCTGCTCGGGACGCCCAGTAACGCGGCATCAGCTCAGCTGCTCTCACAAATTACATTAAAGGACAGTGGAGAGGCAGCCAGCCAAGTATTGTCACTTAGAAAGCACAGTGAGACAGCAAACACTTAAGAGAGAGCAGAATCGACTTGAATGTTATTTCTGTCATTATATTATCAAAATATATATTGCCAGTACTGTCACTGTACTAAGATTTTAAACTTTATTTAGTTACTTGACACCAATTTTAATACCTCAAATCTTTTTTAGACAGTAAATTTCAAAATAATTGTACTTTCTTTAGTTCCAATAACTTCAGATTCATTCCAAAACTATTCAGGAAAGGTCAATTTTTTTCCTGTTTAAGTGATGTTTTAGTACTGTAGTGTAGTAGATACTTGTTCAAATGAGTATTTAATTTGAATACTACTTCACTACTTAGTATTGATTCGTATTTGATTTTCAATACTTTTGACAACCCTAATTGCCAGATGTATGACCTGCAAAAGTGGCAACCAATGATCAAAAGGAGTTTTTGAACTCAGCGAGACTGACTTTATCATATAGAGTATCCAAATTAGTGTATTAAATGGAGACACCACTGATTATTGTCATGCAAAGATATACTCTGTCTGTATAGACGGATTATTTGTTTATCAGTAGAGCAGATGCACACACAACCTAAGAGCCGAAACCGCCGCTGTCTGCAAGGTTAACATCAAGTTTCAACGCTAGCTAGCAATGTTATCAGCACACTACAACAGTTTATCACAGTGTGATCAAATAAATTATGCTGCCAAATGAACATTAGTGAATGGGATACGTTTCGACACACCTCGCCTCTATTCCTGGAAAAAAACGAAATCCTACAAGACAGTGACATGATAAAAAACATGACAGCATCTCTCTCTGCAGGTGATGTAGTGTGATAGCCCCTCTATAATGTACATGGTAAATAGTAGATTTCATAATGCACAATTAGAATAGGGAAACATGTAAGCAGGCTAATGGTTTGCATGTGAGACACTGTGATTTTACTAAACAACATTTAAAGAACAAAAAACAGTGGGTTCATAACAAGGACAAAGTTAGGTATTTAAAACAACTGCATATTTGGCAAAATATTGGCAAGCTTAAAATAGCATGTAGCAATAGCAATGATCACTGTAACCCCTAACTGCCATTTATCACAATATATTTTCCTTATTGTGCAAATACAAAGCCAGAAAAAATAGAGAGGATGGTACCAGGAAGAAGGGCAACTGACGAAAACCTAATACATTTTCTATGGCAGCTTCAGAATAAGAAAAATATATTGCCCTAAAATATGTGAAAGTACAACAGCATCATCCCCACAACACATCCCAGTACAGCCTTTTAAAGTATAAGATTAACCAGATTTATAGCTTTTCTGACAGCCTAAAGTATAGACCACATGCTTTGTCATTTGTCATATTTAGTAAGGAAAATGATCCATGGGTTTCTTCTCTCACTCTCTGAATATTCATTGTGCCTTAAAAGGAGAGTGAGATCTCTGCCGATGGAGTGTGAGGAACATCAGAAACATAAACACTTGCCACAGAGACAGCTCCTGCTTCCTATTAGCCACTGTTACATACACCACACTGACTCATAGCAACAAATGCTCTAACTATTGTCATGGAAAATACCTCCATTTATAGATAGAGCAGAAATTCAACAGATTGTTTTCCACTTCAACAGCATCTAAATTCATGCAAAGGTTTTAGTTTTTTTTTTTTTATTCCAAACTTCTGGCAACTTAGAAAAATACCCCACTGAATATGATGGATAAAGTTAAAAAGTTCTCCAAAGTCACAAGAATCTTTATTTATCTGTGCTTAGGTATTGCACATAAATGACCCTATGAACTTAGGCCAATTGTGCATGTTATATAGTCTGTGGGCCAACTAACTGCACCTTTGACAAATTTGGAAACCAAAATTAATATATGTCACACATGTGCAATTGGCTTCATACTATAATTACAGCCTTGTGTACTACTGTGGTTTGTGAAAATGGTACAACAATGATTCAGCATGAACCCTGTTTCTCTCAAGAAAAAAAAAAGAATAATAATCTGGGCCAATATTTATAGAGCTCTCTGTGTTCCTTATCTGTTGGGACAGGCCGGACATTGGGTAAGGAAAAGTGAAAGTGTATCATCTGCAGCCAAAAGACAAGATGGAAATGACATCAGCTTCAGAGAAGAAACAGAACTGTAAGTAACTAGGTTATGTTTTCAAATTCTCAAAGTTCATCATTGATTATCTTGATTGAATGGAGCACAGCAATTACATGAACAAGGAACAGAGACCTAACTGGATAGAGGATAACTGGATTGAATCTGAGATTAAAATCAGAAAAGACACTCCCTGAGATTGCATTAATAGCATAGTCTAGCTCAAGCGCACCTGTTAATGTCTGCTGGAGTTTAGGATAACAATCAGGCCTTAAAAACTAAACCTCTCTTAGCCCAGCTTGGGGTCAGAGGTGAAAAGCAGCGGCTCAGTTGCTATAGTCACATATCAAAGTGAAGCGTTGCTGTCAAGCCGCTAGACTCTCTGCATGTGCATACACGCTGCCTGAGAGGGCATCAACCATGTGACACTATCAATAATAATAACAACACTCCGCAGCATGGAGAGCTCCACTATGTTGTGAGAAAAAAAAACTTCAGACATGACAAATAGACATGTATTTACACCTGTGCTATGTCAATAAAGCCAAAAATAGACATCTAAGCAAGACCCTCCACTTAAAACAAATAGACAGCTGACACAATCTGGTTAGTCCCTTTAGATTAAACAGAACACGTCAATATTGTAATACCTTTATACTTTTCTCTGACATTTTCATAAGCCTGGATGAAGTCTTGCTCCTCTGCGTCTGGAGGAAGATAGGCAGGTTCGTACATCGCCATGCCGCTGGGGTCTCTCTTTTCCCTCTCTCTACTCTTCTACGGGTCTTTTTGCCGGTCAGTTCCGCCTGTCTGTTGAAATAAATGAGAGGATAGGCCCGTGGTTGCCCTCCCTGCCTTCTCAGTTGTGTGTGAGCCGTCCACAAATTCCCTCAACTTCATTTCACAGCCCGGCGCCACACCCCCACCACCCCCATGTTCCAATACCCTCCCACAGCAAGCTTCTACACACGCTCATATAAATGTCAAGCCACTCCCTCTTAAAGAGACACAACCGACGGGCTAACACATACTATTGGAGACTGTAAAGGCGCAGAGAGGAGGAGAGGAGTGGGGAGTGCTTGCCAAGCGACAACACAGCAAAAAACCTAAAGCCCAGATCAGCAGCAGGGCCCTCTAGTAACACTTGAGTCAAATCAGAGCGTGACAGATGTAAAACAAATTACTGTACGTCGTCAAGTGGGAAGGAGCAAGTCTATGGTGTCAGACAAATGATACAAACTCCATGATCATATACTGTAAATGTAAACAAGATATCGTGACAAATGACTTTTTCAGCATTACAAAAAATGCTGCAGTGGGTCAGCTCATGGCCACTGCTTGGTGAGCACATTTTCTAGGAGGTGGAAAGCTGTTGATACATGAAGATTGATATAAGTAAATTTGCTTGTGTTGGAGTGGTAGTAATTGGCAGAAAGTTTCCTATGGTTAAAATTTTATGTTGCTAAAGTTGGAAAAAATAAAAAAAATAATTTAAAAATCACAGAAAATGTATTTCCAGAATATGCAAACAGTCCTCCGTGTATATTTATTGTGATAAGAATGGGAAAGGTAAGACTCCTACTCCTCTTTTCAAAGTGGAATGTGTTATGTGTTGTGCATTATTAGATTGTTTCCTGTCTACCTTATTATCATTGGAGATAGAAACAGGTTTGTCATGGCCAGTGAAGATTGTTAGATTCCAGAACAACCGGTAGCCGATAACCTCTGACAACATTTCTCAGCTGATATGTAGGGCCAATAGAGATGGGGCGAGACCCAATTTTCATGAAACAAGACACATCACAAGATCAGGTCCATGAGAACAAGACAAGACGAGATTTTGCCATAATTTGTAATAAATAAGTAGTAAAATTAATTTCACAATTTTGGCATCACTGTTTTTTATTTATTTTATTTTATACTTTAAAAGGTCATTGAACTACTGCTTTTTGAAACTACAGCTTCTTAAATTGTATAACTCACCAGCTCTTAACTCTTTTTAATAGAAAGAAGAAAGGTAAATTCAGGGGGGAAAATCTCATAAGATCATATTCCTCATGTGTGCACGACCTTGTGGCAATTTTGTCTTGCGAGATCTTGTAGCACAAGATCTTGTCCCATTACTAAAGGCCAATTTTTATTATTTTCACCAATTTATTTCATTGTAATGTACAACAAACTCACCTACAGCCCTTTATACTACAAACCCTCAAGAGTGTGGTCACATTTTAAGCATTTATGTGTTCAAATAAAGTTTTGAACTGTGTTGGAGATTTAAGATCGATATTTGATTTGCAAAGAGTTCAAATATTGGTCTGATATACTGGCCAACTGATATATTGGTTTATTTCTAATTATCATATAAAAGAACAAGTACACTTTAAAGCAGCACAGTGACATTGGGATTGGGAGAGGCAATGTCATTGTGTCTTGCAGCAAGCAACCAAACTCGTAACCCATTGGTGAGTGGCCAAGCAGAGGGATCAAAGCATGGAGGAGCTATTAATACAATATGCATTATAACATAAAAGAACATGTTGTGTATCACTAAACTATTTCCATGTTTTGTTTTACTCATATTTACAACATGGTCAGTGAGACTAGATCTAAATTCATAATGATACATTTTGCATTCAGAGCTTTGAATAATGCCAAGTATGGTTATGTTGCTTTTGTGTCTATAAAATAATAGGTTTCATGTAATATATCCTTGTTTTTAAAGCAACAGAGCTCAGCCTCTGAATGACCATATGCTTCATGACTCAAAACATAACTTCACTACAGCAGGAAGTTTTATGAATACATATGTGCCCTTGACTCTCCTGACAAAGTCAAACGATGGGTCAAGCACTGAATATTCAAAAGACGCCCAGAAGACCAGCCTGACAAGCTTACAGGTGGAGACAGATTATATTGTGAAAAAAAAAAAATAGATTTAATATCAGTTATCTACTATAACTATGTTAACTACTTAAATTGAAGAATTTGACAAACAAATGGTTAACAGACGTATCTGAACAAGTCTCATAAAAATACAAAGAACAGTGAGACAATACCATCATGCAGTATTTCCATGATGGTAGTGTAGGAGGAAAAGGAAAATCCCTGCAGCTTTGTCTAACTATCAGGCCCTTCTCTGGCCAAGGACAACCTGACAGTGGCCTGGACACTTCCCTCAGCGGAAACATGATAACACACTGCCTTTAATTCACAGCTCAGAGTGAATGCAAATGTGTCAGGGCAAAATATACTGCAAATTGTAAACAGTGCAATGTTTAGAAAATTTGTTTTGCATAGGCATGGATCTACCACTACATTTATTAGTTGGTGCTTGTGGCTACTGACTAGATTAGACTATTCAGTTTACTGAACCAGACGGGGAAAAAATCTGGTTTATGTATTTCTTGACATCTTTTACAATAACACCAGAAACTGATGTCATGTTTTGCTACACCCACATCTAAGTCAGTGTTATAAACACTAAGTCACTGACACATGTAATGTTCACACTGTATAGTGAAGTATTCTATTTTAGAGAAGTCTGCGTATCTTCAGAAAGAGAAGCACCATTTTAGGAATTCACTGTCGTCTTATTTAATGAAACAAGCTAAACCTCAGGATTATGATCTAGAATCTATAAAATGAAAACTGACCATAAAGGGAAGAAATATGATATTAATGTGCAGTGGCTTTGTTTCAGTGGTTTAGAGATAGATGATGTCTTTTCATGTAAATCTACTGGAGTACAGGCAGTAACCAGCTTACACATCTACACAGTGTACACACTATGATATCATGTGTTCTTTAGACATACATGGTAGATATTCAAAGCCCACTGGGCCATATTTGAATGTTCAGTTTACTGATAAGATTTACATATTTTTTATTACATAAATGTTCAATTTACATGTGAGATAAAGATGTAAAAAGATTACATAGTAAAAGTGAATCGGTATAGTCAGATATTTTTGTCCATCATCAATAACACCTTAAGTACTTTCCCAGATATTAAACAAAATTCCACAACAATAAGGAGAAGTAAGGTGCTCATGGGGGTTACAGGAGGCACATCTTGCAACACTTTGTTCATTTACTGCAGAAGTTTAAGAGCTGATGCAGGTGGTCTATAAACAGATACTTAGGATTTTTCCTCATTAGTTTCCATTCAGGTGGGGTTTACTGAAGAGTTATCATTAAATGCCATTCTCTGCTGTCACAATATAAGATGCCACACTCACAAATCACATCACATCGTCTCTGCCCAAGTGTCAGGGGGGATTACTGAAGTGCAGCTGACGGAAATTACTTGGGGCAAACAAACTTTGTTTATGAGCAACGAGGTATTTGATACTACGCTGATAGACACGCCCTGAAATGACAAATTCTGCAGTAATGTAAAAGCTGTTATTATGAAGGAATGTCTGGCAAGATCTGGATTAAATAAGATGTCTGTATTGTGGGATTGTGATAAAACATAATTAATATTGTTACTAAACAGAGATCCCACAGTAGCTCAAATGTATCATTAAGATAATGTACATTGCCACTACTGAACCAAATGCTACACTGAAGGGAGCAACGTTAAGCTTTCAGGAGGTCAATGCTTTTATTTCATGTGTTTGGGACAGTTAATTGGCCCCTGTCAATGAATGAGTCTCTCTTTCCTCCAGTCTACAATTATTATATTTTAGCAGGGATTAAATTACAGCTCTACACATTTACTAGACAGACAAGAAATATTCAAAACAAAAATTTCTTTCAACGGCTCATAAAATCACAAATAAAATGTCAAATAGCAAAAGCATTTCAGCACGGTACTGAAGCATGCTCCAGTCACATCCACTATGTTATTTCCTTTTCACTAACCTTGACATACATTTGATGATAATGGTCTGAGTATTTTTATTGAATTGCCAGTGAAGCAGACTTGAGTGCTCCTCTATCAGTAAAGTGCATTTCAACTGTACTATAGAATGGCTCCCCCTGCTGGAACGCCCACTGATCATTTCAGACAGAGTGTGAAGTTCAGCTCTTCAAACCCTGTGAATGAGCAGTAAGGTCATGACAATAATATAAATTATAAAGCCTCCGTGACAAGGCCCTTTATGGCATTTTAACGTCTGGTGAAAAAAGCAGTAAAATCAGAACAAGAGGTACAATGTGGTCACTGTTTGAAACTACTGTAGGAAATGAGTGAGGCACATTTTCCAGATACTGCAGCTAGTGGAGCAGTGAAAGGAACTGTAGGTGTATAGTGACACCTGGTGGACAAAAGAGGATGTGCTACTTATTACTATCCATGTCCTCTAGGTCATCTTGATGCTTTTTGTATTTTGCTTAATGTCTGTTATTACTATTTTGGAAAAGATAGTGATCAATAACCTATGCTGATATTCTGGGACTGTATAATAAGGGCTACTTTTATTACTTTGCCCAAATTATAAATTAGGATTGGAATTTACAATAAATTCCAGTATACAAAAAAATGCTGACCAGATATATAGCTATATTAGCTGAACCAATGTAATAGTCTGTCTCTTTAATTATAAACATATTATCTGTAATAGATAGAACATAAAGTGCTTGGTATATGTCCAGCACAGAGATGAGATAAACTGTCATTAAAGAACCATTTCTCTTCTGGTCACTTAACAGCTTCACACTACAGTGGGAACAGACTGAGTGCTGTACAACCACCATAACTCCAAATGGGTCGGCTAACATTAAGTGCTAAATGCACTGTCATCACTTACAGCAGCACTGTAAAGCTACACTAGTTTTAGCCATTGTAAAATCATAAAACATAGTGAGTGATATTTAATTAAGGCTAACAAACTACTGAAGCAGTCTAACCAAAGACCCAAAAGGCAGCCAGGAAAGGCAAAATAGTGATATTACTGTGTTCTGGGCATTACTTAACAATTTCAAGAACTTGAAACCACCTGGATAAGTAACATGTCAGATCTGTGGAGAGGGGAATGTTTCTTTGTTTTGTTTGTTTTGTTTTTCAATAAGAATGCCTGTAAATGAATAAATGCAAGTTGAATGACACACTGTAGAACATTCCAGCCAAAGCAATAACATCTCCATGGAGGCAAGCAGATGGCAGATCTGCCACTAGAAAAATTACATAGTGCATCTTTAATAATGGCAAATTGACAGCTGAAAGAACATGTGAAAGGTGTCTCATAATCATTTGTTAAAAAGAATACTGCATAGTGTTCCACACAAGACTTTTGACCTATACTCCAGAAATATCACACTGCCCTTTCTGGTACAGAATAGACTGTACATTATCCCATCTTGATAATTAACTCTCACACAAATGACAGCATATTTTGCCAAGACATTGTAAAGAAGAAATTGTAACCTGGAGACAATCTAAAAAGAGAAACTATGTCTGGCTCATCATTACTTCACCCCAGTTCCCCTGTGACTGCAGGATAATGAGATTAAATGGTATTTAATTGTAACCTTGCTTAACACAGTGCCTCATTATAAACTGTGTCATTATGCCTTGAAAGTTTCTAATCTTATCTAACACATAATTAAAATGACAAATGTAACTCAATAATAAAATTACAAAATGCAGAGGAAATCATTCAAATTAATTATTTGGCATGGATAATGCAAAAATCGTTCTATCTTTAGAAATCTACCTTTACAAAAGTACATTTTCAAGAGAATATTTTGGATTTTTAGACCTGTCTCGATAATTACAATATCAACTTATTGGTCAATATATGAAAGCTGGAACAATTCATTTTGGGGCTCAATATTTATCGTGCATACAATTTGTTTGTAATAGTGGGAGATTTGAGCCATTTTTATGTACAATATTATGATTTTAGCTCTAGAAGATTGAATAAATAACTTCTAACTTCTATCTATTCAGTATTATTGTTTATCGCAATATGTCTCTGTAGCAATATACTGTGCTTCAAAATGAGTTATCGTGACAGGCCTGTGACTGTGTCTGTACAGTGAGGCCTCTCCAGCATGGGTCTGTCAGCAGAGTCCATAACAAAGGCTGAGCCTGAGTCCTGATGCTGACGCAGCTGCCCTGGCACTCGGATGGACAGAGGAACAGAGGGGCAGGAAGAGGATGTGCACCTATTGTAGGAGCCAAAGTTATATAAACTTCCACTTAACCTGTTCCAAGTAGTGTCAGGCAAAACTAAAAATGAAATACAGGATGAAAAAGGCACACAGTCTAAGCTTTGCTGTTCTGATTTTTATATTGGAATAAAAAATGCAAAAAGAAATGCCAAAAAAACATCCCCTGTATTTCTCTTGTTCTTTTAGTGACTATTATTTGTCTATTCTCAAATAT
This sequence comes from Boleophthalmus pectinirostris, assembly GCF_026225935.1. Taxonomy (NCBI): domain Eukaryota; kingdom Metazoa; phylum Chordata; class Actinopteri; order Gobiiformes; family Gobiidae; genus Boleophthalmus; species Boleophthalmus pectinirostris. The sequence continues at coordinate 20,058,828 of NW_026571447.1, read as the reverse complement.
TTCTCAAAGGCCTCTTTTGGACTATTTTAGAATGTGAATACTATTCTCATCAGTAATACTCTAGTACCTGTTAGTGAAAAGCATACAAATGACTAACCTGCAATCCGTATGACTGCCCTCTCGGCTGGGTCTAGCACGTCCCCTGAAGCAGACTTGGAGCGTTTGACCCGCTGGTGTTTGGGCAGATTCCAGGGTAAAGTGTCTCCAGGACATGGGGTGCTGTTCCTTTCGCCAAAACTCTCCTCCAGTGGGGTCCAGGTGGGAGTTGCGTCCTTGCGTCTCTCCCTTCGTGTTGCCATTACCTAAAACTAGAAATGTTGTTATCTTGTAACATAGATTAATTAGTTGCTGTCAAAATGTCAGTAAAAACAAGAATCATAAACATCATTTTAGGGGTGCCAAACACACTTGGCCTTTTCTTACCTATGCCGTTGAACAAATGTTAAACTATGACTTAGCGATGATAAAACATTAAGTTTTATATGTGTGTGCAATAAAATGCAAACTGTGACACACAAAGCGGGTACTATGTAAAGGGAGAGGCTCTCTGGATAAGATAACTTCATGCAAAATGCAATTATCAACACATGTAGGCCTAATAAAGCTACAGAGACAGCTCCATCTGAAATTAGATCTGAAGGTGGAATTTAGGTACTTTTTCATGTCCTTGAGAAACCATCAGTGCTATGAGAGTCAACTGAAATTATTGAAGTTTAGGCATAAACTAAATAAGAGAGCTTTGGAAAAGCATGCTAAACATGCTTTATTCACTTGAATTTGCTTTTGACCTTCACCTGTATAATATGCTATGGGAAAGTTAAGTGGACAATGATGACAAATTACACACAGTCATAATTAAAATCCCCTCCCACAATCCGTTAGTGATACCCTGAAAATGTCAAATTCTATTGCAACGTCAACAATTACACCAGCAATGGCCCACTTGGCAACAACTGCACTCAGTAATGATTTACCTAGACAGCCAAAAAGTAGGTCTATTACTCTTCAGTGTTTATGTTATGCAATATTAAGACATCGTATTTGTTTATTATGGCAATGGATCAACATAACCTTCAAATTAGAATAAGAGTTCAATTATGCTCAACACTACTGTACTAGGTTATTGTTGACAAATTGAATAATGTCCCAAGTTAAAATGAAAGACTTTCAACCACAGCACAGCTGCACATGATCAGTTATTGGCACTGAATGACAGAAGAGCATGTATATCAGCAATGTCATGCTTACTTGGGAACTCAATAAAAACTCTGTGACCTTTGTTTTACAGAGGTAAACAAGACGCATGTTCACAAGTTTGTAGTCTGCATTTTCTGTATTTCTTACGATTTCAGTAGCCACATGCAGCACCTGCTCCTTGCGTGCAGGCAGTGAAAAGCAGGTAAACACTGGCTTACGGATTATTACAGGAAACTGACAAAGCTAATGCACAATTGGCCTTACCTTATTATGCTGGGTCAGTGCGTAATAGCGAGTCAAACACACACGCAGACAGGTGTCCCCGGTTCTTCCGTCAAAATGCTGCTAATTATCGCTATCCAAAACCCATAGAGTGTCCCGAAGCTGCGTGTGCCGGTAACGTTGGAAAAGCCACTCCTTTGACCGAGGGCAGGCGCTGGAGAGACGACCCACCGCCGTGTGAAATCCGCAGTCATCTGTGATGTTTGACTCCGCGTGGTCGCTGCTTTTCTGACATTCTTGCAGCACTTTGGACCTGAGGCTAGGTAATCGTCCTTTGGACGCTGTGACTGTGAATGTATATGAACTAAGCTACAGACTGTTTACGCTCATCGGGAGAAAGGTCCACACGTCCTCACCCACTCCCGAGGCGATCGAAAGCAATTAAGCCCGATGGTCCACCGGTCGGTGGGATGCTGCGGCGGGAAGCTGCGCCATTCACAGCTCGATTAATTCGCCTGCGCATCATCCCGGGAGAGGACTAGTGAAGCATAGTTACAGCTATGGGACAGATTTTATACATTTGTTTTTATTTTTATTTTTTTGTTTGTTTGACTCTCCAACAAAAGGACACGTCTATAAGTTCCCTCCTTAAAATTGTGTAAACTGGTATATATGGCATAAATTACTATCTCCAGCGGCAGCAGACTCTTTTTATGACTACTACGCTTACAAACAAAGTGAAGTTATACTATAAATGTAGGCCTAAACTGCTAAACTGGAGCATGTATCATCACAATAGGATTCTGTCTGAACATGACACAAGCTCACCTCATAAAACTAAGCGAAATTACAGCCTCAGCCTCTAGCTTCACTGGACAGATTGTGTAAATATCCCAACAAATTACTAGGCCAATTAAAAAACTGCCTCTATGAGATAATGACTCATTATTATTATTGTTGTTATTATTATTATTATTATTATTATTATTATTATTATTATTATTATTATTATTATTATTATTATATTTTATTTTTTTATTTTTATTTTTTTCAAATTCTTGTTGAATTTTCAACTAATTAATTTTCAGCCACCTGAATTTTGAATACAATTTACTATGTTGGCTGCAGTGTCAGTTGTCCCACGAACCAACACGACAGCACTGCCATCTAGCGGTCAGAAAAGTGCTCCATTCCTGGACATAATAGAAAATGGGCTGAAGTTCAAAGCAGGACAAGGACTCTTTGACCAGTCCCATGTGAAAAGTATTTATTTTTTATTAAAAGGAAAGAGAGAAAAGCATCATACTGACAAAACCACATACAAAATAACCACCACATCACTGATGACCATCCTGTGCCTGGAGTATACATTCACCAGACACTTCATCCAAAGGAAATACCACCTTAGCCACTGTGAGCCATTTTTTCTGTTTAACACATCATAAGATATATTTTTTATTTTTTTTATGCAATGAAAGACATATTTGGAGAAAGAGATCACTGTAATAGAGCCATAAAGTCATGATGGAAATCTGGATGCAAACTTTGTATGCTGTCTATATGATTTACATAAACAATGACTGGAAAGACTTTGCTCTTCCCCACAATGAGTCACTTTAAAATCAGGCACAGGGTTGGTTTGACTGGATGTTTTCTGTCTTATGTATCCAAAATGTGTAGTGTAATTATTATTAATCGCCACTCTATAATAAAGGCGGCACTGAGAAGTGGCCACATACACAAAGATATGACTAAACGACACATTTAATGAGTTGAGTGCAAAACCGCGCACACTGCTCACAGGGCCTGCTTCACCATAACCACAGTGATACACACATGCACACTCCTACCTCCTCCTTATTGGTGCAGGCCCAGACAGCGCATGCCAGTGCACCTCACAGCAGAGCCGCAAGCCGCAGCAGCAGAAGAAGAAACAGATGGGTACCAGCTGTTTGGATGTGGGCCCTGGGTATGGCTGCTACTGTATCCAGACACATTCACACTCGGACTGTTTAAACTGCCTCTGTCTGCACTGCTCCAGAATGTAAGTCTGAAAAAGCATAAGCAGATAAAAGCAGGTGACATCCTCAACTTAATCCAGTGCAGTTATTGGATACAGCTCTGAGAAACTTAAACTGTCGGTAACAGTTTGGACTAAGGAATGTTGCCAGTTGTCACCACCATACCATGTTTGTTCTGAGCACACATCAAGAAAATATGTGCAACTATTATTTTGTGTAAAATTACTTTAATAATAGGAACAGGTCCACTGAATTTCTGTTCAACCTACCAAACGGAGAGGCTCCACCTCTTCACAATAATGACTAAGACTTCTTATGTCCTTTACAGGCTTGTTGACGCCTCTCAAAGTGCAACAGTCTCTCTTCATTGGTGGTATGCTATTGTTGACCAGGGGCAGATTGATGGAAGCAAGGTTGTCAATCTGCACCAACAATCCTTCTGACTATCAACCACTCACCACTTTCATACTAGCCAAAATAGGTGAAGTGTCCTGCCTAAGGACACAACAACAGAACTTCTTAAAAGCTGGAATTGATCCTCTGACCTTAGGGTTGAAGGACTACTGCCCTAACCACTGAGCAGTAGCGGCATTCACCTGTTTCTATTATTGAAAAGATGTCATGTGACTTTTTAACACTAAATTCTTGTGGGCGAGGATAGTAGGTAATTGTAATCATATTTTGTAAATTTTAAAAATAAGTGTACAATAACAACTCTGTTAAGAGTAAGAGTTATGTTTTTTTGTCTAGAGCTCTTGCACTACTCTTTCACAACTCTAATAACGCAGTCTGTCAGTATCTGGACAGCCAGTGTTGTATTTGGTCCATCAGCACACTAAATACGAAATGAAAGAATAACTATGAGGTTTGAGCGCTGAAGGATTGCACTGAAATACATCAAATGTTTGCACTTTCCTTCCAAACAGCAAAGGAAAAGTAAGGACAGACAAGGAAATCAAGAAATCTAAAGCCAAGATAAGTGGAATACTTTGGACTAGCATTAACACCAAGATGTGTGCAAAGGGTGTCCAGAATATACAGAAAATAGCATTTATGAGCCTTAAGTCCTGGGATGCAAACCAAAAGGTACTCGGTAACAGACAGGTTTAGTCATTAAAAACTCATTTACAGCTAAATGTCAAGGATTAAGGGATATTCAAAAATGTGGAAAAAGCTACAAAGCTATGCGTATTAGAGAAACACATGGGCTAACAGACTGAGGCTCCATTCACCTTGTATTGCACTGAGTGACATCTGTGTTTGGGATGTGTTACACCTAAGGACAGACCTATGCAAAAAAAAAAAAAACACTATTAGGTAAAAGACCAATATTGGATATTGATGCAGCTCCAAAAAAAGGATCACATATTGATTCCAGTATACTGATATTGATGTGGTTGGATCTGTGTTTTTCCATGTCATACACCTTCACTCAGATCCATACACCTTCACTGGAATCATCTGGGTGATTTCAACTCTGGAATTTCCCATCTCTACTGAACAAAAGGCAAAAGGTAGTTGTTAACCTGAAAACTACCACTACATGACATCACAAGGTGACATAACACAGCATTTTTAGGTTTGGAGATATAGACAGTAGGCCTGTAACGATAGCAGGTTTTGCTGGACGATTCATTGACCAAGAAATTATTGTGATAAACGATAATATTGACATTTTGAGACCATTTTCAACTAATGCAATAACAATGGAATAAAAATACAAATACACCCTTTCAAAGATCAATAAACTTTAGTTTCTTAAGAACATTTAATACAGGAACTGTAAGACAACCAAAAACAATAGGTCTAAAATAGAATAGTCTAATGTATTCTGGCTTATAGCAAGGACTTGTTAACAAAAATGCACTTGAATAAACCATTATTGAACCAAGCACAACTAAAACAATACATAAAATGAATTATTAAATCTCTGTAACAAAATTGCCCTTAAAAGTTATTTTAGTCATTGACTTACACTGGAATATTGTAGCTCCTCTCTCTGTGGTTGCTGCTGTGAGCCTCCTCATTTTGATCTTTAAGTGTTCGCAGTAACCCACTCTACAGGATCCTATTTCACTATTTTGTCCATTACAAATCATATTCATAATATAGAGCCTGTCTCCTTGCTTCGTCCACTTTTTAATGGAGGGACTGTCATGATGCGCTGCACATGTCTCCTGCATAAAGAGCTGCTGTCCTGTTTGGTATGGGGTCAGTGTCTTGTGGGATTTCACGGGCACTCCCGAGAACTAGCTCTGTCAATCGGGTATGGGTGTATGACGGCTGCTGGGGTTTGAGCCATTTCTTCTCTTCTTTTGCGTGCTCGTCTGCATTTGACACATTTGAGCTGTTGAGATGTATCTCACTCACGAGTGTTGATTTGGCATAGTGATTTGTTTTGTCATACAGCAATTTTGGTTCTCTGACGGCGACACTAGCTTGCGTTGCGTCTTCATACTAACAGCGCAGACAGCGGCACTTTCTGCACTCGGGCTGCGCGCGCATCCGCTGTGTTGATAAACAAATAATCCATCTGTACAGACTATGCCCCATGGTCTATGCTGACACTTTGGTTGAAGTGTCATTATGATAGAAGCCTTTTGACAATCAGACTCTTTGGAAAAGAGAGAGACATAGAGAGAGACATAGAGAGAGACGAGGAAAACAAACAAAGCATGCAAATTTATATTAATTGATTTATTGATTATCGTTACAGGCCTAATAGACAGACCAATAATAAAGTGGCCCTCAACCATTTGTGAACAAAAAATACTGCATTGCAAAAGTAATTTCTTCAAAAGATTGTGGAAATATTAGACTGTGGTAATTTATGTTAGAAGGTCCTATATTACGAAAAATTGGCTCTGTTGCTGAAATCAACCAAATTATTCTAGTGCAGGTGTATGGAGTTTAAAAACACAGTGAAGCACTTCCTGTATTACCACATGACATCACAAGGTGGAGCAAAGTGTTTCTGTTTGGGAGAGGAACTCAACCTCTTTGTGTGCTAACCATGTGTGGATGCAACTAAACACAACTGCAGGTAGTTTTGATGAGGAAAGATCATTATAACATAGGTCAGAAAATAACATAATAAGGGTAACATTGGAGACTCATTGCAGCCCTCAGTAAAATAAATATGGCAGCTCTGACAGACCAGCCACTACAAAGTTGAGATAAAACATCACAGAGCTAAACTGGCTTCAGATCAACGCTCCACATACCATCTATTGAAAACTGTACATGAAAACCAATGACAAAATGGAAAGCATATTGAGCGCCTGGTTGGCCACACTTGCCCTGTGATTTCGGCACTGGTGCTGATGTGGTCAGACCTGAGTGGGATTTGGGGGCAGCAGTCTGTGTATGCCGATCCTTTTTCCTCTCAAAACCAACAGGATGTCTTTAATGAACCACTGTGTTTGAACTGTCGCATCTCACTGTGCAGCCTTCCTCACTAACATGCATAAAACAGAAGAGACCCACTCAAAAAGGAAGATTCAGGAAACACCATCTCAGGCCTGAAGCCCACAAATCAAATATTGTTACTGTAATCGAGTGGAACGTGGTCAAAGAGAAGGTTTTCCACTGTCTGGTGTTGTCCAATTCTTAGTTATCCCTTTTGCTACATCCTAGTTTAATTTTTCATTTGGTATAGGTATGCTCATGGGCATAATTGATTTTACAGACCTATTTGTATTGCCTAGGTTATTTGGAAGTATATTTACTGAATATTAATGGCTATTGTGGGATCATCTTTGGGTATCTGGAAAAGGGTTAGGTTAGAAGAGCTATGTCTTATCGTTAAAGACACTTTTTTGGTACGTTTCCCTACAGGTGAATTTACTTGCTGTGTCCACAAGATGGCGGTGCTCGCGTGTATCAACTGTCACTACTGTGAAGGTTGTTGTGACAGCACTAAGGAGAAAACAAGTAACCATCATTATCACAATATCTGCAAACGGCCGTGATGGTTCAGTAACTGCGAACGTCGATATGCAACACATTGTTTCAATTACTTCCAACTGTTGTTCCAGTCCATGCCATAGGAAAATGCTCAAAATACTCTGTTTGATCTTGTGGCCTCTTGTGAAACTGGAAATGAACGGTGATTAACTATAATGATGATCATCATGGTGAAAGCTTTGTGCCACAGGTTATTTGACTGTGAGAGCCAGTGCACAGAGCCCCAATCTAAAAATACAAGCACCCCTCAAAAAAGTCATTATTTGTGCGGAAAGTTTTATGAGAAGAATTCATATTCAATGAGTCTTTTCCTTATTGCCATTGTACTGTCTTCTGATAGCCTACTCAGATTATCAGGAGGATTGTTCATTTTGACAAGAAATTTAAGTTATGATCAACAGTTTTAGTTAAGATTTAACTGAGCCATCTAATTATTTTTAGTTTTAGTCCAGCTTTAGTTGGATCCAGTTATTCATTTATGTTTATGTCAACTTTCAACTTTCTTGTTGCAAAGAATATCAACACTTTAGTTGTAAAATATTACATTTAGTTGGCGAAAATATCTTCTTGGCATAGTTGTTGAAAATCTATGTAATTTAGATTATTTTTAATCTGTTTTTTTTATTTTTATATTTATTTATGTTGTTTAAATTAGTAATAATATGGCATTGACAAAAATATTAGTCACTGAAATGACCATTACATAGAAGGCTTTGAACTGAAGTGTTGCCTGAGACAGAGGAATATGGCTATGATTAAAGCCAGCACTAAAGCAAAGGTGGTAATTGGGATCATAAACACTCACTTTTCCATTTACCCCTCCGGAGAAGTGTTCCTGTTTATTCTTAGCAGCTGCTTCATCAGAAAAACATCACCCAGTCTGAGCAGCTCCAAGTGTTCAACAGGCTGTATCCGACCAGATCATTGACAGTCTGGTGATTGGTGAGAGAACGTAGAATGGATTTTGAGCAGAAACAGAAAAATGCACAATAGTTCTACTGTACAAGTTCCAAGTAAAAATAAGTGCCAAAACCACACCACCAATGTGCGCCCGTCCAGTTTTAAGCTGGGATGAATAGGTCAGGTCGAGAATCTGGTTCAAGTTATATAGAAACATATTCATTTTCATATAGTCACGTGAATGTAGAACAGCTATCTCTAGCTTTTCTTTTGTTGCATATTCAGTTTTTACAAATATCTTATAGAGATTTTTTTTTTTTTTTCTTTAAGGGGCTTCCTGGATGTGTTTTAGATGTACACAGTACTCCAGAACACACTGGTATAGAGCAGGTAGAGCCTTCCAGACTTCAATCATCAATTGCATTTCTACATGCTCCTCCAGCAACCCTAAGTGTTCTCCAGGCCAGCTCCAGCATGTACTCTTTCCCTCTTGATGGCCATTCGCTTGTACCCTGAATCTTGTTCTTTCAGCTCATAGCCCGTTCCCTCAAGTGAGTGTAGAAATACATCCACTCCTTAATTAAGAGCTTTGCATTTCATCGCAGCTCTAGACAACAACAGACATATAGCCACCACACTATTATGTGGCCATACCAGCTTGTCAAAGCCTGATCTCAGAAGCTAAGCAAGGCTGGGCCTGGTTAGTACTTGGATGGGAGAATGTTGGGAAAATCATGTGCCACACTTGGGCACCAGTCGATAAAACTGTTGTTGTGTCGTTAGGCAAGGCACTTCACCCACATTGCAAAATATGAAAGGTGTGCGCATGAGTGTTAGTGGTGGTCGGAGATTGGCAGCCTCGCTTTCGTCAGTCTGCCCCACCAGCTTACCACCAGCAAGTGCAGAGTGAATGAATAATGCTCTGTAAAGCATTCTTTGAGTGTCCAGAAAAGTGCTATATAAAACTGATGCATTATTTAGACATAACACCAATCCACCCATGTGGATCCTAAATGAGATACAACAAAAGTCTGTTTTCAGTAGCAGTTTTTTTCCTCTTGTACATCTTTACTGAGTGACACGGAGAGGACATAAAGGTGTTTTACTGCTGAAGTGGGCCCTGCCAGTGCCTCCTCACACTGGGGCAGTAACTGTCGTAATGCGGCCAGTCAGACAGAGATATAAAGTCAAAGCAATGGCAGCACACAGCCATAAATACAAGACAGAGGGAATTCACTGTTTTTCTTATCAGGGTGAGTGCAAGGGTTACCACTATAACATGGTTACTTCTGATAGTACAACAACTACAAATGCTATAATAACACTGGTTTCATGTACCTCAGTAAATCCCTCTAGTTGGAATTGTTATTGTCTATTTGTACCAAGCAGAAAGGTATGATAGAAGTGAGTGGGAATGGGGCAGTCTGGCAGGTAAGACAGAGCCAGGCTACAATCAGGAAAAGTGAGTTCAGAGCAGGACTTCAAATAAATACCTTCAGTGCTACTTTGAAAACGCATTAGTCCAAGTCAAATTAAACAGCGCAGTGCAATTAAAAGAAATGGCTGTGTAACTGTTAGCATGTGGAGGTTTTTATCGAGCAGGAGGTCGGCTGTACTTCTGATGTGACCTGGACCTGAGCTAATGAAAACACTGCAAGAAACACATTGTAGTGAAACAAGCACCAACACATATAATTACAATTGAACCACAAAGGCATTACCTGATCTGTTACAAAAAGGTAAACTAATATCAATTAAAATTGCTGGAACAAAAGGAACAAATAGCAATGAACCAGATATACTAGTAGTTATATACTCATTACATTTCAAGGTTTTCCACAGCACATCATGATTTTACTAATTATTATTTTGCAAAGTTGCTTCAGCCTCGGGATCACTGCTGCCTCCAGTTCAAACAGAAGTAGCATACCAACACCCTGTGTGACTGGGGAGTGAATAAATAAGAAATCAGAAAAGGTCCTGCCTATATTCAAAGTAGAGGTTTGGTTTCTTCATCAAGTTCTTGGGTAATGATGAAATAAATCCATTAATGGCTGCCTACTATTAAACCACACTGAATGCTAAAACTGTTAGCCCAATATTACCCAGTATTACTAAACACTCTATTCATTTTCAGAAAATGTAATAACATGGAAAATGCTAATACCAACTAATATGGATGATATGTGGTTGACTTAGACCCAGTGTAAGCTGTAATAGGATTTGAAGCAAATTGCTTTGTAAAGAAACCGAGCACCATGTTTGTGTGGGGCCTACAGCTCTGCCCTGTCAGCCTGATCCCAGGCACCCTTCAGTTCACAGTCATTGAGGGTGTCGCCTCACCAAGGCAGATGACTTTCCATGGCGGGAACAAAGATGTCTGGCCAAATCCACTTTTCCCCCTTATTAAAACGGATATTTCCGAGCTGTCAGGGGTAAATGTCTGGCTTCTCAAACTTCGCACCAACTGGGTGCTTCCTTTTCCTATAGGTTCAATATCTCCCTGTGTCGGTGGTACATGTGCGTGGGTTTCCCTGTGGGTCACAAGCCAAAGCAATTCTGGCAACCTGCTGACTTTTCACTTAGCGCCACACACTAATTTACTGAGACGCGCTGCTGTTTCGGGTCCGCGGTGCAATTCCCACGTTCCAGCTGAGAAAATATATCATTAGTCCCTCGTTGTTTAATGCTTGCCACATTATGTTATAAAAGCCCAGTGTAAAGCGACATGGATAAAACAGAAACAATTTCCAGTGTGCCTCATTTTGACCACCGGCTGCTCGGAATAAGTGCTGGGTGTTGAACCTTTGAAAAGGGGGGACAAATGTAGTGTTGAAAAGACTATTATGCGTACTATTACTCCTGGGTGGTTGGGTTGGGAGGATAAACATTTCCATTGCAACTGAATCCAAAGAACCAACAAGTTCTTATAAGGTTGCAAGTTCTCTGAATGCATAAATAACAATTTTACAAACAATTAAGAAAAAATATAGGCCTATTGCACGCTAAATTTATTATGAGAAGGTGAAATTTGGGTGAAATTTTTGCCTTATAAGCAAGACACGTAGAAGCAGTTAGATGTGACCAGAACTAGCAGTGCACTTTCATGTACCACCTTTGCTTTTGAGTAGTGTTTTATGACTTCATTAACTTTCCACAGACATATAAATTCTAACGCTAATTTTGGTCTCAATATTATCTTTAATGAGATGTAGACAGCAGATAGTACTGCACAAATGAGCTCTTTCCTCTCCAGATGTTTCCTACTTTGTTTACTACTTTTAGCCCAGATGCTATGTCACAGCTCCCGAGCCAAACAACATTCACTATGGCTGCTATAAGCAATGTGTTAGTCTGTCATTAAGCACGGGAGAGAGTGAAGAGAGAGTGACTGAAGACCCTTTTTTGGCACAAGACCACAGATTTCTGGTTCTTTGCTTCACAAACATTTTTATAGTCATGACAGGCTATGACAAAACAACCGCCCCACAGCGCCACAGTAGAGACATCTAAATTTAACATGAGCCAATAAAAAACTGTAAACAGTAATACATGGGTTAATTATTGAGCCAAATTAGAGGTATAGTCCATTCTTTTAAGCTTGACCACACAATTCCCACAATATAAAAAACAGACACTGTAAAAAGAGTGGTAGTGAGAGTAAATAATCTCTCTGTATCTGGCTCTGATATAGGCCTTCTGTGGAGTTAGAATGATGAATATGTTGATGGCTTAGCAGTTAAAAGTAGTAGTTTGTAGTACAAGTAGTGTATTTGGAAAAGTATTTTTACTTGCTTACATGTATTAACTTTTTTTTTTTTTTACATTTATCAAAACAAAAAAAAACAAAAAAACAAACAAACAAAAAATACATTGTAGCAGTATTTTCCAATCTTATTCTATAAAATGGGTCAGACACACAATGACCATAAATGATTTGCCTACTCATTTGTGCCTTCTTATGTACACCCAGTATTTACAGACTCCCACCCAGCTCTAGATCACTAAGATGCTGTGTTTCTGTTTATCTAGAGCAGAATGTTTCATGTGGCATTCATTTAGCTCTGTGCCCGACCCTGGTGCTGCCCTCACAGCGCCCCTCAACACCCTCTGTAAGCCACATCTAGGCAGGAGCGTCTAGGGCCCCAACCCATTAAAACCGTCATTACTGAGCATGTGCATTAAAGATTTGAGAAAATATGGCAATCACGCTGTTGGTAGGTCCACTAATCAAAATAAAAGACCTTTTAAAATGAACTAAAAGCTAAAAATTAAATTAAGACACATTCAGAAAACTACACTTCTGCATTTATTTCGTTACTGTTCATCTAAATGTTCACTGAGCTGCCAGGACTCATTGCCACATGTTTATATTTGTAAAATTATTATTTAAAATAGAGAAGTACATATAATATGGAATTTAGGTACATATGGGAGAATTGCCTGACATGTGTCCTTAAAGAAAGCATGACTAAAATTAAATTCTAAATCTAAGTTACTGTATTTCTTTGGAGGCAGATTAATCCACACTTACAACTTTTGAAACTATGATTTTTTTGTAATACAAATAGTATATGTGTATATGTGTAATGTAGTTATAGTAATTATTGTATTGACAGTATTACTGTTTTAAAATTGCATGTATTTTCCTCTGTAGACCCTGTTAAATTGATTGCCACAGAAATGTTGTGCCCTTTGACCTTTTGCAGAAGACATCACCCCTGTTACAAACTTCCACAATAAAAAGCAAGCTTGCCATAATGAGCGCTGCTTTATTCACATACATCCGAGTGAAAACATTTATTGGACTAATTACCCTGGTCTCCATATTGGAGTTTCTTCCTGTGTTACACATGGTTTGGCAGGCTGCCCGGTATTGTGTCAGAACCATTACCTCAGGACCAACTGCAAACACACAACTGTAACGAGCAGTGAGACTGAGAAAGTGGACTACATAAGTGGACTACAGTACAAGACTGTTCAAAATGATTAGTGAGCTATTATAATTTATTGTGTAAATTATTTAAGGAATACGGATTTTTATTTATTTATTTTTTTCCTTAACACATCTGGCAACCTAAAATGTAAGCAACTTCTGCTACAATATGTGAATTAGTATGAATACTGGTAATAATGTTAAAGTTTCTATTTTATTACTGTCATTGTAAACATTGTGTTTTTTATTACATTTTCAACAGTCTATTCACATTTAACAGGAACATGTTGTGAATACACAGTGCCTGTTTAGACTGGACCAAAACACTGACAATGCCCTTTGCTATCAGTGTTAGGGGAAGGCCAATATTGTGAAATAATACAAATACTCGCAGTGCATAGCAGTATTTCTTCAGGTAAATTATCAGTATGTGAGCTTTCAACTAACAGCACTTGCATAATCTCTGCGCTCTGGTGAAGATCTAAGTCACAAATGCATCACAGTTAGTTTTAGTTGATTACTTATTGATACTTTGCAGCTAATGTCATCTCTGGGAGTATGATGCTAACTAAAAGCACTACTCTGTTAGAGGTTCTGTTACTCAAATTAGATTTAATCTGAACTTTATTTTAACACAATATGAGCAAAAAGCACTGACTTGGTTGGAACTACAACAGGTGAGATGATTTGTGCTGTTTTACAAGTCTCACACGCATAACTACATAAGGAACTAAACAGCTTCTTTGCCCGCTTTGAATCCCAGGCACAGCACTGAGTCACACCACACCAACCTGCACTACACTCAATCTCCAACACCACCCCACTCACTGTTGAAGTGTAGGATGTGAGGTGGGTGCTCCGAGCCATTAATCCCAGGAAGGCTACAGGCCCTTCAGAGTACCAGGGAAAATGCTCAAGGCATGTGCTGACCAGCTAGCACAGGTCTTCACTGACATTTTTAACCTGTAACTGAAACAAGCAATCATTCCAGCTTGCTTAAAATCTGCTATCATCCTCCCGGTTCCAAAAAAGGCATCCACAACCAACCTTAATGACTTCCGCCCCATAGCACTTACCCTAGTCATCAGCAAGTGCTTCAAGAAACTGGTTCTGAGGCACATCAAAACCTGTCTCCTCCCACTCGAGACCCGCATCAGTCTGCATACCGGTCAAACAGATCCACCGAAGATGCAATAGCTATCGCACTCCACTCTGCGCCTAACTACCTGGAGAAACCGAAGAGCTATATCAGGATGCTCTTCACTGACTACAGCTCATCTTTTAACACAATAATACCAGACATCCTGATCCCCAAGTTGGCTAACCTGGGGCTCCCACCATCCACCTGCTCTTGGATTAAGGACTTTCTGGTCAATTGACTCCAGTAGGTGAAACTGGGTCCCCACCTATCATCCATCTGCACTCTCAGCACCAGCCTCCCCCAGGGCTGTGTGCTGAGCCCACTCCTCTACTCGCTCTACTACACTCACGACTGCAGTCCCACCCACCCAAAGAACATCACTGTCAAATTTGCTGATGACATGATGGTGGTGGGGCTGAGGGGAATGAGGTGCCCTACAGAGATGAGGTCCTGAAACTCAGCAGGTGGTGTGCAACTAACAACTTAGCACTGAACATCACCAAGACTAAGGAACTCATCCTGGACTTTCGGTGGAACAGAGCCACCCCTGCCTCCCTGTACATCAAAGACCAAAGTGTGGAGTGAGTGGAGTCCTTCAAATTCCTTGGGGTTCACATCTCTGCGGATCTCTCTTGGTCAGTCAACACTTCAGCACTAGTCAAAAAGGCCCAGCAGCGGCTACACTTCCTGAGCATGCTCAGGAAGGAGCAACCAAACACAAGCCCGCTGGTGACCTTCTATCGTTCCACCATTGAGAGCCTGCTGATCTATGCTGGGACAGTGTGACACTCTAGCTGACTGACTAGACTGACAGGAAGTGTCTGCAGAGGGTGACCAACACTGCACAGGACATTATTGGCTGCCCTCTGCCTTCCTTAAACAAGTTATACAACTCCTGCTGTCTCAGCAGAGCGAGGAAAATAATTAAAGTCAATACACACCCTGGATTCCACCTGTTCAAACTGTTGCCTTCTGGCAGGTGCTTCAGGTCAATTCCAGCTAGGACCAATAGACAGCTTCTTCGCCAAAGCTGTCACCATACTGAATGAGAACTGTAAATTTGTTTTATTTATTATTAATTCTTGCACTTTGATGGAGCAGCTCTGAATTTCATTATACTGTATAATAACAATAAAGGCTTTCTATTCTATTCTATTCTATTCTATTCTATAAAATTATAATGACGAGTTAGCCAGCATTAGCCAACCATTTTTCAATTAGTCACTCTCACCTTTTTTTTAAATTGAAAAACATCTTAACATGTACTGTTTGTACTGATCACAGGCTCCTGAAAATGTGTTGTTACATTGCACTGCCACTGCAAAGTATCAACAAGTAAATAATGGAGTTAATTGAATACAGTCTCTGGACATTAGGGGGCAGAGAGTGAGGATTTGGGAGACATTCACAAAGCATTACATTCTCACTGGCAGGTTTTTACTTATAAAAAGTTTGCACTGCCTTTGCTTCTTTTGTGTTTTTGTTTCACCCTGTCCTGTGTTCCCTGTGTTCAAGATGCAGAACCTCATTTGGTCGGTCATCATTCTCCTGTAGAGCCACATAGGCCTTTGGAACATTATGTACAAATTATGAAATGTTTGCACGCCTGGCCAAACAATGGCTTTTAACCAAGCAAACCTGTACACGTTAATCTGCCCTGTATTAATGCAGTGGTATCATCTATAAATATGTAAATAGTGTATGGACGTGAAGACTACGACTAGTTTTACTCATTGCTTGACCTGATAAATGATTGCATCAATACATTTTATTTTACTGGAACGTATCCCATTTATGACATCAACCTGTCCTGGAAGGTGGAAATGAGTAATTTTGCGATAACCTAGCACAAACATGTGAACAGTGAGCTGCTGCAACTCTTCCCATAAATATGATCAAAACAATAACTGGTAAACTCCTGTTCTTTGGATACAGAACATAATACATAAAACATATTCCACAATTGCTACAATTTTGAAAAACCTTGAAAACATTGATTTATGGGAAAGATTCAGCCGCTGACCCTTCAGTTGTAGTGTGCTTTCCCTGATGATGCAACAGTCTCCCACTGTCAGTATAAATACAGCAGACTTCACACAGTTCTCCATCACACTCAAGAACTGGGACCAGTCTCCAATCAAATCCACAAGTCCAGTGTGTGAGAGCTCCAACAGACCCAACATGAAGACTGTGAGAGTGGCTGCTGCTGTGGCTCTGCTGTTTGCATTTGTCTGGATCCAGGAGAGCTCTGCACAAGCAGACGCTCAGGTAAGAGTCAGGAGCTTTGTGTCACTGTCCAGAGGTTATTGGGGCCACTCTCACTGAACACACTGTATGATCTTAGATGGAAGAGATGGAGGGGCCCGAGGACGTGGACATTCCAGTTGAGCTGAAAGCAGAAGAAGTGTCAGTGGACGCCATGACGGTCAGTGTCTCTGTAGTTCATATTCTCTGTGACAGTATATTTGCTTACATTTGCACAATATGACCATTTATGTTTAATTGTTGCTAATGCATGTTTTGTGTGCAGAGTCCGTACTACAGGAGCAGAGAGAAGAGAGGCATTAAGTGTAAATTCTGCTGTGGCTGCTGCACTCCTGGAGTCTGTGGACTCTGTTGCAGATTCTGAACACATATCCATCACCTAACAAAGACCTTTCTGTAATGATTTGGATTTTTGAAAATAAATATTTCCACAATTCCAAAAGCAAGCTTGTAATTGAATTATTTGGTTCATTTATTCACAGAAATGTGTTTGGTTCATTGTTGATTTTTGTTTAGATTTTTTGCAATACATTTATTGAAACATTCAATAGTCACAGTCACTGAAAAATAATGATGCATTTATTTTCAGATCTTATTAGAGTTCTGATCAACATGTGAGGAGGCAGTCAATTTTAATAGGTCCAAGCTATCATTTTTCATAAAATGTTTCATATTTATTTATAAGTTTTATATACATGTGCACATGTGTTCACACAGTGTATTTGCTGGACTGGTTGGTTCCCTCACACTTTACCAGATGTCTCTTCCTATTCTCTCCTCTGTTTCACTTTCTCTACTCCACAGCAGCATAATACAGCCAATTTTTTAGTTTTTTTGTTTGTTTTGTTTAGTTGTTTAATCAATTTAAATTGAAACAGTGTTCAATTTCTAGATCAGAAATGATATAAAAATGTTTGGGGCCAGGCCTGTGTGGGCTCTGGACTCTGTTGGGCTGTTGGGCTCTGTTGTCCTCTTCCTCACTGCTCTTCAGCTATATCTACAATGAATAATTCTACTCTGTTGTTCTCTGCTAGCCTTCCTCACAAGCAGCATTTGACTGGCTTAATTTCTCACTTAACCAAGGTTTGAACAAATTGTTGTAAACAGAAAAATATTCTGTGTCATAGTCCACAATTTCTGTTCAAAGAAAAAGGTTCTTTGATAAAGAAGGTTTTTGATGACTTCTCAAATACAGAATGATATGTTTCTATAATTTTTATATGGAGGCATATCAGTCTGGTCCACACACCCTCCATCACATCTCAAGCCTGACCATGTGATTGAGCAAACACATTTATTTTTTCAGTGATGCATATGAGGGAAGGAGCTGAGAGGTCGCCCATCATTTACAAACAAAATCACATGTCTCACCTCAGATGAACAGAGTTTAATACTTCGTTCATTTATTTTGCAGATATCAGCATTGCTTTTCAGTTTCTTGTAATATTTTCTTTCCTATATTTTTTCTTCATAAGCGGCTATATTTATTTTTTACAGGTGGACCATGCATGTCCCTGACTGGCTAATCCACCTGTCAATCAGGCCCATCTGCAACATTGTTTGTTCTGAAGACTACCATTCACTCACACATATTAGCAAGATAGGTGAAGTGTCTTTCCTAAGAATACAATGACAGGACTTGGTTCGTGTGTGAATTGAACCTTCCCCATGTGAGTCTAACCACTGAGCCTTGTAGAAACTACTTTATACAAGACATTAAGTTATCAGAAAAATGAAGAATCATAATGAACTATTTCATATGTTTATTTGAATATAAAAACAAAAAAGCACAATCAGAGCCAAGCCATTGTCACACATTTTAAATCCTCATTGACTATGTGTGTGTTCACAATCTGCAGCGGAGTTTACACTTAAGGCCTCTCTTCGCTCTGCTCCTGTAGGACGGACTCTGCACACAAAACATGCATTAGCAACAATAATATTTAAATGATCATATTGTACAAATGTAAGCAAATATACTGTCACAGAGAATATGAACTACAGAGACACTGACCGTCATGGCGTCCACTGACACTTCTTCTACTTTCAGCTCAACTGGAATGTCCACATCCTCGGGCCCCTCCATCTCTTCCATCTAAGATCATACAGTGTGTTCAGTGAGAGTGGCCCCAATAACCTCTGGACAGTGACACAAAGCTCCTGACTCTTACCTGAGCGTCTGCTTGGGCAGAGCTCTCCTGGATCCAGACAAATGCAAACAGCAGAGCCACAGCAGCAGCCACTCTCACAGTCTTCATGTTGGGTCTGTTGGAGCTCTCACACACTGGACTTGTGGATTTGGTTGGAGACTGGTCCCAGTTCTTGAGTGTGATGGAGAACTGTGTGAAGTCTGCTGTATTTATACTGACACTGGGAGACTGTTGCATCATCAGGGAAAGCACACTTCACCTATGAACAGTGAGCTGCTGCAACTCTTCCCATAAATATGATCAAAACAGTAACTGGTAAACTCCTGTTCTTTGGATACAGAACATAATATATAAAAACATATTCCACAATTGCTACAATTTTGAAAAACCTTGAAAACATTGATTTATGGGAAAGATTCAGCCGCTGATCCTTCAGTTGTAGTGTGCTTTCCCTGATGATGCAACAGTCTCCCAGTGTCAGTATAAATACAGCAGACTTCACACAGTTCTCCATCACACTCAAGAACTGGGACCAGTCTCCAATCAAATCCACAAGTCCAGTGTGTGAGAGCTCCAACAGACCCAACATGAAGACTGTGAGAGTGGCTGCTGCTGTGGCTCTGCTGTTTGCATTTGTCTGGATCCAGGAGAGCTCTGCACAAGCAGACGCTCAGGTAAGAGTCAGGAGCTTTGTGTCACTGTCCAGAGGTTATTGGGGCCACTCTCACTGAACACACTGTATGATCTTAGATGGAAGAGATGGAGGGGCCTGAGGACGTGGACATTCCAGTTGAGCTGAAAGTAGAAGAAGTGTCAGTGGACGCCATGACGGTCAGTGTCTCTGTAGTTCATATTCTCTGTGACAGTATATTTGCTTACATTTGTACAATATGACCATTTATGTTTAATTGTTGCTAATGCATGTTTTGTGTGCAGAGTCCGTACTACAGGAGCAGAGAGAAGAGAGGCATTAAGTGTAAATTCTGCTGTGGCTGCTGCACTCCTGGAGTCTGTGGACTCTGTTGCAGATTCTGAACACATATCCATCACCTAACAAAGACCTTTCTGTAATGATTTGGATTTTTGAAAATAAATATTTCCACAATTCCAAAAGCAAGCTTGTAATTGAATTATTTGGTTCATTTATTCACAGAAATGTGTTTGGTTCATTGTTGATTTTTGTTTAGATTTTTTGCAATACATTTATTGAAACATTCAATAGTCACAGTCACTGAAAAATAATGATGCATTTATTTTCAGATCTTATTAGAGTTCTGATCAACATGTGAGGAGGCAGTCAATTTTAATAGGTCCAAGCTATCATTTTTCATAAAATTTTTCATATTTATTTATAAGTTTTATATACATGTGCACATGTGTTCACACAGTGTATTTGCTGGACTGGTTGGTTCCCTCACACTTTACCAGATGTCTCTTCCTATTCTCTCCTCTGTTTCACTTTCTCTACTCCACAGCAGCATAATACGGCCAATTTTTTAGTTTTTATGTTTGTTTTGTTTAGTTGTTTAATCAATTTAAATTGAAACAGTGTTCAATTTCTAGATCAGAAATGATATAAAAATGTTTGGGGCCAGGCCTGTGTGGGCTCTGGACTCTGTTGGGCTGTTGGGCTCTGTTGTCCTCTTCCTCACTGCTCTTCAGCTATATCTACAATGAATAATTCTACTCTGTTGTTCTCTGCTAGCCTTCCTCACAAGCAGCATTTGACTGGCTTAATTTCTCACTTAACCAAGGTTTGAACAAATTGTTGTAAACAGAAAATATTCTGTGTCATAGTCCACAATTTCTGTTCAAAGAAAAAGGTTCTTTGATAAAGAGGGTTTTTGATGACTTCTCAAATACAGAATGATATGTTTCTATAATTTTTATATGGAGGCATATCAGTCTGGTCCACACACCCTCCATCACATCTCAAGCCTGACCATGTGATTGAGCAAACACATTTATTTTTTCAGTGATGCATATGAGGGAAGGAGCTGAGAGGTCGCCCATCATTTACAAACAAAATCACATGTCTCACCTCAGATGAACAGAGTTTAATGCTTCGTTCATTTATTTTGCAGATATCAGCATTGCTTTTCAGTTTCTTGTAATATTTTCTTTCCTATATTTTTTCTTCATAAGCGGCTATATTTATTTTTTACAGGTGGACCATGCATGTCCCTGACTGGCTAATCCACCTGTCAATCAGGCCCATCTGCAACATTGTTTGTTCTGAAGACTACCATTCACTCACACATATTAGCAAGATGGGTGAAGTGTCTTTCCTAAGAATACAATGACAGGACTTGGTTCGTGTGTGAATTGAACCTTCCCCATGTGAGTCTAACCACTGAGCCTTGTAGAAACTACTTTATACAAGACATTAAGTTATCAGAAAAATGAAGAATCATAATGAACTATTTCATATGTTTATTTGAATATAAAAACAAAAAAGCACAATCAGAGCCAAGCCATTGTCACACATTTTAAATCCTCATTGACTATGTGTGTGTTCACAATCTGCAGCGGAGTTTACACTTAAGGCCTCTCTTCGCTCTGCTCCTGTAGGACGGACTCTGCACACAAAACATGCATTAGCAACAATAATATTTAAATGATCATATTGTACAAATGTAAGCAAATATACTGTCACAGAGAATATGAACTACAGAGACACTGACCGTCATGGCGTCCACTGACACTTCTTCTGCTTTCAGCTCAACTGGAATGTCCACATCCTCGGGCCCCTCCATCTCTTCCATCTAAGATCATACAGTGTGTTCAGTGAGAGTGGCTCCAATAACCTCTGGACAGTGACACAAAGCTCCTGACTCTTACCTGAGCGTCTGCTTGGGCAGAGCTCTCCTGGATCCAGACAAATGCAAACAGCAGAGCCACAGCAGCAGCCACTCTCACAGTCTTCATGTTGGGTCTGTTGGAGCTCTCACACACTGGACTTGTGGATTTGGTTGGAGACTGGTCCCAGTTCTTGAGTGTGATGGAGAACTGTGTGAAGTCTGCTGTATTTATACTGACACTGGGGAGACTGTTGCATCATCAGGGAAAGCACACTTCACCTATGAACAGTGAGCTGCTGCAACTCTTCCCATAAATATGATCAAAACAGTAACTGGTAAACTCCTGTTCTTTGGATACAGAACATAATATATAAAAACATATTCCACAATTGCTACAATTTTGAAAAACCTTGAAAACATTGATTTATGGGAAAGATTCAGCCGCTGATCCTTCAGTTGTAGTGTGCTTTCCCTGATGATGCAACAGTCTCCCACTGTCACTATAAATACAGCAGACTTCACACAGTTCTCCATCACACTCAAGAACTGGGACCAGTCTCCAATCCAAATCCACAAGTCCAGTGTGTGAGAGCTCCAACAGACCCAACATGAAGACTGTGAGAGTGGCTGCTGCTGTGGCTCTGCTGTTTGCATTTGTCTGGATCCAGGAGAGCTCTGCACAAGCAGACGCTCAGGTAAGAGTCAGGAGCTTTGTGTCACTGTCCAGAGGTTATTGGGGCCACTCTCACTGAACACACTGACTGTATGATCTTAGATGGAAGAGATGGAGGGGCCCGAGGACGTGGACATTCCAGTTGAGCTGAAAGTAGAAGAAGTGTCAGTGGACGCCATGACGGTCAGTGTCTCTGTAGTTCATATTCTCTGTGACAGTATATTTGCTTACATTTGCACAATATGACCATTTATGTTTAATTGTTGCTAATGCATGTTTTGTGTGCAGAGTCCGTACTACAGGAGCAGAGAGAAGAGAGGCATTAAGTGTAAATTCTGCTGTGGCTGCTGCACTCCTGGAGTCTGTGGACTCTGTTGCAGATTCTGAACACATATCCATCACCTAACAAAGACCTTTCTGTAATGATTTGGATTTTTGAAAATAAATGTTTCCACAATTCCAAAAGCAAGCTTGTAATTGAATTATTTGGTTCATTTATTCACAGAAATGTGTTTGGTTCATTGTTGATTTTTGTTTAGATTTTTTGCAATACATTTATTGAAACATTCAATAGTCACAGTCACTGAAAAATAATGATGCATTTATTTTCAGATCTTATTAGAGTTCTGATCAACATATGAGGAGGCAGTCAATTTTAATAGGTCCAAGCTATCATTTTTCATAAAATTGTTCATATTTATTTATAAGTTTTATATACATGTGCACATGTGTTCACACAGTGTATTTGCTGGACTGGTTGGTTCCCTCACACTTTACCAGATGTCTCTTCCTATTCTCTCCTCTGTTTCACTTTCTCTACTCCACAGCAGCATAATACAGCCAATTTTTTAGTTTTTTTGTTTGTTTTGTTTAGTTGTTTAATCAATTTAATTTGAAACAGTGTTCAATTTCTAGATCAGAAATGATATAAAAATGTTTGGGGCCAGGCCTGTGTGGGCTCTGGACTCTGTTGGGCTGTTGGGCTCTGTTGTCCTCTTCCTCACTGCTCTTCAGCTATATCTACAATGAATAATTCTACTCTGTTGTTCTCTGCTAGCCTTCCTCACAAGCAGCATTTGACTGGCTTAATTTCTCACTTAACCAAGGTTTGAACAAATTGTTGTAAACAGAAAATATTCTGTGTCATAGTCCACAATTTCTGTTCAAAGAAAAAGGTTCTTTGATAAAGAAGGTTTTTGATGACTTCTCAAATACAGAATGATATGTTTCTATAATTTTTATATGGAGGCATATCAGTCTGGTCCACACACCCTCCATCACATCTCAAGCCTGACCATGTGATTGAGCAAACACATTTATTTTTTCAGTGATGCATATGAGGGAAGGAGCTGAGAGGTCGCCCATCATTTACAAACAAAATCACATGTCTCACCTCAGATGAACAGAGTTTAACGCTTCGTTCATTTATTTTGCAGATATCAGCATTGCTTTTCAGTTTCTTGTAATATTTTCTTTCCTATGTTTTTTCTTCATAAGTGGCTATATTTATTTTTTACAGGTGGACCATGCATGTCCCTGACTGGCTAATCCACCTGTCAATCAGGCCCTTCAGGGAAAGCACACTACAACTGAAGGGTCAGCGGCTGAATCTTTCCCATAAATCAGTGTTTTACAAAGTTTTTCAAAATTGAATTTCTCATCATCCATCTTTTTTTTTGTTTCCTTCTTTGTTTTTGAAGCTCTCAAATATAATGCCTTTATGATTCTGTGTCAGTGTCTCTGTAGTTCATATTCTCTGTGACAGTATATTTACTTACATTTGTACTATATGACTATTTTCTTATTGTTTTTGCAAATGCATGTTTTGTGTACAGAGTCAGTATTACAGGAGCAAAGAGAAGAGAGCCATTAAGTGTAAATTCTGCTGTGGCTGCTGCACTCGTCTGTGGAGTCTGCTGCAGATTCTGAAGAATCATTTTTCACCTAGTTATTCATTAAATATTTTCTAAAATGCTTTTTGCTGTGAGTTAGCATTCTTATCACCTTCTCATCATTATTATACTTTTATAGTGTTCATTGTCTACAAAATATAATATTAAATTGGTGACAACACACAGAATGAGGCAGTTGTCCAGTGATTGAAAAGTTGAGACCTGATGGGGTTATCTCACATACCGAGAGGGGGCTTAAGTTTGGACATAATGTACTTGCCAATTGTTTTTGAAAAAAATAAAGAAGGAAAAAGGAAGTTATTAGCCATATATGGGCCCCCAACAAACTTCCTGAGAAACAGTGGTGGTGGCCTGCTCTAATCCACCTCTACACCTCCCGCTGCTTGGGTTGGTGAGGTATGGCATATTGCCATGGTAGCAAGCTTTAACTGTTATGTTATTCAGCTGCATCACACCTCACATGCTCTATAAGGGCCACAGGGGTCACATAAACAGTCTGTTGTTAGTGCCAGGCCTAAACCATTAGGAAACACCCCCACTCTGATCAAATCTGCAAAGAAACTTATAAGTTCAATATGTGGTATTAGAACAATAGCAGTGCTGTGCTTTTATTCCTGTCATTAAATTGTAGTTATAATTTCATTCGGCTCATAGTAGCATGTAAAGCCTGTATAAGTTTGCACAGGGCAGCAGTGTGGTGCCTCACAGTGTGTAACAGTGCTGAGCCAGTGCCAGGCCTCGCGCCCAGACGGATGCCCTGCACGCCCCCATCCCACAGAGCTACTGCCAAACCACACAAGGAGATAGTAAATGAGAGCGCTGCTTCCTCCCCCGGCCAGCACACACGCACCATGTGGTTTGTTTTATCTGACTCACACGAGGAACAATGGCAGCGCGTAGCAGAGCCAGCAATTAGAGGCCTGTTCATCTGTATAAATGGCACTGCAGCAGCTCAATAAACGTAAAAACATATAGTCTCTGTTAGGACTGGAGTACTGGAGTACATGGGTGGTACTGTGTTCTTGTTTTCATTTGTTGAGGTTTTAGCAGTTAGTCAAAAAACTTACAAATAATATTTTTTTTCTTTTAATGATTAAAAGGTTCAAATTAGTGCTTCAAGTTTGCTGAACATCCTCATAAATCCACCCTGTTGAAAGTTTACACAACGCCAGTGAAGAGAGCCTACATTTAGCCTCTAGTACACTGAAAATAAAAGCAGTTTGTGTCAAGCTAAAAACAATGACGGCAAAGTCAAAAGTTGTGACCAGTTCCCTCAGGTGGCTGGGCATCCTTACACTCACTGATGCCACTGCCACAAGCTTCTAGTGACTGGTCTCTGACTCAAAACAAAACAAAAAACAGGCACACACACACACACACACACACACACACACACATATATATATATATATATATATATATATATATATATATATATATATATATATATATATATATACATACATACATACATACATACATACATACATACATACATAAATATATTTGTCACCAATTTCCCCAGCTAGTGTGAACCGAAGCTGTAGCATAGGTCACACCCCAGAGCGAAAAGCTCTGAGTGATTCACACATCCAGACACAAGACAAACTCTGAAGTCAAGACCTAAAGACATTTCCACTACTCACATGTGTGAGGGGGAGGATGAGCTAAGATGAATCCACATCTCATCTCTGCTTTTGCCCTGCAATCTTCATGATCTTTATTAGGGCAATAAGAGATTTGATATTTCTTCCACAGACCTCCAAGTAGTGTCAAAGGTGGCTTTGGATGCATGGCAAAGCGTAATCCTGATCTGAATGAGTGGGAGGAAGACAAACATTCCTTACCCCCTGCAGGACTCATGCCCAGTAAAAATCTGCTTACCCACAATGCACCTCTCGGCTTAAGTGAACAGCCCCCTGGAGCCTGTAGTGGCACAGAGAAATATCCCTCTTGTAGAAGCCACACGTGTCAGCTTCAGTTCAGTTACAGGCCTACTGGGCCCTAACTGGGTACATTATATCCACTTCTATTGCTCTTAATGTACTTTAATAAGACCTGTTTTCTATTAATTCTCCCTTGAAACCGGTAGTAACACGGCTACTAGGCACATATAAAACTGAATGAATGGAGTGGGGCTGCCAGCAGTCTGAAGGGGGAGAGCAGAAATCCTTGTGGATTTGTCCTCACCAGCTGGCTCCTGAGTCCAATATAATGGCTGTGCCCATGGCTCTCGTAGCAGGAAAGGAAATATTTGGGCAGCCTGTAAGCATTAATATGTTTAAGGAGTGCAGTTTGATTCAGGAGAGGTCATAAAGCACATGCATGTCACATCCTGAAAAGTACGACAGAGCTGCTATGCTCTGCACCTCAACTGAACGAGGACAATGACTTTGTGTGGACTCCAAATGTGAAATAGGCATGCTGAATATGACTCCTATCTGCTTATGGCACCCATAGGGTGAGCTGCAGGTTGGTCTGCTCCATGTTATGTGTGGTGATAAAACCTCCCGCACCTGCTTCTAACCCCTCAAACTGAGGCTCGTAAATATTGTCCATTTGTCATTCAGGAAAAAGTCATTCAAGCAGTGCACACTGGGACATACTGTGCCAGTCCACCACAAGGAATGGGATGAAGGCCCTCAATATTCTGAATCAAACCATTGCCATGGGCAATTTGTTTTTATTAAAAGCCTATTTATTTTGGTAAATTGCTTGTTTCCTATAGCAACTTCACTTGAAGTCAAAATGTGCATGGGGGCAGCCAAATTAAGGCATCAAAGTGCCTTAATTTAGCTGATTTGTTCAAAGTGTGATCATCCATATCTGACCAGTATGTTCTTGTTGCTGTTGTGGACTGTGCCAAACCCTATGGCTAAACCATGGTTTCCATATATCCTTCAAAAGAAATGGCAAGTGAAGCCTCATTATAGGTTTAATATGATACGATTTTTATACACTGCAGATCATAACACATTTTATAATCTTGGACATGGTTATTTATCCCACCAAAGTCATAGCTTCCATTTGCACTGGAGCAAATGTGTCACAGCACCCCGACCCTATAAAGGTCTCACTGACACTATACAGTGCACTCAAAACAGGCTGCTTTAAGACTCCTATCACCAATCTATACAGTACGGCTCAGAGCCCAGTGGGTCATTTCCTGTTTGTGGTTTCACTTGTTTTGCCTTTGAAGCAGGTTTTAATAATAGGACTCACTTGGGCCTAATGAAAATGCTGGCTGTTAGATTAAAAGGGAGATTTCGTCTGAGCCACCTAACCACACGCAGCACAAACAGTGCAGCGCACATAAGGCGTTTACAGAAGTGGTTTAGCTGATCCCTGTGATGTGTGAGTGAATGCTAACCCTCTTGACAACACAGACACTTCTCCAGCAAAACCAGTGGTCAGGAGGCAAAGGTATGTTGGGTAAAATAGCAGCGGTTCTGTGTCTTTCCTTTTATTTTTCCGTTGCAGACAGCACAATGTGGGTCTTTAAAGGTGGTCCCGGACTTAATGAATCCACTTCAGTGCCATTGCTCTTTAGGTCTAATCCCTGTCGAGTCTGGAGCATTGATAGTCTGGCCCACTGTGGATGACATCTGTGATTCGTTCATTAACTCGTAACCAGCAGCAGATGCCTTTAAAAACTTAGGACCAAGTGCATCTACAGTATGCCTGCTTTTATTGGCCATCCAGTCTTAATTTATTCTCAATAGACCAAGTTGGAGGCCAGAAATGGTACTAACAGAGTACCAGCATGTTACATAAGTATTATGTTACAAAAATATAAAGTGTAAGGTACACTTTATTGTTCCTATAGAAAAATATATCCTCTGCATTTGACCCATCCTTGAATGTGACTGGGGCAACCGGTCCAGAGCAGTGGGCACCACACCTGAGGACCTGTCTCCAGATGCTGTGCAAGGCTTGGTCAGGACTACCTTGGCTGGAAGATATTACCAATCCTGCACGTTTCTGGGGTGATGGGGTAAACTGGGGAGCCTGGGGAAAACCACACGGTCCACACAGCCATTGTGCTTTATTCATTCATCTGGTGGTAGTTCTTGGCCACAGCTGCCCAGCGACACATCTTCCACTAAGGTTTCAGTTGCCAAACACAAAAGCAAGATGGGTCCATTTTCTTGCCCAGTGACTCAGTGCAACTAGGCCACAATGACTGGTTGCTTTGGTGCCATTCACGAAGCTGACGACATCATTGAGGATTAAACCCCCTTTTTGAGCTGCCGTCACACACTCTGTTAAAACCCAATAGACCGTGTCCAATCCTTTGGTTGGAGCAAGGACTGTGTCATACTGTGCGATGGATTTAACAAATGTTGAGAAATCACCATTATACACTGCCTGAGGGACACAAATACTTCATATACCACTTGAGAAATTATTGTATAATTGAAATGTAGCTCAATTGCATTAATAAGGCTTATTGGGACTGTTTTTACCTCCTTGAAATGCTTGAATTGCAGTACTTGTCAACTAAAGGCCATTCCTCACATGAAAACCAAATCTGAGTGTAAAAGGCAAGAAGAATAAAAAGGCTCTCTTATACAGTCACAATGTTTTTTAATAAAACACATGTACACATATGCAGTCCTATGACCATACATTTACTCAATCCTAATTTTTAAACCTAGAACATGAATAAGTCTGTCTTATTATTTTTAACTCTTCAACACATTGAAATCAGTAGATGAGGTCAAATAAATCACTCACTGTGACATCAGACTTGTTAAAGATATGCACTGGTATAAGGAAGTCAACGAATATTTCAGCATATAAGAGTAACAGCATGAGGCAAAACTTTCACTGAACAAAAAAAAGTACAAAATAGAATAGAATTAATAAATAAATCAAATATATACCATATAAATGGAATAGTTATGTGGTGGTTATATTTTTTAACATTTTTAATCTGTAGCTTGGTATTACAACCTTTTTTTTTATCTCTAAAACATTTAGAACGGTGAACTGGTCAATACTGAAAATACAGTAATAAGCTTTTATTATTAGATAAACTATGTACAAGTCATGTTTATGCCATGCTAGTCAGACAACTAAATTCTTTTTTATCCACACTATACAGTTAGAGCATAAAGCGGTCAGAACGTAAACAATTTGTGCTGAGAATAAAATACTTCTGCATCTATGCATGGTAATTTTTATTTTAATATTACTCTCTCAAAAATGTACATAACATAAAATAAAAGGCCTCACATGGGAATGGTCTCTGTCTCCACACCATTGTCTACAGGGAAGGTGAGCTTTGACATAAATAAAAAGTCTCTTTAAGTTCAAGATGCCTTTTCAGTCCTTTAGCATCACTCTTGTTTAGCCAAATCTCTGGTTACCCTTTCATCTGCCATCTTGTTCGCCATCCTCCTTGCCCTCATCTCAGCCCACCTTCTCTCCCACAGCCTGCACAGTCTCTGCCTCTCATCACGTTTGGATGGTTAATGACAATGTAAAAAGCCCACAACAAGGTGATGGAATAGGGGGAGGGGCTTGGACGAAGGTCACCTGGTTGGTCACTGCGACTGGACAAAGCAGCATGAAGCACATTTTAGTGATATCCTACATTAGAGATAAATACTGGAGTGACCTAGTGTCCTATAGGCAGTGGGGTGGCCCAGGGCAGGAGGTGGGGCTTGTGGTCAGACAGGATATGGGTGCAGCAGTGGCTAGCAGCTTTGCGTTGGTTCTTCTTTATAGTATTTGGGTAGTCTGTAGTTGTTCACTGCTCACTGACTGGAGCGAACTGCAGCCAAGTGGTCAGTGTGCTGGTTGTGAGCCCGAAACCGCAGTCTCTGCTTCTTCTTCTTCTTCTTTTCCTCTTTGGACGGGTGTTTCCCCGAGCCCCCTGTGGACAGAGAGACATAAGACGGTCAGAACTCATCAAGAGTTGTGGATTACAGTTGTAGTTTGACAGGAAAGGCTTTACTGATGTAAAATAGTGTTTTATTTGTCCAGTTGTAAGCCTTTTACAATAATGACCGTTTCAGAAAGACATTTTTGGCATTTATGTTCTGTAGCAACACTCACAGTTTAAGCTTCACTTTAAACAAATGTCTCCTCACACCAACACTCTTCACTGTCTGTGCAGCGGAAAACGGAGATAACTCTGGGAAGTTGCATAACTTTTTTTCCAACTTGGAAAGGTCCCCAGCCCAAGGTTAATACACCCCAGGTTTGACTAAGACGGGGCAAAGCATGCTGGGAACTGACTTCCTGCTCTCATGGAAGCTTGTGTGGTGGAGGCTGATCTGCAGCCATACTTCTCTATGACAGAGAACTCAGGCTACTGAACCACAAGGCAACAATCTGACTGCCAAGGCCACAAATAAGATAACGAGGTGTGTGTGTGTGTATGAGGTGGAGAGAGTGTGAGGGAATTTAAGGGAAAGAAAGTCTAATGGGGGAAAGTGGAGAAGGCCTTGAATGATGAGATGCTATCTGGATCCTGCTGTAGAGCTCAAAGAACAGACCGTGCTATGGTTCGCTGAGGGGGAACTGCTGCCTCATTCACTGCTATTACTGCACTTGTTCAGGCTGCTACTCTCACGAAAACCCACTAACACTGTGTAAAATCCAACATTATCACTAATTGTGTTCACCATGGTAGTGAGAGCCACAGAAGAATGCCCAATGGTCAGTTTGAAAATTAGCTGAAAAGTCACTATTAAAGGTGATGAGTGAATAATTCCTTTTATCAATCAAAGAATGCTGCATTTACCAGAGTCTGTCAAGTGATGGTATAATATAAAGGGTTTCTTGCACACAGCTTAGGATCTTATCTCAGCTATTCAAAACTTTAAGACTACATTTTTCTGTAGTTGTCCAGAAACATTAACTGAGGTACAGTTGTAATTTTAGAACATTCTACCCATTATGTCCATTGCTATTTTACTATTTTAAGGATGTAATTATCAAAACAGTGTTGCTAGGTACCCACAAACATGCACTTGAGAGCAATCAACTCTCCATGAATTACACTGATGGCTGTAAAAACATGGTGTGGTGGGTGAAGTCCTGCTGGGACATTTCTTGGACACAAGGTTGTGTTTATGAGGGTTAGGTTAAACAGGAGTGTTCCTGGCTTCTCCAGGACTGGGCAGGAGATCAGTAATGCACTTTTTTCTCTCTTTGTCAGAGACCTGCCAACACATGTGAACAGCAGGGAAGACAGTTTTTCAGGAGCCCCAGTGCAAAGGGCAAATAGAGTTTAGCACATCGATTTCAGGTCACAAGCGATACAAATCTTTTCTCTTTGCAAAAAAAAAAA
Organism: Boleophthalmus pectinirostris; assembly: GCF_026225935.1. Classification (NCBI taxonomy): domain Eukaryota; kingdom Metazoa; phylum Chordata; class Actinopteri; order Gobiiformes; family Gobiidae; genus Boleophthalmus; species Boleophthalmus pectinirostris. The sequence continues at coordinate 20,027,340 of NW_026571447.1, read as the reverse complement.
AAAAAAAAAAAAAAAAAAAAATAGACAAAAAAATATCACCAAGACAATGTTTACTTGGACAAACTTCAATGCATTCCTGTATGTAATGTAATCCTAAAACTATTTAGGGGGTAATACATGTATCTATTGTCAACAATAAAGAAGCTTGCACTTAAAAAAAATAAAATAAAAAAATCACTGCATTAGAAAGTTATAAGAAGTTATGAGAAGAGGAGAATCATGTAGGGAAACCCCATATATATGCACACTGTAGTGTCACAGTATAAGTGATGCTTTTTATAAAGCAGAATTACTGTGAATATAAATCCTGGCTGTGTAAGTGTTTTGTCCAGACAGAATCTCCTAATATTTCATAAGCATAAGTTCTTAATGCTGACAGCTAGAGGGCAACCATACTCTACATTCAAGCCCATGTCCCTGTATATGATATGTGGAGATGCTCTGTCCTATCTGCTGAAGAGGTTTCATTTGGTCTTCCCTTGGGGCAACACACGCTCAGCTTTCATCATCTCATACTGTATTTACGAGCAGTGTAATCACTTAGGCTGATTACCGGGGTTCACAGAGGAAACAGTTTAATTTGCCTGGAAAGAAATGATTAAGTCATTGCCATAGCGTTCAAAACCAAGAACAAATTCATAAATTCTTAAGAGAGTACAATTGAGTCTTGGAAAGGCAAAGCTGGTTTCTTTCTGTTTTCTATGTATTGCCGTCCATTGTAGTGCGACACATCTGGCACGGTCAGAAGCCATTCAAAGAACAATCACATTTTATCAGAAAAATCACGAGCTTTCCGTTCTGGCAACAGTAAACCGTAATTTTATAATGTTTGGTTTATGTTCTTTCTTTGATACAATCTGCTCTGCCAGCTTGACAATCAAACAAACAAACAAAAAACCCAGAATTGAAATCAATGTGGAGTTTTGTGGTCAGGTGTTTACTGCTGTCAAACCTGACCTTTGTGGATTCTCATTCATTAGCATGTGCAGAGAATGGAACTCTTCTAGATAATCGCTAGTTCAAAGTTAAGGCGGTTAATTATGGCTGTTTCCATAAAGCCCCTAAAAAACTAGAAAATCGAATAAAACACAGTAAAGGAGTTTTTTGGCTCATTTAAAACAGCATGTAGATATAAACCAGAATATATCTGAGTACAGGTTTCAAATTCCAAATCAAATGAGTTTTACTGCGGGCAGTTGGTGAACAAAATTCACAAACTAGTAATTTGCTTCAGTGATATGCTGCAACATAAAGCAATGGATAATCATAGTAAAATATACAATTGTAAAAACTATGATGAAAAAGGAATACATTAAGTACAAATACAAAAATAAAACAGATTTATACAAGATACTGAATATATACAGTATGATCACTTATCTTCCTGAGATGTCATCGGCATCTTTTCATAACTAAAAAGTATTCGAGGCACTCTACCTGATTTTTACAGTCTTAAAAATGTAAAAACAGAACTATGGTTCACAGTGGTCCAAAGTTTTTCCTCACTTACCTTATGCATTCTGACCATTCTAATAATTCACTTTGATGAGTTCATAGAAAGAAGAGTGGAAGAGAGAAGAGCTGTCAAGGTCAACAACTAGTATCCTAATGTGCACTTCCTGATTATCAAACAATGATACTCTTTATATTTAGATATAGACACATTTTGACCTCAAGAGCTCCTTATATAATATCTATAATGGGGTAAGAAACATTTTGCTCATATACAGAATACAGGGCCGTTAATTATTTGGAATTTTACATATTGGTTGTGATGGCTTTCTTCATTTGTGTCTAAAGTTGTACAAAGTTTAAATCACCAAAAGAGGCTTTACAAATATTGCCCATTCTAATCTATGCAGCAGCCACACTAGCAAGAAAAATCATATTAAAGTCAACAAGCACATTGGAGGACAACTCTCAATACCCCCTCAAAGCCAGCCAGCTTACTCCAGCTTGCTCTTCTCTCTCACTTACACTGCTATCTGTGGCTTGTAGCAATAACACAGCATAGTGAAAGTCCAAGTGAGACTTAAGCACTATTATACATATCATATTATTAGGCTAAAGTAATACCTCCCGTGGGACGTGAATATAACGACTGGTCCGACTGATGCACTGGAAGATAGTCAGCCAGTTGTGTATCCCAGTGGAAAGGAGGCCAAAGCCAAAGCCCTCTTCATCTGTGTCAGAGCTAATATCTTTGTTTTGGAAAAGTGGACCCAGCTCAAGAATATGTACAAGCTTTAAGCAACTGTCTCAGATTGGTTCAAAAGCTGGTTTAGTATTTTGTTAACTCATAGAGAAGTGCAAAGGTATACAATGTGCAATGTACAGATAGAATGATCGCAGAAGGCAATCTAATCTTGTGTTAGTTCAGGGTTAAATGCTCAATCCACAAGGTAACGTCTAAATCAAAACAATGTAACCTGGCATACAGTGAGGATGACAAAACTGAAAAAAATAATGAACACATTTTAAGTGATTGCAGTTATTGATTCAGTACAATGACCTTGGTATGGCATCATTTCAGTATTTTGTTTCAAGAATATTGTACTTGGCAGTATTTGCAAAGCTATAACTCTTTACATAATTGAATATATTTCATTATGCTTCAGTGTGGGACAGTGAATGGGCAGCAGCACATGTGCAGAGTGGTTGGTTAGAACTATAGTAAAATTGGGTTTTGATTCGAGTATTGGGACTCAAAATGTTCTCTCCTTGTCTGGGTGGTACTCTGATTTCTCAAATGGGCCCAAAACATGCATGGTAGGGGTATTCCTCCATACTCCTACTCAAAATTTCCTATAACCTTTCCTATCCAAAGGTATTTGAATGAGAACACTCCTTGTACTAATGCAGAATTCATCAATTTACCCTTGACCTACACTGCTCCCTACATTTTTTATAAATAAAGCATAAAATCACATAATTGGAGCACACTTATTCAACCACACCTCACTAAAATGTTGGCACACAGAGTAAGCCCTGGCAGTGTGCAGAGTATAGTTACAATATAATGACAATAGCCTTGACCTGCTAATAAAGAAGAGCAGTGCAGCTACTATCGGCTGGGGCCAAGTGATTTCATCCACTAACGGCTCCAGCGGCAGCACATGGATTGGAGGCCTAATCTTATCTCCATAGCTTGTGGTTTGTGAAAAATCAATCGCTGACCTCAAGAAGACATTAAGACATACGGTAAAAGGGATTCTATACTCTCCTGTTACGTCCCGAAGCCTATACTTGATGCGGGCGATCAATTAATAATCTTTTTTTGTTTAGGGCCGATTGAGGTTAAGGTGGTAAAATTATGAATAATTTTGGAGAAGATTCGGAGGGATTTTTCAGGGCTAAAGTTGGAGTTTTTGGCGGCACGTTGCATTCATAAACAGGCCAAAACGGAGGCCATTATTTGTGAGGGAAGGAGAGAAGTACTGGCGCCAGAGAGATTTGATTTCAGTGAAAGAAATTGGATTAGCAGCCATTAAGGGCCTCCTCACACATACATTTATAACGCTGTGAAGGGCCGGCCCATGCACTATGAACAGCTAACACACCGGCGGCGTAGGTTACATTTGCCAATACCGTCCAGGATGGCTACTGTTTTCACTTGGTTAGAATTGGGATACAGTGGTATGACCTCAAGAGACCCATCATACGTTAAGACATTGGCCAAAGTTTTAAATGGCAGTTAGGGCATTTTATAAGGGCTGAAAATTACACCAGTGGGATGGAGAAAATTGCCACAGAAGAGCAAGCGTATTCTATACTAGCACTGCAAAAGTAAGTTACATTTTGGTGGTTTCAAGATCATTATTGCATGTCTGTTTACATGGTTTCCCTGTTTTAGTGGGGTCTCTATGGGTCTTTTGACAGAGGTGCGTGCATTTCAAGACAAGATGTCTTGCTTCTAATATGGATATTATTCAATTAATGGATACATATTTCTCGTATGACAGCACTAAAATTCGTATTCGTGCCTGATTTGACAGAAGAGAGATCTGATTCTTAATATGAAAAGCAGGCAGGCGGAGGCGTGCGTTGTTGATGGTTGACCTACTGTACTGTACGATTCAACTTTTCACCCCTCATTTAATCAAAAATATAAGATTTTCTTCTTCCACTTGGAAAAGAGAATTTTGCAAAAACAGACATCAGATGTCGGAAAAACCAAATCAGGCTTTTGACAGTGAGGACAATCATTTACAAGAAGCTCATCTTGCCAACCAGCTGACAAAAGCCTCTGCACAGCGTCACTTAGCCCTAACAAGGTTATCCTGGATTAGACCATTCATTCACTCCTTCATTCTGTCCCTCTCCTTCCCTACTTTCTGCTTACTATCTCAGCATGGTGAGGTGCAAATGATTTGAAACATACACATTCCGATTTAAAAAGCTAATGTAGGGATTCAGTTGGTCATTATTTTCTCATCGGTGACCTCTTAGAGAAGTTGCCCACAGATTACAAAAGCAGGTCAGATTGCTGCTGGCCTTTTTGAAGATCCATTTCCCTGACAGAAAGTAAAAGCGAAAACCCAAGCAGGAGATTAGTGTCTCTAAGCGGAGAGGTCCTAGCAAAACATGCATGACCGAGACGGTGATTAATACAACTGATGGTCCACTCAGACAGCATGTTTTTTCTCTTCTGGAGAAGGCAGGGAACAGTCACAGACTTTAGACAGAGGCTACAAGACTGACCACGCATTTACAGTAATTGTTTATGCAATATATTCAGAATATTCAAGGTAGTTTATGGATTAGTTCAATGACGTAATTCCGTAAAATGTTATAATGAGCGGCAGCAGATGTAATGGTAAAGTTTTTGATGAGTATTCAAATATAGGTCATTAGTTTGAAACAGCAGGATTTAAAGCGCCACTGTGATCCAACTTGAACTTTAGAACTCATCATTCAAACTCCGACTTGGACTTTTGGCAAAACTAAAAATTCCACACAAGTTCTTGCTACTGCACCCTCACTGTGGTTACTGGGATAAATCTTACTTACAATTAATTTACTTGGAATGACTTGAAAATTATTTAGAGCAGAATTGGAATATACTCCCTCATCAACTGAATATCATTCTTCAGAATCTCTGTGAAAAGTCTTCTAATTCCCAAATACCAACCTTCATGGCTGACATAATTAGTTAGATTTTTTAAACAAACTTCTCATACTACACCATACAATATCTATTATCAATCAACATTCAAATTAGAAAGTCCAGCCATGTGTGTACAGTCGAAAAGCTGAGCTCTGTAGTTCCTTTTGCCAAAGTAATTCCTGATTCCAGATGGAAAAAGCCATCAATCACACCTTTATTTTACCACCACTGTTTTAATATTGGAAAGCTGAGAGTCATTTCTTCCTACTAGGACTTGAAAATCAGCTCATGAAGCTACTACTGCCTGGTCCTGAGTCAAATTTGTAATTGGAAAGTTGTGACAGGATTTCTCTGGATTACATGCTGCACTTTGATGCTGGCATGTCAACGTGATACTGTAATCCTGAAAATACACAGCCGCAGAGCTCTACATTAAGTGATTGTCTTTCAGCCGAAACAAGTGCTCTCCCTGCTCCTCTTAAACATGTCATTGATGACAAATGAGAAATGTGAACCCTGCATCAAAAATGACGTGGGGTTAATGTCAGAGTCAACCTGTATTACTGGCATCTGTAGCTATACTTTTGTACTCCAGCTTGTGTACATTTGACAAAGGAAAACTTAGCTTACTGTATTGTACTTAAAAGTTCAACGTGTAACTTTCTGGTGGAGGGTTCGCCACCTTTAAGGAAATGTTATTACTTTGGCTAGAATTTCACATTATGGCAATAAACTTATCTACATCCATATAGACAAGCCCACACTGCTTCGAAGTCAAGTTAAATCTCAGATCTGTGGAGAGGTGAGCTCACTCACTGTAGGAATGCATGTTTTTTGTTTTATTTTGTTTTTGAGCAGTAAAACCTCTGTAATAAATAAATGCAACATAGATGAGTTTAACGCCATACTGTGAAACCTTTCAGAAAAGCAAAAAAATCTCCATGGAAACAAGTTTGTGACGAACCCCCTACCTGAAAATTTACAGTGCACATTTAACACAAGGTTACAACAGTAAAGATGCTATTTAGAGACAGCTACAGTGTTGGAACTAAATCGAACTAAAAGTAGGGGTACTAGTATTAGTAGTACAAACTAATATAAACTTTATTACAAATTACCATTTACTAATAAGTTAATTGTAGTAGTATAAATGGAAGTAGTAAAACCAGTGACAGTAATAATAGTAGAATTAACAGTAGTAGTAGTGGTAGTAGTAGTAGTAGTAGTAACCTGTACTAGTGGCAGCAGTTGTAGTTATATTATTCATAACATATAGTATATTATAATAACATTATAATTATAATCTTACGAACAAAACCAAAACATTTTTAAACATTTTCTCAAGTGATTTCAAGTAATCATACTAAGGCCATTTCTTCCACCTCTGATAGCCACAGCACTGCACATACTTTCTGCTACACTAGGATGTTAATGGGCCGCACACACAACCAGATGGCTTCTTAGTAAGGCATTAAGCTTTAGTGCTGTGCAAGGCAAGATTTATATGAAAATAAATTAACAAAATAATATTTTAGCAGAAAAAAGGTACCATGTTGCATGCAATCATTTCGAATGGGGCTCAGAAAGTAGTAAAAAACGACAGTTAGCAACTTGCCGTTATGGTTTCTGGTCATTGTGGTGGGGCGGTTCAGCCATTATTCCTAACTGTCTGGAGGGGGTACCAGGCGCTGTGAAGGAGAACTGAGGTCTGAGGAGTTAAACTGTATGACGTGAACTTCATTCTGGGCATTGACATCCTGCCAGCTTTTACAGTTCCCCACTTCCACTCTGGGCTGCCAAAAATACTTCAAAAAACACTGGAGCTTTTAGACTTTTATTTACTGCACAGTGTTGCCCTCTAGAGGAATCAGATGCAATATTTGTCATAGTTCAAATGCACCTTGAAGTGCTGTTGTGAAAAAAAAATAAAATCTTTTCATCCTATTCACTTTTTGCCCTCAACAGTAATACAGTCTATAAATATTGGTGCTCTTTTATTTATAGATACAATTAATAATAAAACATGCTGTTTATCTTCTAGCATTAGCTTTGGAACTGGTACAAACAGTATTTTGGAACTGCATATGGATTCAAAACACTACATTATATTCTGTATGCCTGTTCAATATGTTTAATATATTAGTTTTCTCTGACTTCATGAAATTTACAGCCTGAAGCATAACAAATCTATAGTGAGAAATACAGCAGCACCTTCCCCCTAAATTGTCGTGACTTTCCAAATCAGATGATGTTGTGGGTATAACGTCAACAGCCCAGGCTGAGAACATAATTCAGTTTTTAGTGTTCACTCAAGAACCACATATTCGTCTCTGCCGTACACTATCTCCCCACTGACTCATCCACACATCTGGGCCTAAGTATATGAAAGCCCTCTTGCCTCACGGCTACTTGGATGAACAAGCCATAATTAGCTTTAGATGGCTTTAATGAATGGCTTAATTTTGTGTTTCGATTCTGATGAGAAAAAAAAAATGACCTCAGCACTTCCCAAAGCAAGGCACACGTCCTCTTATTCACTGTTTGTGTTTGCGTTTGTTCTGAGCTGAGATGGGCGGCAGCAGCATAAAAATGTGGTCAACATGTGGGGCAAAATATACAGTAGCGGATTCATCACAAGGAAGTAAGTACAGATGTGTGCTCTGTTTGGGAAATAGAAAGTACAAAAGCACCCCACTTTGATTTGCATCGTTTCCACTTCCTGATAGGATCTCTATAAAGGCTTTGATCCATATTATAGTTCCCATATGCAGTCCCATAAAACCAGGAAGTGTCCCAGAGAATCATGATTGCCATTCATCTTATTTTCAGTTAAGTGTATAACATAAAGATGATGAAATTAATCTGTTTGTGTTTAGTTTCATGATAACAAGATTATATAAACACAGACCAAGGTGAAAATTATATTATCTATCATCTCATGAGATTTTTTTTGGATGAATCTTCAGTTCAGTTAGGTCCACAGTATCTTACAGCAGTGCTGCAGTGTTAAGTTAAATGGCTAACTTTTGATCAAATTTGAAGTAATCACAACACAAACTCACCACTGGAACAGGCCTGTCATGATAATTACTATATCAACGTATCGTTCAACACATTAATGGCTGGAAGAATATATTTTGGGACTTTATGGCATATACAATTTCTTGATATTTTAGTTTTAATACAGCAACATTTGAGTAGTACAAGGTTAAATAAGACACTCTAATGGCTTATTATTGGTTCATTCTGTTATTTATCTGTTGTAATTCAACAAATGTCTATTTATCTTGCTTTATTGTAATTGTATCAGTGGCATAAAGTAGTTTCAGTATTATCACAGTATGTCTCTGCAGTACTAGTATATCATGCTTCAAAATTTGTTATAGTGACAAGCCTACATATGAAAATAATAAAAGGTGAAACACAAACAGTCCTAATAAGCATGATACCTGGCATAGGGTAGAATGTTTCAAAGTTCTTCAACACAGTCAAAAATGCGTTTAGTGTTTAAAATCATCTTCAAAATATCTGACATAAGACTCTTCAGAAGCACATTGTGTCCCTTAATCGTGCCTCTATTAAACAGATATTTGAACGGGAATTATCAGATTCCTGAGGGATTGGATGAGACGGGGGTCAGCACCCAGTCTCATCAGCCCTCCTGTCCTGGGAGGTTTACCTGGCTCATAAGCCTCCACTGCCTCTAGCTCTTCTACATCAATCCCCTATGGGGAGGAATAAAATGGTTGTTAACACAGCCACGAGGGGCACGCAATAAGTTGGATTGGCCTGAGTAGGGGGCTTTTTGCATTCCTATGGCGTAAAGGGGTAAAAATAGGTGAGGTTATACAAACATTTTGACAGTCAAGTAAACTACAAGTGTACACATAAGAGCAAATAGCACAAGGCTTCAGTTCAATACTTTGGCATGTGAGTGTTCACACAGCAGCATAAACTTGTCCAGTAATTACGTTATGGCTTAATGAGACACAAGGTGACCGTGTGAAATCCACAAAGTTGTACTGCACACACAAGCTGCATGCCAATTGGAGAACACATTCACGTAGCCCACAACCTCCATGTCTCTGTGGGTCCAAATAGGAATATGGCCGGATATGGGAGGAAATTGTCCAGTATGATTCCTTCTTTATATCTCATTTCTGTAGAAGTCCTTTCATCCCGCCTTCTCTCTACTAGGAAACTCAAGAAGGAAATCCCTTGCATGTTTGAAAGTGGTGCACAACTGTCTCGAAAGCAGCCCAGACCCTAACAAGCGGGGAGCCACAATAATTCAGGCAGGCTTAGACACTCAAACAGAGACAGGGGCCATCCGGATCATGCTCCAATCCCTGTGCGATGTCCAGTGATGAGCGACCCAAGCCTGCGCGGCGCTTATTGTTATCTTTGATTGTTCTGCTAACTCTCACGGGGGCCTGTCGCCATGTCCCCCTTTTGAGGGTCCAGAGCACGTCACATGTTTGGTAGATAAAAATAGTTTATTAGTTCACAGAGATGCGTGGAAAAGAGTATGGGGGAGGGGCACGTTTGATGTGTTAGCAGATCTCTTGTTGCACGGGGAGTGAGGTAAAGCCAATTCAGGAAAGACTTGATCCTCTTTAGGCCTGGGCTGCATCAAACACTTGTCAAACAGCGGGCAGACGGACAGCTGAGAGGCTCTGACAGATCTGATCACAGACACGGGCAATAAGAGGCAGCTCCAGCACTCCTGACAATAATCCCTCTTTCGACTCCAACATAGGACTTTAGGGCATATGGCAGACATTTTCTTGTTGTTTTTAGCTGCATATGTGATTACGGTTCAATTTCAGTGGTCATTTCGGGGCCTCACCTTGCCGATGAGCGTTTTGTGTACTCCAGAAGGCAGCAGCATCTGTCAAAGATGCAGCAGAAAGCCAGGAGACAGGAATCAAATCAAAGGGAGACTTAAGCTCCCACTAATCCCAAAGAACTGTCTCAAGGCCTGTTGGAATCACAGTCCAGGACCTTGCCACCCAGCGGGACAGTGTATTTATGTTTGAAGGGATTTGATATGGTACCTGCAGAGGATGGGGTTTCATGACATCAACCACTCAATCATGCCTGCAGCAATCACCGAGAGTCATCATCTTCTGTGTGATATAAGGGTAATTCAGCCGTTATAGCATGAGAAAACACAACATACCTGCCAGCATATGTGCCTTAAACCTTATGGCAGGAGTGTGGTGTGGTGTGAGGATGCAAACTTTTAAGAGCCTTTTAAGGAAAAAAATATTTTAGTTTAGATGGTTATGTTAGTGCGTCCTTCAATTTTTCCATTCATCTACATGTCCATATTCTGGTTACTGGAAACTATCTAAGTGGGTCTTAGTTGGGACAATGTAGAGTCACTAAATCATCCATGTGTTTGGATTTGCGATTCACATGATGATGTAGATGTTCATACAGGTACTCTGTAGGGAATTGTGAAGAACTATTTAATTTCAGCACTCTGTCCAACCCTTTACTCATAAACCTGTGGTTGGACTGAAAACAGGTCCTGCACTGCATGATGTGTTCACAAACATGTCAGTGTCTTTTGTTGAGGTATGTGCCTCCTCTCTCTTTGATGCTACAAACATGTAAGTTGGCGCTGGTCTTTACTTTGTGCAGTAATAGCTGTGCTGTTAGTCTGCATGGCCCTGTATTTGTTGGAGTTCACACACAGAGAGAAAAACACAGACACCCTGAGACAGCCGAGGGCAGCAGGCCTATACTTGCTGTTTTGTTTTGTCTGCGTGTCTGCTCACTGCGTCCACACTCAATGGACATGAGAGGGTCAGCGACCACAACCTCCCACCGCATCAGCGCTAATTAAAAGCTGAGATGTCTGTGAGGAGGTTGGTCAGAAATGTGAGAGCGAAGTGTGCAGACGGTAAGGTGAGGCGAGGGGCTTGTGGTGAAGCTGTGCCAATGCAACTGTACTCCACATGTGTGCACACTCCCTCATTGCCTTTGCTTTTGTCTTTGCTTCTGCAGCCAGACCGCTGAAGAAGAAAGAATAATAGTACTATGTACACAAGTCTGATGTGAACAATGTGCGCCACGCGAACACATCCTGCCCACTGTCTCCTGACAGCACTGCTCCTTAGTATGATCAGAAGTGTGTGATTAGACTGTGAGACACAGGCAAAGACATAGGAAAAGACATAGGAAAAGACACAGGAAAAGACATGGATGCTGCGGTGACTAGTTCTGCCTGTGAGGTCTGGTTTATTGTTTATTGGTGATGTGTTTCTCACACGCTGGTGGTGTCTTGGTGTCTTGCCAGCCTCCGTAGATGTGGAGATGAAAGTGCAGGCAGCCCACAGGAGAGCTGGCAGCAGACTGAGGGTCTGGCAGACAGAGCAATGAGACAGCTCAGGTTATCTACATATGAAGTGAAAAACCTCAGAGGAGAGAGCACTGATAGTAGCACTTCATATATCCCAATGGAATGAAGCAGAAAACAGATAAAAGTTGCTTCTCCATTCCATTTGTGAAATACCTCACTTTAAACAAGAATCCAATATAATATATAACACGCAATAGATCACACACCCACTAAGTGTAGGGTGGGGTAGAGTCATAATATAACAAAATCTACACTAATGAAATATTTTAAAGCCAAGTTACCAGCTTTCATCTCAGCTATACAGATACAGTCACTCTGAAAGTTTCTGAGTAAAATCCTTCTTTGTATTGATTTGAACCAGTTGGAATAAAAATAAACGCATATCCATCTCCATCGCTTGACAAGTGGACAGCATCTGGCAGTACAGACACTGTGCAGAGAGCAGTGAAAACTCATATATCACTGGAACTGTAGGTTGAAATTCTCATCACAAGCTGTTGCCATCCATCCCTGTAAAGAGCCAGGCCGTGTCTCGAGTGCTGTAAAAAGTCACAGGGTGTAGCGGCATAAACTGCCCATCAAGCAAATATTCCTCAATGAAGGTCCGTTTTATGGCTCCCACAGAGTCACGGGCAATATCAGGCCATGTAGTGAGCACAGCAGGGTGAAATAGCTCCCATTCGTGGGGCATGAGAACAAGAACACATTCTTGTTCTGTGTAAAATCTGGCTGGTCTTAAAAGTTATACAGTGCCCTCCTCCACTGGTTTTATCAGGTGTAAGGGAAAATCTCTATTCCATATTGGTTTATAGAGTGATTTTCTGATTTCTTTCACATCTTGGTATGAATATGGATTGCATTTGGAATATAAAGCTAATGTTGCTTCATCTTAAATTGACAACAGGAATAACAAAACCAAAGCATAAGGTCGAACAATTCCACAAGTTGCCAAGTAATGCTAATGGATGTATATTATTAGAGTATCTAAAATTATTGCACTTAAATAGATGCCTTGTTCTTTACAACAATGAATCAAACACTGTCACAAGCACAATCATATAAAGTGCAACGCTGTTGAGGGAAACAACAGCAGAGTGAACTGGGACTTGGAGAACTCACAGCTGGGTAAGACATGTTTTCTCTTGCTCACCCAGTTTAGAGCAGTAGGATTATTGATGATTGGACCAGAAGTTTTTGCTCACAGAGGTTTACCAAAGTTCCATCTCTGTAAATGTAATTCTTCGATGTCACATTCTTCTTTATTCACTTTGTTATAAGCAAGGTTCTGACTTCTTGTTGATGTGTCAGTCATGTATAATATGTTATTATAAACACCCACACAAAGAGGACACACACATTTAACCCAAGGACTGAACTGAGCGGGTTCAGCAATAAAACCCACAACCCTCTATGTGTGAGACAAGAGTGATAATCTGCCACATTGCACCCTGCAGATCTTATCTGGGTTACATGCAAAGCTTTTAAGGTTTTATAACTACAGGCACTCGCCAAGAAAGTTAAACAAGCATGTCGACAGGTCTTCAGTAAAACACAGTTGGAACAGAGAGTGTGAAACAGCCTCTTTGGTTTGGTCCTGCTTGGATCAGACCAGATGACAATAATAATATGGAGTATGAAGCCCCAGCGAGTGGCGTTGACCCCTCCTCGTTCACCTCCCTCTACCCAAACCTCCACCCCCCTTTGAAAGGCCTCCACATGTTTATGGCTCATGCCTGTGGTATGACGATGGATTCTCCATATAAAAGCCAGCAGGATCAGGGGGGTGTTTCAGATATTACTCTCTGAAGACAGTTGCTGACAAAATGACAGCAGCCATGTTTATTTTGGTCAGAGAGTGGGGGCACTTAGTGGGAATTTAATAAGAAAAACCCAACTGCCCCTAAACCGGAATGTACTCAGGCCAAACAAGTTAACACTACTGGTAATGACTTTGCTCTATCACAGAAGATTTACCACTTAAACTGTGCCAAAAAACACACGCAAAGTTGTGCATGAGAACATCAGCATAAAGCAAGTGTTGACTGTTTGTACTCACCGGAGCTCAGATAATCAATTTTCTTCAGTTTTGGAGTAAACATAAAAGTGAAAATAGGAAAGACCTTAAGCAGGTCTACATAAGGTGTAAACACAACTGAATCAGATCTAAACCAGCAGGATATTAGTTGTTTTTTTGTGACATAACTTTCCCATTTGAATTACTTTTTAAGGATTGTTGGTTTACACAAAAGATAAAATATTTTAAACTGAGAGCAACTTGAAACTGTAGGATATTTAAACCAAGGAAAAGAAGAAGGAGAAGAAAAAAAAACAAAACAATACTAAACCAGGACAAAGAAGAAAAGAATTCTAGCCTATGGAAGACTGAAGAAATGTTTGATGAGCATCAGCATAAAAGTGCACTGAATTTCCGGATCTGAGCCTAGATAACACAGTTCTGCCTGGTTAGCATAATTTATGAAACGTAATGTGGTGATAGGAAAAAGACACTTTATGGTTGGGTAAAAAATCTCGGATGGTCAAAACAGAACTTGTGTTAATTTGTTACTATGACCGCAGCAGTGACCATAACTACCACTGGCACTCAGCTGTCGGAGTCTGGGCCAACTCAGTGACAGGTTGATGTGTCTTTCCTATTCATCTATATTCCTATTCATTACAGCTAAGTGCAAGGCTCCAGGACATCACCATTTGTACTTTATATCTGCTCAGCTTTATGTAGCATGAGAAAAATCATCATCACAGTTGCAGAACTCATTTAAATTATTGAACTTTACTGGCTTGTACACAGACAAGTCAATCACCTGTCCAATGGTTCTGCACATCAAAGAGGATAAACAGCCCTTGGGTCTTTCAATAACATTTTAGTAATGGAAGGATCAATATGTGGTCATAATGAATCTCTTTTCTGTTCTAAAAAGTCTGGATATAAATACAGCTCAAAACTAATGGATAACACTATAATGTAAAGAAAATGTGAGTGCTAATAATTACTAATATGTATAATAATAATAATAATAATATAATAATAACAATAAATAAAATACAATAGGGACAAAATACGTACTAATAAGAACCACTAAGCCAACAACAAAAAAAGATGACAGACAAAAAAAAAAGCAGGTGTGAGTGATAACTCAAGGCCCAAATCACAAGTAAAACAGGGCTACACCGAACAGGGGCCACATTTATAAAAAAAAAAAAAAAAAAAAACTGCGTGGGAGCTGTCGTAAGTTAGTGCGTACGCCTAGTAACTACGAGAGGTGTGCGCCACGCAAACTCCATATTTAGAAAACCCACCGCACGCACAAAATCACGCAATGTTTGCTTTATAAACCCACCTGCAGCTACAATCAGCGCACGCAAACCCACGTCACGTCACGCCCTCTCCACACCTCCACCTCACCATAAAAGGAGCATGTAAAGTGACTGGTGAATGAGATTTCCCTAAACATGAGCCGATAATCAGTGGGTTTGACCGAGACACGCGGGACAGAGGGAGGAGGACGCTCCACGCAGCACCACGTGATCACATCAAAGACTTAAACAAGGTTTAATAAATAAATACAAAACTAAAAGTGACAACAACGACACATCTGTTCATTTAATAATATTTCATGATATTTAGGCAGCACATCTTTACAGTAAATCCAATGTGTTTTTTCGCTGTTTCAAGAGTTTTATCGCTATATTTTAAGTCTACCTATAATGTGTGTGGGGACTGGCCCTGTATGCATATACACATAGTTACGTGCACTGGATGTTCATTAATATGCACTGTCCCTATTAAATAAATAAATAAATAAATAAATACAATTATGAGCGCGTGCGAGAGATTCAGATGCCCTCCCCTGGAAAGGGAAAGGAGCGAGGGAGGGAAACGAGGATACGTGGACACAGATTTAGCACGCAACACATCAAATACACGTCATGCGCTGTTATTCTGCCAATAAAAGTCCACACGAAACATCCAAACTGCTTACCTGTGTGAGTGCGCGGGGCTGGGTCAGGGCGGGCACAGACATTATTGTGTTCTTGTCAAAGCGCAAGCTCTCATTTGCAAGAGTTCCCCATTACACAGAAATGTAGGGAATATTTAAGGTTCGGGTCAGGTTCAGACAGTAGGCTTCGCGTCGTGCGCAGACTCTGGTCACTCTGGCGCTCGGAGCATAAGACTAAAGTAAAAGTGTTAAAGTTGCGTTTAGTCCCAGCGCTTCATTAAACCAAAAAAGCTCCTGTGCTTCGTCCGAGGGAGGAGTTTTTGTCTCAGGTCGGGTCATTATTTCGTCCTCTGTGTTGGGTCACAGTCTGTGTTCTACAGGAGTCTATGGTCGCGGTGTGGACTGTGTGAGACTTTGCACTACACCGGGAACGTGGACGCGCTCGTGCACGAGTTTAAAATGTATAATACTGTGAAAAATAATGAGTAGAATAAACAGCCCTTCTCCGTGTTTTGGCGAACCAAACACTTAAAATGCACAAATCTGAAGGTGTTTTATACACGTGGATTTTCTGATGAATTCCTGATCAAACTCTTCATCAAACTGTCTTCACTTCTAGCTTCTCTCCACGAGTGTCGCTTCCCCCCGTGTCTCCAGACTTTGCGTAGTGCTTACAGGAGGTCCAGAGTTGGCGTAGAGTTCATAAATACCGCGGTTGGCGTACGCAAGGATTTGTGCGCATGCAAGCTTTATCAATGAGGCCCCAGATGTGTTCTGGTATTCAATACAACCATAACTTCAAACTTCAGCTTCATCAACAGAGATCTGAAAGAGGACTTTGCTAGCTCTGAACGGCTCTAAATCAGAACTCCTAAAAGTCCATGAAACCACCATTAGTGTCCATACCACCGTTTGAAGACCACTACCACCCAAAGCCCTTCTGGGGCCTTCTCAGCAGCCTCAGTGTCATCCCCTATGGAGAAGGCTTATTAAATGAAGATTAAGCTGTGCTCCCCCAGTCACAACAGGCTGCAGAGTGCACAGGCATAATCACAATGACAGGGCGGCTGCCAATTAGCCCTCTCCTCCTGTCCTGGGAAAACACTCCTCCTCTGGCTCCCGCTGGCAGGGAAGAAATGATCCGGACTGTCCATGATATTAGCCAGACCAGAGATCACTGTTAATCACCACCTGTCATTACACTGCAGCTCACAGCCATCCAAAAGCTCAGTCTTCTCTCAAAATGCTCCATGGGAACATTAATTGGAATAATGAGATAAATGCATTAAGTAAGGAACAAAGGCCTGGTCACTCTTGTGCTGCGTTAGATTGTTGTTTGACTAGAACAAATGGAACCTTTAAATAGTTTAGACAAGTCAAGACATCTTCATTGCTGAGTGGAAAGCTTATGATGAAAAGAAAGAAAAACAAGTCTGACTTTATGCACGATGGATGGTTAGGTGTACAGTATATGTAAGGAAAGACATGGTCAATTCAACATCCCTGAATATACCAAACTGCAACAACATCTTAAGTAACTTTTAACAGTTAACAAGCCTATGTATAAAATTGAGTTTAAAAAACAATAATCATGAAATGTTTCACAATTAATATACATATTGAAAAGCAACAGTGGAAGTCATGTTTTGTATGACACTGACCTGTATATTCATGGGTTTTAGCTCCCTGTTTATAGCCACAGTTTTGACTACTTTTCACCTTTAATAGTTAGGGCCACATTGTTTCATTTTTCATCACTCTGAAACCCATGGACTGGATGTTCAGAAGTGCCACAGATCCAGTTTACATGTAGTGCACAAGTCATATCAAACAGTCCTGTTATGTTGCCTTCCAATCATAAGTGTTAGGCTAATTCCTCCTGCTCTCTAGCACCGTACAGAGGCCGAGGCTCTTGAGCAGATGGTTTGCAGACAGTGGTGGAGCAGGTCTCAGACACAGCCTGGCGCAAGTCCCACCAGCCAACCAAATCCAGCACGGATGCTCACTGATCCGGGCAGATCTGAGTTCAGTTTGGCATTCTGCTCCAGACTGCAGGTGCTTTGGCCTACATTAAACAACAGGCTTCCTCCCCGTCATGTTCATTGGTTGTAAATTCAGACTAAAACCTTGCATGGCCTATAGATGTGACACAGGAAGAAGAATGAGGCGGGAAGCAAGTCAAGTTGGTTGAATCCTGAATATTGTATGGCAGGATATATTTATTCTGGAGGGCAGGGGATCGGACTAAGCCTTATAGTTATTCAGTTTGGTGGCAGGTTAGTCTACACATAAAAAAATCAAGCAGGAAAATCAGAAGAACTGTCAGAGGAACATAATTCAAAGATCTTAGTTTAGTCTAGAGAAAACATCCTCTTAATAATATATACTGTATATCTCCCACTTATATCTCCCACTACTAACAACACTTGTTAGTATCTTAATTCTGATAACCATAAAATAAATACTTCTAATTTACTAAGTTATCGGTAAATAATAATGAATATATATATATATATATATATATATATATATATATATATATATATATATATATATATATATATATATATATATATATATATATATGTGTGTGTGTGTGTGTGTGTATATATATATATGTGTGTATATATATATGTGTATGTGTATATATATATATATATATATATATTTACATCAAATTCTATCGTTTGCAGAGTAGTACAAGTTCAGATCTTTGTCTCAATACTTAGGTTCTATCGTCATCATAGAACTGAAAAAAAAATATATTGTTTGTTGAAATGTTAGCATTTTTTTCCTGCCTGCAATCAACAATTCTTTATTATTCCTCCTTGTACAAACAGTGGAGCAGATCTGGGTTTACTCAAGGTTTTAAACAGAGGACAGGGAAAGAAACTAAGCCTTATAGTTAAACAATCTGGTGGTCAGTTACAGTGC
Organism: Boleophthalmus pectinirostris; assembly: GCF_026225935.1. Classification (NCBI taxonomy): domain Eukaryota; kingdom Metazoa; phylum Chordata; class Actinopteri; order Gobiiformes; family Gobiidae; genus Boleophthalmus; species Boleophthalmus pectinirostris. The sequence continues at coordinate 20,008,970 of NW_026571447.1, read as the reverse complement.
AAATACAAAAGTCCTGAGATGTTTTTGACATCTCTGTGGTGTTGGAGATAGCTGGATCTGAGCATACTCCTGTGACTGATGGGATGGATGTTGGCCTGAGCTGAGCCCAGCACCAGAGGAGGTTTCTAGGGTTACACAAAAGAGATCAATACTCCCATAAAGGCCTGCAGCTACTCAAATACAGGTACACTGTCCAGATATAATCACTATATGTTCTTTCACTTATGTTTTCTCTTTCCATGAGATCAGCAGAAGCATTTTGAGTGTAAATTGAACCGCAATATTCAGTAAAAAGCAGGGCCTGTTACATTTCTGTTATCAGGTCCAAAATTGTGCAGCTATAAATTTTTTACTGTTCCATAACTTCACTTGATACTTCTTGTGTTAGTTTGGGTTTAGTTTGGAGTACGCATACACTGTGACTGGCCTTCTTATCCAGAAAACAGGCAAAATGACTCCGTCTGAGAATCTCAAAGCCGATTTGTGAAACTGTCGGACATTAGCTCAAGCTGCTAGTGTGTTTGTGTTGGACTTTACCCCCGCTTAAATTGGAATCAGGGATTACAATCAGAGTGGGAAAATCAAGAGCTTTAACAAGTTGTTTACACACACACAAATCAGCAGCCGTTATTAGTAATAAAGCAACAGAAACAAAATATAACCTTTTATAACTGCGTTGTGAATTGGTAAGTAAAAGTAAAGTAAATAAAAATAACAATAACTACTATGAAATATGAATAACATTTTCAAACTATAAATACAAACATTTCACAAGCTAAAGGGTGACAAAGCAACCAATTAAAAATACTGTTATTAATATTAGTATATTATTGTTGTAATGTGAACATAAACTCACAAATTGTTGCAAATCAAGATTTCAAAGTATTATTACATATCAGTTTATAGATCAGGGAACTGAATGACAAAATGGCAAAGGCAATCTCTGTAGTGAGTTTATAAATAAGGATCAATGCTGAAGTAGAGCTGTATTATTTCCTTCCTCATCTTTAGGTAAGCTCCCATAACAAAAGGAGGGTCTGCCAATGCAGTGAGAGATACAGCGACTCTTAATAGAGTCTCTAGTGTTCATAGCACTCCAGGGATTCAGTTCATAAAATAGCTCTCTTCTTCCAAGGCACAATGCAACTACTTGGCACAAGAGACCGAAAAAGCAGCATTCTGGTATCTTTAAATTAAAAGTCAGATAATCCTTCTTTCTGTTAAAATTTTGTGCCTAAACAATATGATTTCAGGGTAATTTTAAGGCAAATGATGTGGAATTTATTCTTGCAGAGAAATTGAATAAACTGAATAAATTGCATTTAATTGAATAAAAACAAAAAGAGAAATCTAAACTAGTAGTAAACTCCTATTGAGAAATAATTAAATAAATACATACAATGAGAACAAATTTAGTATTGTTAATATATAACAGAAGAGAATTCAATTTTTATTGCACTACACTGAAATGGATATTTGCACAGGATGAGAGCTTGCTCCCAGCACTGGTTCATAGCGGTCTTGACGTGATCTCGGCTTTTCTTCCACGGATCGTGTACGTTTTATTGAGGGATTAAATGAGTGGCAGACACAGGGGAACAGCGTCCTTGTGCGTCTCAGATAAGCTTCGAGAAAAGGATCTGTTGATGACGTGAAATATAGAAATGCAAGCCACTGTGATCAGATAAGCATGTACCATAAATAGTGTGTACCTACATGCTGCTTCCTCTTATTTCCTGTCTACATTTAATCCACAGCATCTTTATGGTCTGCAGTTAAATAATCCGCATATCAAACAAACGGTGTCTAGTGTTCACTGAGAAAGACTGGGAAAAATGGATGTTTCAGACTGTCTTAAGTTCCCTCAGGGGATCATTACATGTAATTCTGGACTATTTATGCCTCAAGATTCAAAGTATAACAGTGAGTAAAAATCTATTTCATCCTATATAAATACATGTATGTATCTTAGCAAATATGAATCTCCTATTTCTTTTATACCCAGTGATTCTGACTTAATGGCATTTTTATTTAACAATGTTGTTTTCCAAGTCTTGTGTTACGATTTAATCTAAGCCTAACCAGGGTTTTATCTTTGTTACATATTATACCTTTTAATAGGCTCTAACCCTCTTTATGATCTCTGCTCTCATTGGCTCTTTCTCCATTAAGTGATTATTTTTTACTATGTTGTTTGTTTAGGAAAGTAGATCTGCACAGCAGTTCTTTGAAGCTTCCAATTTGTATTTTCATTACATGTGGTGTAATTGTAAATAAAAATTTGGAGCTTCAAACAGCTGTTGTGCGGATGTACTTTCTTTCTCCTTTAGCTCTGCGCCACAAGTTACAAAGCAAAAGGAATAACTCCTTAGTGTTCTGGCTGCTATCCCAATTAACTTAAGCTCTAGCGTACACTTCAACAATATATTTATTTGAACTGAGGAGTGTTGCATTTCACAGGCTTTGGCCAAGCACAGAATTTTGCAAGCGGTTCAATGGTGGGGTATTAACAACACATGCCCAGTCTGAAATGTACCTTGTTTTAAATGGGCCACCACAGAAGTTCATGAGCCCAGAGAGTCCTAGATATACAGTTTTACAGGTCTGAGGCCACAGCACAAACCATTATAGCATAGGGAAATATTCTATAGTTTAAAGTAATTCAACCTCATCACTCGGGAACAGTAGTTTTAATATAGATTGACAAGGGGAGTCTACCTTTGGTTTCTAAGGCAATGGGGGAAATGTTCGTGTTATGTGGTCAATTTCTCCAAATCCCATCGGTGGGTTGATTCTTAAGATAATTGCTGACAGTTACCGTGCGCAACAAGCCAAAATTTAATTAAAGAAAGTCATAAAAGTCAAAGTCATAAATAGGACACGTGGGGGTTGGAGTGAGGGAGTTTCAAGGAACTTAATGTGCCATACAATCACAGTTTCCAGCCCAGGCAGCACTAAGTGCCTCAGTAGCACTGTAATATGAGAAACTATCGGAGTTTATTTCAAGTTTATTTACTCTTTCACCACTTCTCTCAGCAATCCTCCGACTCAACACTTCAGGCCAAAAATGGAAAGAAAGTCAGGGAGTTAGATTCCTCTTTCTGCTAAACGATGTTGTATTTTTTGACAGGCTGAATGATATGTGCCACTGCAATTACTTCCTTATTAGGTAAATTAAATATTTACACACTGTCTATCCTATTCCAAAGTTTATGAGAGATGTGAAAATGCATTAACAGAGACAATATTTATTTTAAAAGCAGTGCAAAAAGGGCCAAAGCCCGCTCTTCAAATGCTGTGTTTGTACTAACTGGAGAGAATGGTTTATGTAAAAAATTGTTAGCGATATCATAAACAATGAAAGAGGCTGTGTATTTAACTTCTCATGTAGTGGCCTGACTATAAAAAATCTCTCAATGTGACAGAAGAAAACAAAAATGTCCATTGAGGAAACCTGAAGAATTCCACTAAGAACAGGAAGTGAGATGAGGAAAAATAGAGCTCAGAAAAGAAACTGGCTAGAACAAGGCCATGGTGGAAAAATACAGATATTTCATGCTCTGAAACGCCGCGGTGCACCTCAAAAACACAGACATGAAGAAAAAAGGGCTGAGTGTAAGGTACATGAGTTACTTTAGACAGGTGGAAAGAGTTCCCCTGTGGGACGACCGGGCTGTTTTCTTTAATATGCACCGTGGCAATGTAAACTTGAGAGTGCGAGTGGAGGGAGTTGAGAATGACATCCCTCTCTGTCACATACTAAAGTGCTGTGGGAACTTGTACCTCTTCTGCAGTGCCGCATGGCCATTTTGCACATCCGGGACTCAGCGATGGTGGGACAGGGTATCGTGTCCTTGGGCGGTTTCTTTACAATGTGCCGTGTCCTCGTCTCCAGACCCCACTTGTATCCGCATGTTTTGTTTCTCCTGGTGCACGCTCCCCACTCGCTCCACTGGCCCACCTCACAGCCCTCTGCACAGAGACACAAGTAAAAGCCTTCAGAGGAAGAAAAACCAGGGTCAAGCTTTTATACAGAGTGAAGGAACTTTATTAGCATGCTGTAACCTCTTAGTGTGTGGCCTCTCCTTTTAATAGCAGCTCTAAATTCCCTTGCCTTTGCATTAAAAAACCTCAACGTTTGTATTGACAGTTCAACAGGAGGTAAAGCAGTCGTCTTCTAAGGTTAGTAGTTCAAATATCACATAAGACTATGCCAACATGCCATTCCTAATTTATGAACGAGCGATTTGGTGGGATAAAATGTAGTGGCAAAATATAGAAAAAAACTATAGGTATTAAATAAAATTTGGGATGGGGCAAAATGACAAAAGATTATTCACAATATTTTACTTTATATTGATTTATCATAATTTATGTTTTTACTTTATTTTGTACTTAATAATAAAAATGGCTGTTTAGAGTCTATAATAAAGATAAGCTAAAGATAATTATTAATTTAAACAAAACAATCATAAACAATGTTAAATCATTACCATTTAACACAAAATATATTGAAATTCTCCAAATCACATACTTTTACTGAAAGGATTGGCCTCTCAATTAGTGGTTAGAAATAAGTGAACTGAGAATCTATAATTCTACTGCACAGCTCTAAATGGAATAACACATCTAACTCTCTGCCTGCTGGTTAAAAAGTATAAAAGAACAATGCGTGACTTACCTCCACACTCCATGGTGTCCTCCAGCGGGGCAAAACCCTCAGGGCACTTTTCGTAGCAGCGGGCTTTGTGCAGGTAAAAACCAGCTTTACATTTGGTGCAAAAGTCTTTACTGAAGCAGGACTCGCAGTTCTCTATCCTGCACCCTGGAGGAACACAGACACATACATGAGACACTCGGGCCCTGTGCAGGCCTCTCATCTGGACTTGATCGAGAGCTGAGGGCTTTGTGGAATGGGCTTCTTGAAAGGATTATACCGTCTTTCCCACAGAGAGAGAAAAAACTGTCAATGCCTGGTTGTCTCTGGGACTGGAGTGTGTTTTACAGAGCTTGTTCCTACCTGACAGGCAGTTTTGTCCGTATTCCCTGTTTCACGTTCTCAAAGTGAAATAGATGAGAGAAGAATTAGATCATGTTGACCTCTTTCAGCAGTTTGCTCAGACTGTCTGGATGCAACACGTTACAGGGCATATGTTTTTAACTAATCGTTCGCCGCAACAGGAAGAGTACATCCCGCCAGGCGTGTGGATAGTGCCAACAAAATGCTGTCTTATCATTCCTCACTGCTCCATGTCTACTGCTTTCATGACGACAGAAATCACAACGTGGATTGGGGTTATTTTGGCTGACACTTCAAACAGATTGGATACATGGTTTCAGTAGTGAGGTGATGGGGAGTGGGTGACAATATTTAAGGTTATAAACAAACAGTTAGACCATCAGTAAACACAACAGCACATGGTCTGCATCCTCCCACGCCACACCCAGCTGCCGCACATGACACAAAGCGCCACTCGCAAAGAAAGGCAATGGCCATGTGTCATCAAGCTCCTACTCTGCAAATAGCACGTCAGCCAGGGCCAAATTACACCAACCACACCAATGAGGGCGACGCGCAAGCCCACATGATTAGAAGGAACCTCCCGGAGCTGTCTAATTTATGACACTCCTCTGCAGTTCCCAATAACGTTCCACAATGTGACCTGCAGCTACTGTCTCACATTCTAAGGTTACTGTAATTTCCTATGCTGATTCTTGTAACTTCCACGTCATTAACGTCCTATGTATTTCAAGGTGCGTAAAGTTTGTCAGGCACATTTGTAAGAGTGACAGAAACTTGGGGTTGATCTTTTATCTATGACCCTTGTTGAGCCTGGGGAAGGGAAGGTTCTCACAATCACACCCCTTATAATTACACCATCTCCAGCTAACCATCAGCAGGCCTCCTCCTCCTCAACATTCCTCCAAAACAAGGGGGTCCCTGCCCACTGAAGTATGGCCTCTGCCCACTCACTCGGGTCGCATGCTTTAGTAGTCTAAACAAACTGTGGACACACAGACAAACACATACCAGTCAGATGGGATTGAGCACTTGTCACTTATAAGCTCCAGTAAATAAATGTTAAGTTACAAAAATCATTCTGTTTTGATTACTTTCGAGGAATGCATGAATTAAAGCGTATAATGATTCTCTTGTAAATGCCTTTTGATAAATCTGAATCCTTCGATAGAGTAAGCAACCTAATAAATCACTAAACTAATTTGAAAGCATAACTCTGCGTTTTTAGCCTTCACACTTCCCAGGCCTGTCATCACCTGTGGGACTTTTAACTCCCATTCAAAAAGGAGAACAAAAAAAGGAAAGAGCCAAGCACATCTGGCAGTACTCACAGGCTTGTTGTGCAATGAGTTATTGACAGTATATATGAAAATAAAATACAGTACAAGCTAAATACAGTTGGCATGGGGCAGAAGTAGCATCTAACTGACATTGGGGTTGAATTTCATGTTAGGTGATGGCAGATGTTTCGGCAAATCCTGTTTTGCAAATAAGATAAGTAATAATATCATGGCAAGACAGATGAGGTGAATACCTTATCAATGTGGCTCTGTGGGAGTTTAACTGCAAGGAGGCAAAACGAAGAGGTCAAGGGTCATCTGTGAAAATGGGTGGCTAGGAAGGGATCACCATGACAGACATGTATCCATCTATTTAGTTATCAAGCAAGAGGCTATCTTGGACACCATAGGCTATCAGAGTCTTAGAGACTAGTGTACGTATACTTGGTCAGGTCGAGTAGGAAGACAGGCAGCGTGCCCAGCCAAACATGGGAAGAGGGTTCATTCTGCCGACTGGATTAACCTCTAGACCGCCTTTAAAGTCTTCATGTAGGTGCCTCTGGAGACTAATGAGAAATAATGAGGTCATCAGATCCCATTGAAAGCCTGTCATTCCCGGAACTTGGACGCATTATCATCATTATCTCTGTGCGAGCTCCAGCTGTGACGTTCATAAGAAACACAAGTTTAAAAAAAAGGTTGAGGTTTGAGCTTCTGGAGCAATATCAAACAAGATTGGTTTCAAAATGTATTAAGACATTCAAAGATGTCGGGCATATCACTGTTGCCACTTTGTTGGTGAAGTAAAGTTGAGAGATGAGTCACTGGGCATTGACTCTGACCTCGTGGTGCATTTTTGGCAGTGGAGATGCTCCCTCAGCTGTGGTCTGGATGCAAAAAGCTTCTGTTTTATAGTACGCACTTAAACCGCCGTGTCAGCTTGGGTTCAACCTCAGCTGACAGTGCCATATCTAATCACTCCATATGTTTACATTAATATTACAGCAGAAGAGGGCACAGCGTAACCAAGATGATAGGACGTCTTGTTCTATGGATATTCAATTATCCAAATAAATATTTGGTAATATCCAAAATACAAAAAGCATTTGTATTAATTTGCTGTAGTTGTTTTTGCTTAAGTTGTTTAGCTTTTTGTAAATACAAAAAAAAAAAAAAAAAAAGACAAATAATACTTATAAGTCAAGGTCAGATATGAATTACAAACCAACTCATGACTACTCACTATCACATTTCTAGGTTAGACATAGGTAGATGGACCACTGCGCTGAGCACCAGGAGAGAGTCTGATGTTGCACATGTCATAAAAAGGCCTGGCAGTGTGTGAGGGAAAACAAGGCTGCTTTTTTCCATTCTTAGGCTCCAGGCTGAGTGCAGAGCAGTTCTGACCCGCTCCTGAGGCCCCCGCTTTGGCTGACATGGAGAAGGCTGTGCTCACTGCCACCCAGCCATGTCATGTGGAACTGCAGATGGCAGGAGTTCATGGCATGGGCCACAGCTGCCATGTTCTTCCCTAGTGCTGTCCATACTGTTTTTCCACATGGATGCTCCTATTCCACACCAGCGCAGCCAAGGTGAAGGCCAGACTTGTTCCTGTCAATCAGTGGGCCGCCAGGTCCGATACGGTACGGCAGCAGTGTCAGCACACCCGCTCTAACTCTTCACTCCATGGAAATTCTCTGATCTTTGGTATTCCTACCTGGTCCAGAGTACACATAAACATCTCCTACTTAGAACCTGGATCACGAACAGACAGGCTTTCCACTTACACTTGGGTATGTTTTATACTATGGGAGTATAAAAATAAAGGTAACTGGCATCAGGATTATGATGGATTTTGATGAAATATGATCCATTTAGTTTCAATTTTAAAATATCATGTTTATTTAGCATTGGTTTTAGACAATAGCAATGTTGTATTTCTGCCTTAAATGGACAATAAAACCTACCCCTTATGTTTTGAACCACTGAACGGACAGCTTGGTTTGGTAGTGTATTGTGTGGCAAATTTGAATGTGTGGTTACTAAAGCTGCAATGATTAAAAGTCCCACTGTAGAGTATAAAGGCCAAAAGCAACTGGACATTTTTGTTGGTTAAAGTGTGCAATGGAAATACCCGCAAGAGTGCAAATGTGAGAGCTTGAATGAACCAGAAACGGAGAGGAGAGAAAGCAGCCAGCGCTGCCAACTATGGGCTGGTAGTTCCTTGCAGTGCCCCGTTTGCATGATGCCAACAACATGTGGCGTCTATCCAACTCAAACCCAAGCACAGTCCCATGTTGCTCTTTAAAATCTAAACGATCCTGGAGGAAGGTGAAGCTAATTTATTTTTTACTTCTAGGCCTAATTTGATGTGACAAAGTTGCTAGAAATACAACAATGGGATGTAGTAGCATATTTCCCTTAGTATGAGAAAAGCAGTAAAAAGTAAATTTGAGCTGGCAAGGCACAGAAATGACCTCCGACAGTGGACTCTCCAGAGGCACATAAAGCAGTAATATAGAACCTAAACTTCCAGGATATTGGCAATCTTGTGCCTTGATCGTACTGGTTGGCAAACAGTGAGTGGTTTCAATGTGTTATAAAGAATGTGGCTCAAAGGGGTAAAGGCAGCTGGGTATGTAGCTTAGCTGGTCATGTTGTTGGGACAGGGGGCCTCACTGGGGGGTCTGTGATGTACCCTGAGGGAAGAAGTTTGAGAACACTGCCCTGCTCTCATGGTGACCCTCTCAACATAGTATTGCATAAAGACAACTCAGACAGAGGTTTAAGCAAGAAGCTATTTCATTTGGGGCACTTGTGTAGTGATATGAAGGAATCTACAGTATTCTAACCTGAAAACAGTTAAATATATAATATTTCAGGGGTAGAGAGTCATCGTCCCATAGTCCTTGAGTAAAAGGTGAACTTCCAGTATGTATCAAACCAAAACAGGCTTTTTTAAAATGAACAAATTAGGTGGATTGTTCCTTGAAATAAAGGCTAAAGACTAAACTAAAACTACAGTTATATACAAGTGTTCTACAGCCCACCAAGACTTCTGCACAGTACTGGATGTTAAAAGCTATTATAAAATGTGACTTGAGTGAACATGCTTATGCTGCATTCACACACATTTGGCCCTACTTGAAGCACTGCTCTGTGTAACTGTTGCCACAAATCTTCCACAGACTAGACACCCACTGACAGCAGTGTGGGGCCTCTATGGGTGCCTGATAAGACCACTGTGTTGCATATAGAAGTTTATGGGTATAAATGCAACCATCAGCTGTCATAAAATAGTGAAATAAGTATATAATGTATAGACAGGAAACCATTATGCAACGATAGGGCAAAGTTCTACTCCCTTACAGTCAGTGAATAGCTCCTGGGAAAGACTGAGGGGTTGTGTGGAGGGCCTCTTTGGAATCCAGCTCGAGTCACGCTGTAAATGGGCTTCCAGTTATTCCAGTAGTTACGTTATGTTTCGGAAAAGTATAGTTCCCATTGTTTTTGGCCTAAATTAGAGTGTTATTTTCTCGGCAGCCCAGGGAAAACCCCCTCAGAGAACACTGCCTTAAATTTAAAATTCATTATGTGTGCCACATAGTAAAACCAACCAAGGAAACGGCCAGTTGCACAATGGATTAAGAACAAATTGAGCTTAAAGTTGTTGTCTATGATTTATTTATCTAATTCTCACTTTGCCCACTGAACTGTGGGCCAATAACTGGACAATTGCAGTTTCTTTTAAGACTGTAATTTCAGCCAGTGAGTATATTCATATATCCCAATAGTCTACATACCTTTTGAACCTTTAAACTGTATGGTTGTCCCACTGAGTATTTGGCCATTTCGGCATATTAGCTAAAATGCTTGTGTTATATATATTACCAATGCTTGACTCTGATCCAGAAGGAGGAAAAGCCTTCAATTGGAGTTTTGAGCAATGCATGTTCTTGTTTAGTTTTCTTTGCTTTTTTTTGGTGCTAGAGTTAGCAGGGAAGTATTTTAGGCTGATTCAACTTTAATATTTCTATTGAGGAAAAAAAAAAAAAAACATTTTACGTTAAGATGCACTACAAATACTTTTTCAAAAGTGACTGCTGAAAGCATAAGCCTTTTGCTTGTCTTGCTCTTGTTTTCCTTTACCAGGGGAGTCCTCAGAAATTCTTGAATGAGATAAGATCACACAGACAAACTCCAGTGTAATAACAAGCAGCTGCTCTCTAAGTGATTTCAGAGACCGTGTTTAAAAAACTCATGATAACAAAGATGTAATGCCACGGACTGAGCCAGCAGCACAAGGCAGCTACCACTACAACAACAAGTTGCTGTTGTCAACCTGCATGGACAGATCTGATAATTAAGGTCCAAGTGAAAAGCTTTTTGTAAGTCGGAAATGACATGCAGCACACAGCGACCAATAAGGGTCAAATAGGAAACTGGATTAGAAAAGTAAGATCACATCAAAGCTGGGCTCACTCTGAGATGTGATGCTTTGTGACAATACAAGATGTTGTTCTTTGAGCGGTTTGTACGGTAAGGGACTCAGATTAACCGGCCACACATCAGCACTGGTTACAGTCAAAAGTGGCCCAGTGCGGGAAACAGTGGTTAGCAAAGAAAAGTTTAAGATTTTGTCATAGAACAAGATGGCTTTCTCCTCCAATTTTCTTACAGTTGGAAAAATTGGGTGAAATTAATGTGGCTTTTCAGAATCGCCCTATGTTGTGGAGATATGTTTCTGTTGGGGGATACTCAACTTAATCCTGAATAAGTCACAATTCGGGTTGCAATGACTAAAGTTAATTAGAGTCATTCTTCTCTGTCCACTTGTTCCCATTAAAAGAGCAAGCTAGAGCCAATTCCACCAAGTATGGTTCTTAAAACAAGATGTTTGCAAAGCTGAAATGCTGATGAACCAACATTTACCACATGCATGAAGGGGGTAAATGCCAAGGGTGAATTTATGTTTAAAAACAAATTTATTTCCTTAACATACACAATAAAGACTTGTTGCAATTTAATAAAAAAAAGTCATATGTATTCCTCCTGAGCCCTGCTCCAAACCACATGCTTTCACTGGCACATATTGATGATTAGAAATGATGAGAATCTCAATCTAGTCTAATCTAGAATGCCTTCTCTTACACTGTGCATTCAAATCTGAAAAAATAAAATAAAATAAAATAAAAAGTATTGTATACATATAGCAACAAATCCATTGCATGTTTTGAAATCTACTTACAACACAAGAGCTTCCTTCTAACTGGACGTCAACAATAGTGATTTCAAATAACATGCTTTTCATTTGAATAATCCAAAGAGTCCGGAGGATGCATTTTCATGGTGATTGGGAAAGCACAAAGCATGTTTTTCCTCCTCGGGTTCTTCGTGTTCACAGTGTTGGGCCGTAAGGTTCGAAGGGGCTCCTCTGAGGTTTGATGTGAGTTTCTTTGTCAGAAGTTTGGCTCCGAGAACTACATGGGTTCAAGTTCCTTGCTGTTTTCATGTGAAGCATTGGGCCAACACCTCAGGCTCTGTGTAAATTTACCAATGTGTCTTTTTCATTCAGGATCTATGGTCAAAATATGCTTTAATGCATAAAATTAAGGGGTATTTTCATGTCCTCTTTTGTGCACTGTACACACAATTAATCAATATGTTAAATCAAAATCAACACTTGGGCCCCTAAGTAATGTAATAATTATCTTGGCAACATTGTTTTGTAAATTTCATGTACAGATGCAAGACTAAAATTTTTGCAACACATGTACCATGTTAAAACTGAACCTGCAAATCATTAAAATAATAGTATTTAATTAAATTTGATTATTTTTGAAAAAAACAACAATAAAACTTAAACCTAGAAAGGGCCTGGTTTTTCTCTCATTTTGAGAGTGCAATATTATTATTATTATATTTTTGAATAATGAATTTACTGATTAGACTGATTTCCCAATATTGATATTGTTTTTTGTTGGCATACATATAGCAAATTAACTTATTCAGACATCTATATTATATTCAGGAGTATTAGATGTGGGTGTTAACATATTTAGATCACCATGTTGCTGTTAATATTGTTTGTTTTTTTTTCGAAAATTCTAAATTCATCAAAAACATGTGTATTAACATGTTTTATAAGTTTCACTTTCATTTTTGACACTAAGTCAAAAGTCACTCCCCTTTCACAGCATTATCACAACATAATCAGGTGTGTGTTCACTAATAAAACTACTGCACATCACATCAGGTTTGTAAAGCTCAAGTGTATTGTTTTGTATCATTCTTTTATATATTTATGGAGAATTGTTTTGTGGGAGCATGGGTAACATAGACTTGTGAGTGGAGCATTGGAAAAATCTTATAGCTACATGTACGGAGAGTTAGAACAATAGAGTTAATAAAATACTCAAACATGCATGTATGGCATCTAAAACCTCTTCATGCATATTTTTGATGAGGGAACAATGTTGGAAGCTCCAAAAAGTTTACTCTACATAATACTTGCTCTTTAAAGAATATATTTAATTTGACTAACCCAACAATTGCTGTATCAGGTTAATGGTCCATCTCACAGTAAATGTATTAAGGAGATTCTAATCAACATGCTGCATGGGTCATACATGGTTGAATCTACATTTGTATTTAAAAGAAAAAAATAAATCTGCAAGGGAATTACAATGTCTAGCGAGAGTCTCAATCCTCAAGGCCAGTAGACACTTTACAAAGTGCACTCATGTTCTAATGCTAACATTGTACATATTCATATGATATAGTATGGCATGGATAAAGAGGGCTTGGGTTTACATGTCAGCCTTAATGTGAGGAGACAAATCTCTGGAGCTGGGTTGGCTTTAGTCTTTTTGTGCATCTTGGTTGAATTTCCTCCCGGATTTCATGCTTTCAGAAACACTCGTATAACGATGGGATGTTTAGTAACGCAGGTGTAAGGAGAAATAAGAACCAGGGCTCTCCCTAGCTGTTAAACAATCCCAGGAGACACAAGACTACAGCCTTAACTGCTTTACATCCACCTGTGAACAGACGAGCCGTTCAAATTGTGAAGTATGTGTGTCTGCTTTGGATAATTGACAATAAATCAAGTGTTGTGGGAAAGAGGCAGAGCTGATGGATCGTGAATGTGTGTCTGGGGATGATGAGGTGCAAAGAGGGAGGTGCTGAGAGGGTGAAAGCCATGGGTGTCAGCAGAATTTTGTAAAATATTCTTTTACAAAACAGATTTTACAGTATTTTAGCACAGTAAATTTTACTTGTATTGTGTGTATTATGAACAAACATCTGTTACTGGTAATCAACACAGCTGATGACTTGGATTAATTTGTTAAGAAATGTGTAATAAATTAAAAATTATCTGAGATACAAAAATCGTAAGGCATAAACATGTATGGTTTGAATTAAAATTGTTGTCTGAAGACAACATTTTTAAGTGCATATTAATAGCCTGTATTGTTCCTGTGAGGAAATTTGTGTCTGCATTTCATCAATCAAATGCCATATGGGCAGCATTAGGAGTAGATCTGGGCCAGGATCATAGTAGTTTTGCTGTGAAATTTAAATAATAACCATTTTGTATCCAGTGCATTATTATTTTAACTTCACAGACAACCACATGACATGTCTAAGGTGTAAATAGATGTATATGTGACTGTAACTTACTGGAGCACATGTTGACATCTGGGCTCCTCATGCCATAGTACCCGGCCGGACAATGTTGCAGACACTCTCCGTACTGCCTCATCCTCTCACGCCGCAGGAACAGGAAGAGTTTGGGCTGGCAGGTTACACAGCCGTTGTCTCTGGAGCACACCGAGCAGCCTTTACAGATTGGATACGCTCCATAGCTCGCTGTAAAATATTAGAAGAGAAGAGAGGACACAGGAAGAATGAGTACAATGTCGGCAAAACAAATTAACTTTTTAAATTATGTCATTGTAGTTTGAAAGGAACATAGCCTCAGGGGTTAACTATGTTTACTTTTATCATTACAACATGAACCATATGAGAATGCTAAGATATTTTCTGTGACATAGTTTCAGCTGAAATATCTTCTAACTACTCCATGTGTATTGTCATTGTTATTGAACTGGGGGCACAACTTTTATTACTTACTCCTACAGTCTCTAGTAAGCCAGTGTGTTTATTTTAACTAAACCTTGAAGTGCCATCGTTAATACTGATATTATATTGGTGAAAAAATGCATGTGCTTCGCTCACTCATAGAGGTAACTAGATGTGACAGCCCTAACTGTTGGGAGTCTCACACACACGATGAGAACAATGACCTATAATGGATACATCAGTGGGTCATAAATATGTCTAATTCAACAATTTGTCATTCAAGCAAACTCTGGTTATTCTCTCAACGTCCTACTATTGATTGGTTTTGAATGTGAATGTTGATTAAATCTGGCCAGATATGCCCTCTTGAATGATAATACATCTGACAAAAGCACCCAAACCACATTGGCAAAATCCCAGCCTTGTGTTGGTGAGCACAAATACAACAGTAAAATACTTTTTCTTCCAATAAGTGATTTTTCAGTGAATGCATCAGGTCCTGCTTGTAGGAAAATGTCCTTGGGCAAAGCCGATCTCTGAATAAAAGACACTTGACTTGATGTAAGCCAAGTCTAGAATATCATGCAGGGAACAGCGACCCACCACAATGCTTCATACACAGGCTGTATCTAAATGGACAAACCCGGGGAGACAGAGTCTGCATTACTGGCCATGGATTCGCATATTAGGTTTCTCTGAACAGATTCACGAAGACAAAAGTGAGCTCTAAGTGGGCCCGGTGCATGCATCAGTCTGAAATCCTGTGAAGATCAGTCAGTAAATGTCATTGGACACATCAATTTTGCATGTCTTTTGTGTGTGTGCGTGTGTGTGTGTGTGTGTGTGCGTGTGTATGCGTGTGTGTGTGTGTGAGAGAGAGAGAGAGAGAGAGAGAGAGAGACAAAGAGAGAGAGGAGACTTAACCACAATATTTTGTCCCTGCCAAACACACTATAATGTGCAGAGGTCTGTCCAGGTGAATGCTAAATTAAATGCTGATGACAATGTGTCACTCAAATTGAACAGGTTTACAATGACAAGACATTTATCACAGCTCAGAAGAGACACATTGCAGCAAACAAATTAAAACAATAATATAAAGATATTTCTATTGGTTACATCCAAGGAACTAAAACTAATTGTTCAGTTTTTTCTACTTAGGGGTTTTGGAATGGGGACTACATGGGGCATAATATTTATTTAATAATAGGTGTTAATCGTGCCTTGTTCAGTTGTAAAAAGTTACTGGTAACCTAAAGATTCACCTGTTGCCATGGAAGCTAAACAGCCCTGAAACAAGCAGGTAAAACTGTCCTTTCAGGTATAGCTACCAACTTTACCCACCCTAACAAATTTAAACATACTTACAAAACCATCTAATCTCACATTTCATTGTGTCAGTCCTCCCATAGCGTAAAACTACACCCCGACATAAGACCAAACCTCACCACTTAACCATATATATCTGTAGTATATACAGACTTGGTGTGTTTATGGCAAACTGACATTCACATTAACGTGGTCCCATTCACTCCCTGCTCTCTGGCCCGAATGGAACACAACACTGAGAGAAAGAGAAAGCCAAGTTGGCAAATATAAAAGAGCTATAAGCCTGGAAAGGTTATTCCTCCAGCCCATTCTGAACTGGAGTGACTCTATATGTGCCTTACTAATTAACAGTATGCTGACAATAATAACAATATTAAAAATGAATCAAGTTTGTGGGTTTTGTAGCTCACTGGTGTCTCAGTCAGCAAGGATATTACAATCACAGAAAAGCCCTTTTTTATGAGTCTGGTTTAAATGTCTCGGATAATCTTTGTTGTCCAACATTTGTTTTGCCAGTTGCTAATCTCGCCATGAACAGTGATTGAGGATAACATAATCACACGCTGTTTGAACGCGGCAGATCCCACATCCTGGAATCAGCGACTGGGAAAGTGGAGTGGAAGCAAGCGGCTGAGTATGGTGGAAGGGAGAAGGCAGTGCAGATCGGAGGAGATTAACTTATGTGTGTCTGTGGAAAGGTTTGGAAGTTCAGGCCACAGGTATGTCAGGAAAGAGGCCACAATTCACTGCAGCGCCGACCAGCTCACAAACCAAGACGACACAGGCAGCACGATGTCTTACGCGTTACATCAATCTGTCAGTGGCCAGCAGGTTTGAGCCACTCTTAAAGAAAACATTTGGTCATATGGACTGGAAAATTCAATCTCTAGAAATAAGTATTTGAAGGAGGCCAGATTTGTATCCACAATATTTTTATGTAGCTACTATTTAAAATAACTAAACATTCCTAAGCCTTAATAAAGCATGAAGAAAGACTTTATTGATTATGAACAAATATTTTATGCATACTTATTCAGACTCAGTAACTACATAATTAAGGAGTATATATTAAGGAGAATATTAGGAATTAAGCTATTAAAGGGCCCATATTACTATTACTATTTTGTGATCTCTGTTATACTGTTTCCTCATCACAAACATGCCTGGAGTTGTATTTTTTTTTCATTCACACATGTTTAACACCCAAACACTGCATATTTAGGGTTCTTCTCTTAAACCAAAAACACTCCACCTTATGATATCATGTGGTAATGCAGAAAGTTCTCCACTGTGTTTTTAAACTCCATACACCTTCACTTTTGATCATTTCAAACCTGGAATTGCCTGTCTCTACTGAACTAAAGGTAAAAAGAGCTGCTGACTTGAAAACTACCACTTCATGACATCACAATGTGGAACAGAGAATTTTGCACTTTGGAGACAGACTAATAATAAAGGATTACTCAATCATGTGTGACTGAAACAAAACACAACTCCAGGTATGTTTTTGAGGAGGTATTATTATTATTAATATTATAAAGTGTTATTATTAAGTGTTACCTGTTAAGTCTATGCATCACTGCAACATTCTTTAGTTTTATATGGACTTTTTCATATGTGGATTAGTATTACTCCAGTCATAGTACAGTTCTCTCACATCTGCCTATGTATCATTCCAGCGTAACCTAATTTTGTATGAAGTTTTCTCTCAACAACATCTGTATGTTTATAAGGTGGCATAGACCTTGTTACTTTGCATGGCATTCCCATAAATTAGGTTTTGACACATGCTTCTGAAACCACAAAACTGACATGTGATGCCTCATCTCCTCCACTGTTCAAACTGAAACTAAAGTGACACAGATGGGGATGAAAGCCACACATAAAGTGCTCATGGCGAAATTTCAGGAATATAAACTTAAGCATGCATATGTTTCAAAACACGAGATGGAATGCACATTGGAGGAGTCAGTTCACACGATGGACCAGTGGCGTTTACAGTTACAACCACAGAATACATAGAGCGTGGAACGACACAAATCCGCACTTCCCATTCTGACAGGCCGCAGCACTGACAAAAGCAAGGGTCCATCTGACTATCTCTGTAGTCTGCTCAGTGCATAGTCCCAAAGCGTAACAAACTCTGTCACTTGTACCCAAAACCATCACAGCTCTCTCAAAGGAACAGTCAAGAGATCTTATCATTATCCTCCTCTTCATTCATCAATACTACATGTGACACAAAAGAGTAAGAGTGGAGTGGTACAGCCAGCCTGCACTCCTTCTGGTCTCGACCCAGTCATCAACATCTGATGAACAAAACTGACCAGTGCGGGAAATAAATGGTCCATAACTAGTAAACTAAATATGGTGGTTTACACAAGTAGTAGAAGAAGAAATTAACAAACAAGGCAGGCATTTTTAAATCAAATATTGCTTTTAGTGATGGCAATTACAATGCTGATTTATTCTTAGATAGAAAAATCACTGGACATGATCAAGTTGTCATCTGAAATTAGAAATGAGTCTTGAAACTGAGAGAACTGAAACTGAAATCCAGTTGGTTTGAAAGACTGGTCTCTGTTCTAAATCATCACTAACTAAACCCCAGCACTTGCAGTCAATTACAAGTGCGAGTGCAGCCACTGCAGCTCAGTGAGGGAATTCTGGAGGTTCTGAGCTTGTGACATGGCTTGTCTATATACTGAGAATGAGAAAAACTTGTGTACCAGAGCACTGGAGACCAATGTTCTGTTGTGTTTGGAGTGCTTTCTTAAAACTCAGAGCCCATTAGAGACTATATACAGTTCCTATATGTTGTATAGTACCACACATTGGTACATTCTCTGCAAACAATGACACACATCACAATACTGCAGTTAACTGTTGGTTTAATAGGTATGGGCCCAATTAAGTCTAATTTTAGCTAGAGTGAACTCCAAATTTGTTCTCAGGTAATTGTTATGAGTCCAAAGTAAGCGTGACTGACTACACAGAGCATTGCCAAACCTTACTATAGAGGCGGTTCCTCCCACTGCCCACGGACTTCCTGCTTTCCCCTCACCTACAGCTCACCGTGAAATCATTGACGTCGACTCGCTCCAATGCACTGCAACCCAAAACCCTAACAAGGCAAATTGCAGATAATTTTTGTGTGTCTTTAAAAGCTGCAAACTTAACATTGAGAACAAGACACTTTTACATAGGGTTTTATTCAAGTTGGCTGCTGGTCACTCCTGAAAAGTGATACCACTTTACAAATTTTAGCTTCTTCAAAACTGACATTTTTATTTAAAGGTATTTAAGACTTGAGGAAAAATGGCCAGATGCTGTGCCTATATATAAAGATTAATGAGAACTTGAAGGAGACAAATTATGCAAAATCTATTTTAATAGCCTTTAACCATATTGTAATTGTTTCTATTTCTCATTAGTTGTATCAAGTTATATTTAGTGGATTCATGCATGTTTGAGTAATCTGTATAATCCATCAATCAGGCACCATTGCTGGAAAAAAAAAAAAAAAAAAGTTAATGGCTGAAGCGTTTATTTCCTCTTTTATCAAGAGCCAAAACAATCCCATAATGAAATATACTTCAGCAGCTATGTCTGAGGTAATACATTCACAGATTCGTTTTACTCTTGTTAATCACACAATCAACTACTGTGCAGCCATAGACCTAGTCTGAAACACCTACTTCAAATACAGCCGAAGCAAACGGAGGGGAAATTAATGTTTTTATCTGAAGCAGAAACAGATTGGGGTAGATTTTTGTTACTTTGAGCTAAAAACATAGACTTTTATAGACAACTCATAATACTACAATAACTGTCACTAATATGACCACTGACAATCACTGACCACTGACAAACTCGATAAGTACGATTGTCTCCCGCCTAACACAGCCATTAAAGAAAAGTATGTATTTGTTGTTTATGTATCATAGAAATCATCTGAAAATGAAGTGAACATATCACAGCAGGCAGCACTAAATTCTAAACAATGCCAAACAAAGCCTTCAACACAAGCGTTTCCATCGTCACATTTTTCCAAGTGTCCATGGTATGTAAATCTAATAACGTTGTCTGTGAATGCACCCAACCACCAGTTACTCTTAACATTGTAGAGAAGGGCATATACAGTACACACTTTTCTCACTACAACACTGTATATAACTGTAATATAGAGAGGAGAACTGACACATTCTTATGACATTTACCATTTGAGGATGTTAGGTTTGCAGCCAGCAGCTTGATGGAGGCTGGGACCAGACCATAATAAGCAAACCACTGAACAGTCTGGGTTTGTGCTGCTCTGAAAGCCAAGCCTAAAAGTGTCAACCCTCGCACCCAGAGTTCACCAACTGCCTGGCCCCACGACAGAGCTACATGGTCCGAGCTTGTTAAAGACTAGAAGACGGAAAAATGACATCAAACCTGCCGCATTTCAGAGCTGGATGTGTCACGGATCTGGAAGTGGCACTTAGCTCAGAGCTACAGAGAAAGACCAGGAGCAAAAACAGGGGTGCCATAGGGTTACACCGGCCTTGTGAGCTACAGCCTCATTTCAGCTCTAATTTAGCACAACATATCTGGGAGTTACCTCCAACTTATTCTTCCCAGATGGAACTCCTCAATGTTTTACTTTCTCTCCAGGTTCACTCTAACAGTTCATACTGCTAGCACATCGGATACATTACATACACATTCATATATATATATATATATATATATATATATATATATATATATATATATATATATATATATATATATATATATATATATATATATATATATATATATATATATATATATATATATTATATATATTATATATATTATATATATATATATATATATATATATATATAGCAGAAGAGAGAACACATTCAGTGTCAAGCCAAAGATCTCAACTATTTCTATAGCATGGTTCATTAAGTGAAAAACTGCAAAACAAGGACATCTGAAACACAAAATGAAATTTAGAACAAGGTGAAGAGTTAGTAAACTCACATAGAGCAGCTACAGTAGACTTCACAATTTATTGCTGGACTTGGATGAACTGGACTTGGATGAGGTGCAGTCAAAGACATTTCCACAATAACTATGTAATTCATTGTCTTTGACTATTAAACCTATTTTAAATTAATACTGAACCATTTTTGTCTACCTTCCATGTATATGCGCTTAGATATCATGTTATGTATTGTAATTTTACTTCCTTATTGAAATCTTTACGGTGGATTATGACTTACGTGCACTGTCCTGAGTCACGCATCTGTTTCTCTGATACTATCTCCTTTAAATTTTTACAAACTCCACCCCATGGGTTCTTCTTCTCACACTTAAAGTCTCATTGACAGACACTTAAAACTGACATGGAAAGCCCTATGGTCGTGTAAAAATCAAAAAGCAAGGGAATGACCTTGATGTGGTGGTCAAGCAAAAGCAAAGCGTCTTCACTGTTGAGCTGTGGTCCCATAAAATGGTTTTACAGTCCACTTTCTGTTGAAAACAACAGCATCGCTGTTCCAGCCATGGTCAACATCTTTGGAACAATTCAACCAAAACAATTAAAATACCAAAATAAGGTTCACCATTTGTTTTAGTACAGGGAAAATCCCAAAATACAACTTTATTAAACTTTATTTGTAAATATCTTGGACTGGTTCTCAGAGCAGATTATGGGTGGCTGGTTGGCTGCTTTGTTTTCATTTTTGCCTGGACACACTGCCAGTGCATTTCACTCTATGTCAAAGCAGCATTTATTCAGGCTTGTGGAGAAAATACAGTTCATCCTATTTATTTATGCTTGATACAAGCATAGCAGACATTAAATATATCAAAATCATGTAATTGGTGTTATCTTTTCAATCAGCATCAGTACAACACATTGTTATAATCTGGTATATTAGTAAGTCAATATATATCCTATGCCCATTTTCAATTTTGAAATTCTCTATTAAAAAACAGAGCCATTGCTGTGCGTAGCTGCCCTGGTCCAGGTCTCATTGGTGACGTTGCCAGTGTGTCTAGAGCAGTGGACACAAGATGAGAGCTACTTCAAGTTAAAATTAAACTAAATGGGTCTACAATTACATTATTACATTTTAACACATATTTAACCAAGTTATACAGTCTATTAAGTTGTGAGAAATGATTTGATGTGCATAGAGGGTCACATAGATATCAGACAAAAAATAGTCTAGATATAGGGAGACATCCAAGACAATACCATCACAATATCTTGAGGGCACATGTCCCCAGGTCCCAGGTACTGCACTAATGGTAAATAAGCAATAATCTTAGTCTCATGCCTCTTTTTACAACTACTACTTCAGTTTATTATACATCAGAATGAGCCCACATAAACAGAGGTTCTGTAAAACATATTTGTAATTTGAATAGTTGTAATTCCTATTTATGTAGGAATAAAAGAGTAAGAGAACTGTAAATCTTCCAAAACACAGCAAAGTGTTACATTAAAAGCAAATTTAATCATGAGCTATTGCACAAACATTGAGGAGGAGACATAATAAAATATAGACCTGGTTCAAATAATAAAACTTTACACTCTTTTACAGCTTTTTGTTGTTTGACCATCTGAACATGATTTGTATGATTGAACTGCCCAAGAGGCTGTTGTAACTAATAAAATTTAAGTCAGGTAAGACAAAAACAACTATATGAGGACACAGTGTGGCAAAGAGCCACCTCGTGATGCTGTGTGATAAAAAACTAGTGTGAGTGAAAATATTTTAAAAGAACAGAGAAAGCAACAACAAATTTTCATCATGCCATAAGGGCAAAATATATGTATATGACTTAAAAACTATTACTCTGATACTGATAAACTCAGTATCACATTTGATTGAAGTGGTGCTCTTCAAGAAACATGAATTATCTATTCAGTCAAACTAAAGCAGGGAGTAATATCATTTGACCAAATGTACATATAGAGTAAAAAGTATTCAGGAGTCAAAAAGGGATAGATGGGAAGGTGGCATTGGTCCGATTAGCCACATGTTGTTAATTTATCAGACATAAAACTCACACCTAATTTCCACACCTGTAGCTCAGTGTGCTGAAAGTAATTGAGTCAGTCACTCACAGACAGAGCAGGCTATGGGTTTCCCTTCAGAGCACAGGATATCACAGGGTAACATCAGTCAAGTCCCAGGGCATGCTGCACATATTTGCACCGCATTTACTATGAGTTATACTCTCCTATCTGAACTCGAATTGTTCAAAGTGTTCTCTACATGTCATCACCATATGCAGAACTATACTCTGCTTATACATTTAAATGGCAGCTGGATTGCAGGAAATCAGGCCTGCTGTTTCAGGTGTCAAGCAAAACAGTCACATTTGACTACATGGGCTATGAAGAAACACCTGGTTTGGAATTGATTAAAAATGTACTTCTCTAATACAATGGTTCCCAATCTGTTTTCCTTGAAGCCTTCGTTATTTACCTGTGCAGTGGAGACCCAAAATACAACTCTGACAGAGCTTACAATGACAAAACCCATTATTTTGCGTGATATGTGTTCACTTTAACATATTGCTGCCTTTTGCTTTTAAACAGTAGGAGACCAGACAAAATAATTGTCCAGAAAGGGAAAACACTGAGAAAAACTGGCAAGCTAGAAATACCCACTGTGTACAAGAAAATGTACAAAAGGAAGCAAACCATTTGACATTTTGGGTTTTGTTTGTACCCAATTTATGAGAACCAGGTGTCAGTAGTAAATAGTGCTACCTAAACAAACTCAAATTTCAATAATAGTAAGAACTGAGAAAAGGAAACCCTTATGTTTTGCCAACCACACTCTGCAAATACAAAAGGCTTAGCTTCACAAATGGAGACAAAACAGTTGAGACTGAAAGCAAAATGAAATCTGCCAGAGCTAGTATTTCTTCAGGCCTTAAATCTGTAAAATGTGGACTTCTCCTACAAAGTTCTACCTCATTAACCCTTTAACAAGATACAAGCTCACGCTCCTGCAGCAGCGGGGAGATCTGAGGTGAGCGCCAGGGTCAAAAGTGGACTGCACCACAGGGGACAGATGGCAAAGACCTGGGCTCACTTTCACACATGCTGTTTGTCACTAAACCCCCAAACATCAAAGCACTTTTTCTCTAGCCCTCCAAACAGTGGCCTGGATCCAATATTGACGTTAGGGCTGTGACGGGAACCTACCTCAAATTCACTTGTTTTCAACGAAGGACTGTTTCCTATGAGTCATTTGGATGCACTGTCACTGGATTCATGTTGGTGAAAAGACTAAGACCACTACAAAAAACATTATGTACAGACCATCAGTGGCATTAATATCAGTCTCCTACAAGAAACTCCACAATTTATAAGAGAGTAGTAAAATATAAATCCAACACAAAGGAGTTCATTTGAGGCGTTGAAGGTGAATATTAGCAGCACACGGCAGCCTGGACTGTTTAGCAGGTGTCAAAATCCTGGCCGCTGCTCCTTCACCACCTGAACACTGGCATTGCCAGGACTAAAGCAGAGCAGACTGCTGGCTCCAAGTTCAACAGTAGTAAGAATTTTTCCTTTCAACATAGTACATACCAGCTCTATTTTTGATTGAAATCATTTTAGTGTTTTCTTCTGATGTAAAGACATCATGAATGGTATGCAGAAGATAAGCATACAAGAATAGATGGGGATTAAAATGCATTTTGGATGGAGATGTAGTGAACAGCATCCAAATCTCTGGGTGGTATCAGTAGTATAAGTATATTATAACCCACAGACAGCCCATGCCAGGTGCTTTTTGCAAATTCTATCACTTTTTGAAATTGTCTAATGCAGAAAACCATGATCTCAAAGTCAGTCCTATAGTTCCTCTCATTCATATGTATGTGAGGATGATGATAACCAGTGCTAAATCGTCCATGACACTCCATGTCCATTACTGCACCAAGGCAGTACCATCTCTGAAGCCATTAGGTGGTAAACATGTAAACTACAAGTGACCCCTGTCCACAGATACCTATTACTTATGACTCCTGCTGGTGACAGCTGTTTACATTACTTAAGCCGCAGCTTCTGGCCCCAGTCCAAATAAAATAATATCCAGTTCAGGGTGAGCCAAGATGTAATGCAAGTGCATAACTACAGGCAAAATGAGTCAAGAATGTTACCAATGCTGATGGACTTTTCTACACTTATGCCTTCATTTCTGACATCTTCCTGTGTGGTCTTAACAAAAAAGATTAACATGTCAAGAAAGCCACCATATTTGCCCCATTTGACAAGTCCCCACATAACGCGTCACATACTTTAAATAAATCATAATTTATTACTCAGGCATTTAGACTATAATTGGACATTTATTTGTGTTCTGACATGTGCACAGTAGTGCTGGGAGAGCTGTGGCCGGCAGCAGAAGCAGAGAGGGAAACCACGCTGGAGTTTATAATGCAGACAAAACATGCACACAACACAACAACAGCTATACGACCACAATGACATGAAGACTGGCCACTTATGCACTATACTACAGCAAACAGGGTTAGCTTTAACTCAGAGGAAAACCCTGGGCTCAGAGAAGGAAATTGCAATTTAAATGCTGCCCACAAAGACAAGCAAAAACGTTAAATGCACTGGGTGGTGTCATGCCTCTGTCTAAAAACACTACAGCTGTTTTAAGATAAACTGCACAAATATATGAACAGAATCTTTTTTTAAATGTTTTTCTAAATTGGGTTTCAGTGCCAAAATATTATCATAACAAAAACTACATTGCTAGATGTGCATGTATATATATATATGTGTGTGTGCTTTCAAATGTATATTGTCCATTGATACTTTGCAGGAACATCAAGCTAGGGATGGTCTACATGTATGTGTATGGTCTAATGTTCAGCAGTTATGAGGGGGACACAATGCACATTGCCAAAAAATGTTTCAAGATATTCTGAAAAGTCTGGAAAAAATATAAAATGCATTTAAAAATAGAATTTCAGAAGCCTGTGATGAGTGCTCGTGGTCCTGTTTAGGTATTTCATTTTCAACAAAAAGGTGAGAGTGACCAACTGAAAAACTGTTGGCTAATGTTAGCAAGCTTGTGACTGTAATGTTATTTAAGAGGGACTTGTTTAATAGTACAAAATAAGCTCACCTGTTGTAGTTCCAGCTAAGTCAGTTCTTTACGGCCATATAGTGTTAAAATAAAGCTCAGACTTAAGTCTCAGACAGGGCCTACAGTCACACCCCCACAAAATGTTGATGACATCAGCTGCAAAGTATCAAATGTAGGACCTTCATTGAATGTATTTTTGAGGCTGTGCAGCACAATGCGATCAATTCATTTTTTTTTCCTTTTATTACAACCAAAATATGGCAGTGTGTGCTGTTTCATAAAATGCTAGTCTGAAATTATTGAGAGGACAGTCAGGTAACGGTAATGTCATTGGATCCAAAACATGAACCTGATTTAGTGTAATTTCCAGTGGTCAGTGGGGTGTGACTTGTAAGATGAAGCTGGAAGAACTGGCAGAGGTAAAACGGAAAATTGTACACAGTGGTATAATGCATGTTCAAAGAGATGTCCTGTACATTTTCCACACTAGAGGAAAGTTGAGCTGAGACAGACCTGGATGGAAGCTGAGGAGGCTTTCTGATCCTACAAGTTGCACATTATTTGTGTAGGAGCCTGAACAACTCTGACAGCACAAGTAATACACTTTGCTGCCTCCAGGCTATACAGTGTACAGTGGAGCCTCCATTACAAGATTGATTTCCAAACTTATGGCTTTCCTCCGATAACAGACAAACGCACGTCACTTTTAATCATAGCAGGACTGATCTGCGTGGCCTCTCTTCCCATGTCTTTGCCTCTATGTGCTCTCACTATTGTGGCCACATAAATCAACAAGGTATGACCCTCCGAGACCTCTTTACATCTGACATGCACGCTATGCTGCCGTCTGTGTCCCCCCTGCACTCTCCACAGAGGGAGTTAGAGAGACAATGAGCTCAACTCACCGGGTCCCGAAAATGACTCCCAGGCCTGTCCCTGATTAAAAACACACCAGGAGCTTCTGCACTGCGCAGCCTCCCCCTCACACCACAAGCATCGGCATGGGCCTCATCACAACTCCAACCCACTGCAGCATTCAGAGCTCTTGTCCCAGCTAGTCCAACTGGCAAGCCTTCGTTATGTCTATGGTGCACAATTACCAATATCAAACCCAGGCTTTGCCAAACCATAACAAAGCTGTAACAGAAGTGTGGCTGGCAAATACACAGAAAATACATCTCAATTATGACTTTTGTATACAACTGAGTTACATTATCAACAAATATTGTAGTGTACTGTAATTTCTTATACTATTTTCAGTATTAGTCATTACCATATAAGATTCAGGAAGTACTATCTGTGTGATATTTTTTTCAAATAAACATCGAGTTTTGGTGCTAGTTTCAATATTGATTAGTATCTGGGTGTCAATACTACAAACGTACCTTGATGACCTTTGTTGGTGACAATAATCCTGTTTTTGTTATCAAATGCACTACAGTCTATTCTAGTTATTTCTGTTATATTTATTTTTTGTGTATTAAAATTCCAATTAAGTCAGTGTGGGTAACAGTGGGGGGCACACAACCGTTTGTCCACAGTTGAACCAAAAATTACAGACAAGCTGCAGTAGGAGGCTTTATTGCATCTGAGTAGCTCACTTCCTCTGCATATACCAAAGGCAGTGCATGCTGGGCCTGATTTTGATGTGGCATGTAAGCATAATTAGAGGTCCCATAAAAGAGTAGGGGCGGGGGGTAGTCCATCTGTCGAGTGTTAGGGGGTGGGCACAGGAGTTACAGTGGTACCCAATGTCTTCATATTGTTTGAATGGCAGCACATTGAGGTAGGGTAAAAAGAAGAATAATTTGAGCCACATAAAAGCGAAGAGTGGGAGTTTATTTGAGCACACATCACTGAATTTTCTCCAGGGGATCTCTTTGGGTTTCACATTTCCAGGCTGTAATCGATGCAAAATAGGTACAAGTCGGCACGCACACTGACTTAGCAAAACAAGAGCAGCAAGCGCTCAGATGTCAAATTATTCGACTAGTTAATGCAGCAACTAAATTGATTCCATATTATTGCCTAAGGTGCCCCTCACTCAACATGTTAAGAGACATATTAATTTAGCATATTATAATTAAGTTTAATCTCCAGGCCTCATTTCTTCTCTATGGACAGCTACATAACTCAGTAACTCAATTCAAAAATGTTTACTTTGTAATGTTATTTTATGATTGATACTCGATGTAATGCCAACATTACACTTTTTGAAAGTCCAATATTGTTGTTAGCACAGTGCACTTAACTTCAGAAAACTGTCCAATGTCTGAAAAATCTGGATCAGTCCAATCAACAAGCCGGTGTGCTATACATACAAGCTAGCCAGCAGGGCAGGGTGCATAAAACATATTCTAAATCAATATGCAAGCCGCTGCTGTTGCGACCCCAAAGGGAAAAATCTAAAAACCAAAAGGAATGAAGATCAGGAACACCATCCACTGAAACAGGGGCAAATTATCCATAATTTTATTCAATGTTACTGTATTTTGGAGTTGTGACAAGGTATACTGAAATAGTTCTCTCTCTCTCCTTGAGAAAACAAAGAAAAGCGAGCCAGCTCATCCCTGAATGTCACATGGGAAAGAAAGAATCCCTGTGTGGTTCTGGCCAGTAGAAAGTTCATGCCACTGCTTGTTTTTTCCTCTGGTGGGCTTTCCGAGTGGGGTAGCATGGCACGAGCACACTGAGGCGCCTTTCAGCAGACACATCTGATACCGCTGTGACTTGGAGCAGGAGTCGCACTACAGGCCGGGATCGACATGCATGGGTTAGTGGGTCAAACAAGGAGCTAGTCTTTCTCTGGCAGGGTCAGACTAATGTGATTTATCAATACAGCGTGTGTGTAAGAGTATCATTGTTTCTAATGGACATACACAGGCGAGACTTGTGATTGGCTAGATGGGGTAGAAGGTGTTTGCCAGGTGAATGTCAAAAAAATGCACCTGCAAAATTTATTTTAATCCATCTTAGAAACTCTCTGTGAAATCCATGCACAGATCTAAATGCTATAATGTAAGGGTCTTAAAAATAGTATCATCACTCATTTTGAGTATGTATTGTTCTAATGCAGTTCTTGTTCTTGTTGAGACTCAAAGTTCTTTAGAAATTGCATTAATCATTTACTCCTCTATTTTCTATAGTGGAAACATGGCAAGAAATCAAGTTTGTCAAGCAACTTTTCCAAAGACACAACTTATGCATTACTCGAAATAAAAAAATAAAAAAATAAAAAATGTTTTCTATCATGTCAGACAATTTCCAAGCACTTAGTTTTAGCTGGGAGATTGTATCTACATATTTTATCAAAAGAGTATACTGATGTGTAGAGAAGGCAAGATGCCACAAAGCAAAACTGCTCTAATGTACAGGGCGATGTGTTTTTTTGGCTTGGGAGACCAAAGACACAGAGCTCTGTTCCTTGACGCTGGAGATCGAGGCTCAGGTCAAGTCTCAGCTCTCTCTAATCCCTCTCAGGTGATGCTGTTCACATTCAGCTTTTTCCAGCTGATCTGCTTAAATATGCCTTCCTCATCCCCTAAAACACCCCCAATCACACCACTATCCCAACGGTTTCCCCCTGACCAGAATTGAGAGAAAAAAAAAAAAGCTAGCTAAGAACACAGATGACTGTCAAACGCAAGATCATTTTTCAGCATTCTGTCAAGCGATCAATCTTTGGACAGCCCCTGGCACAGAGACAACGAGTCGCCCGTAAAGCTGGGGTCTAATGGAATAAAACGGTCAGGATCCAGTGCTCCCATCACCTGGATTAGAGGAGCATCATGTGAGAAAGCCTTGTTAACAGACATGCCATCTTTGTAAGGCCTTTTCACATTTTCCGAAAGGCAAAAGTGGCAAAGGCAGCTTCTTGGAGTGTTCCTTCTCCTCCCTGTTAGGCACTTAATCAACGTATTATATTGCGCGCACGTAGCGTGATCCAACATTAACACTTACACCCTCAAACCTGGGACTTCGTGCAGGGCTTTGGTGGACAGCAAAATGTGATTTGTAGAGCTCAAAAAAAAAATACAGGTGTCCTGTACAAATTAAACTTACTTTATTTTCCCTTTTTTCCCACTTGATAATGAAACAAAGGACAATGGACACAGCCAGTTTATTCTGTCTATTTCTGCAAGTCATTTGATGCATTTGTGATAGGAAATATAATGGAAATTGAATTAGGGATGCAATAAGCCCCATGTTATTTACCCACAAATTTATCATCAATCATTTATCGGTACAAACAACACAATATTGTGGACCTTGAAATCATAAATAAATCACGTAGCCTGGTAACTCACCATGCAAAATGTCAAGGATCGCTAACCCCACTGCCTCCGCCCTATACCTTTTATCTAAAACTTTTGTCCTTAAAAACATTGGAGAATGTGGTATGCAGTAATGGATTACACACTTGCAAATGATCTTAAACAAGACGTTTCCTATTGGGAATTGAATGTTGGCTTTGCAGTTTCTTGCGACACACATGTGGTAGAGTTAACGGTATCACATGGCAACTTTTCACCACTTCAACTGCTATTACGTACCCATTACCTGTTCAAACATCTGGAGGCCCACTGCTTATATGTACTCCTCTAGGCAACATTTGCTACTCAAGCCTGATTTTATGTAGTCAGCAGGTGGCATCATTAGCCAGAAAATAAAATGAAAGTTATACCATAGTGTCATAGTTACACCATACGATCTCATGGCAGGCCTCATTGGCATTATATCCATGTTCCAAGTGGGCAGGATAAGGAATAAAGAGGTGCAAATTTAATACATTTTGCCATGTGTTTTAAATTCAAAATTACACCTATATAACCACAAGCAAATGAGATGTTGGGTCATGCCATGTAGCGTGCCAGCAAGACAAGATCTGCCCTCAAAACCACACAGCGATCACTATCTGCTCCACTTCAAATATTTTCTCCCTTCTTCTTTCAGACATATTCTAATTATAATTGCATCGACAGCTCTGGACACTTGACTAAGTACAAACCATAAATGCTCACTCATGCATGTAAAAAGGGTAAGTCAGTTATATTGTGTTTTGCTACATGTAAAACATGACCAAACTGAGGCCAAATTGAGTTTTTTGGGATGTGTCTGGGTCTCAACACTCCTGAATGGTTTGGATAGCTCCCTGTGCATGCCAGACAGACTGTATATAAAGCTGTCACAGAAACCTTGAGGGTTAGAAAAATATTCAGGCATTTCTGGGGCTATTGGACAATGGATCCCTTACACATGCTTCTTTCAATATAACCATGATAAATAAAGGAAGTAAGCAAATACCAAAAACTCTTGGCTGACTGCCACTTCTTTGCAAGAATGGCACTTTTGGCTCAAAAGTTTGCAGCAAACGCATACACACATGTACAGAGAGAGCACAGTGAAACCTGTACATTTTTGCACTGGATTACTTTGACAAGTGTAACATCCGTCCACATAACTCGCTGAAACAATGTATAGCTTATGTGGTGCCTAAACCTCTTCTTGGGGTCAAATGTATAAGTTAACCTTTTGATCTCATCCAGTGGTATAAGCACTCCTTTTTGTCTTACTCTGGCCCTCTCTTTCACACAACCTGGCTTCTAAAATGCACAGAAACTCTAACTTTACCTCCAAAATACCAGCCTTTATGCCTTCCAAAAAAGTAAGCAAGAAAATGGACTTAAATGCTGCACAAGATCACACCAAGAAATGCACAGAAGGGCTGAAAAACGTGTGTGTGCCAATACCTCGCAGTGACTGGCTGATTATTTGCAGATGGGCAGTAGAGGGCTTACAGAGTGTGGAGGTTCCCCCTGGCACGCAGCGCATATGATTAAATCTGTGATTGCCTTACAATTTACAAGACCCACTCCCCTGACTTCTCTCCTATAGTGTAACTTTGTGAGTCGGTTACCATTACTACCCACTAATGGCCTACACACCAGTCTGGTCTCACGGTCACTCGGAGGATTTGCGTGTTATGTCACTGATCTGATCAGGTCTCAGCAAAGAGAGAGGGGGTAACTTTCCTAATCCGGCTGTCTCCCAATTCATTCCAGTGTATTTACAAAAGGGCTGATCTCCCACAAAACTGCCTATATTCTCGCCTATACTGAGCAGCGACTGTCATGCAGACCCCTCCCAACTTTTCAAAATGGTTATGAGATCAATTAAAAGCAGCTTAACTGAGGCTGGAGTGGTAATCTACAATTTATAAATGAAAAGAGGTGACTCCAGTATCAATTTATCCAGCGACTTTCCTTTCCTTCAAATACACAGCAGCTTTTATCAGTTTCACGTGGAAATAAAACAGGGCGTCCTTTGTTGGCCACTTTGGGACCATAATATCAGAGACCACAGTTTATTGTTGAATGTAATAGGATGGTTTCAGACAAGCAGCCAATTTCCTATTAATTCTGACAAATGCGCTCGTTGCCAATTTTACGCACGCTTTACGCATTAAATGTGGGTCTTTAAAACATCTGTGAAAGTACTGTGAGGACGCTGACATAACGTGTTGAAAGTGATCTGTGCTTATGAATTAGAAACTGCTTTCATCAATATGGAGATGTAGGTGCGCTCGCTAAGATGCCCATACGGAGGCTGACCCTTATGTCAGCTGCACCAAACCTATTCCCATCTGTTAGAGTCACTGTCTGGATGTGGCTGGTGTAAGTATACTTTAACCTCATTTTACCTCTTTTGTTTCTTCTCCAGCGGTGCGACGGCGCCTGACAGTTGCTGTACTCCATACAGTTCAATATGATCAGGGCAAAAGAGAAGAGTCGAAACTGCATCTGGCCGGCGGTGTCGTTGTTCGGACTCCAGTAAAGAAAACGAGGAAGGTTCGGGTGGTGCGGATTATTTGGCTTTGACAGACTTTTGAATGTCCACCTCCAGTTTCCTTCTCTTCAAATGTGTCAAACATCAGACGAGATGCGACATGATAACACGTCGCCGGTTGGGATCATTTTATGCAGCGCTCCCAAACGCAGCCTTCAATCACCAGAAAGGATCTACTTTGTGATGCGCTAAGAGAAGAAGGAAAAGAGCAGGTTATTGTAATTGAACAATACCTTCCTAAACAATTGTATGAGTAAGGACTAAAACGGAGTTATGGGTCTTATAGATGCAAATGTGTTGAAACAATCTAGCGTACCGCTCAGACACCACCTCCAAAACGAGTGCGTAATAGTAACCGAAATCGCTCCTTGGAAAAGTATAGTCGTCAACTTTCATCAAATAAAGTACTTTTACGTTCCCTCGGAGTGCAAGTGTGGCTCGTAAACATGTAGCATCCCTTCTATGTTCAGGACAAACTTAGTTCTTC